>NC_091410.1:7665865-7966730 GCF_032191515.1 Phaenicophaeus curvirostris | reverse complement strand
AAGACCATCACGTTATATAGGCTCCCGGGGCTATTTTGAGGACGTGCAGCTCATGCTATTTGCCATGACACTTTGTAATCGAGCCGCCCAGGCCCGCAGCCTCCCACTTTTGGGCAGAAGTTGGTGTCTCATCTTACCACCCACCTGTTGATGTGCCCATCCAAGGGTCAAATCTACTCTTGCTTTTGCCTGGAGAGCCCTTCAGAGGAGCCCAAGGGCCTGGAAACAAAACTTCCCAGCAGCGAGCCCTCACATACACACACACGTGCCAGGAAAAAGACATAAACACGATCACCAAGCGAGAAGAACCAGCCAGTCCTGTACCCACTGGCTCGCACAGCGCAGGCGTGTCAGAGCTGCCGCGCTAAATGCATTCGGAGCTAAGTCACCCCTCCTGTGGTTGCATCAGACCCATGGAAAGGAGCAGGATGAGCTGTGCTGCCCGGCACAACTGTGAGGCAACCTGTGGAGAACCCCACCAGCACGCGGGATAACGTCAGCACCCTTACGGGATCATAGAGTAGTTTGTGTTGGAAGGGACCTCAAAGCCCATCCAGTTCCAACTCCCTGCCATGGGCAGAGACACCTCGTGCTGGATCAGGTTTCTCCAGGCGCCATCCAACCTGGCCTTGAACACCTCCAGGGATGGGGCAGCCACCACTTCTCTGGAGAACCTGTGCCAGGGGCTCCCCACTCATGCAGGAAAACATTTCTTCCTGAAATCTCATCTCAACCTTCCTTCTTTTAGCTTTAAACCATTCCCCCTTGTCCTGTCCCTGCACTCCCTGATCAAGAGCCCCTTGTCAGCTTTCCTGGAGCCTCTTTCAGTGCTGGAAGCTGCTCTCTAAGGTTTTCCTGCAGCTTTCTCTTCTCCAGGATGAAGAAGCCCAGAGGTGCTGCTGTGCTCCCGATGCAGCCACAGATCCAGGAGCCTACAGTGCCCATCCAAGGGGTTCACTGTGCGACCTCAGGCTGAGAATCAGCTGCTTCCAAGAGTAGCCTCAGGAGAAGAGGTGAAGAACAGCACCACCACCAGCCCACTCTTGTGCACATTGCTGTCCTGCTGTGGCTGTCCAAGGCGCAAAGCAGACGATCTGCCACGGAGGAATCCTTGGGATCAGCCAGGGATCCAAGCAACAGCTGCTCCTCCATGCTTTTTCCCCTCATGAGGTTTGATGATTTCAGGTATACGAGCACATTGTGCTCTGCTTTCTGCTGATGGGGATTGTCCAGGCAGGACAATGAACTCCACTGCAAGGCATCAGGCAAAAAACTTGTCCTGCATTAGGAATCTGAGAGATTCCATCCTGCCCCTTCTGCAGCCGACCCTCATCCTGAACCCATACCCACAGCAGGGCTGCCAGCGGGGTCAGACACACACATTTGTCTTCTGGCAAAAACATCAAACTCATCGCCGAGCACCTCGGCTCAGGAGCACGTCCAGCAGAACCCTATGCGAGAGGAGGCTGCGCGATCTGCGGTGGCAACAGGACGCTTTTAGCCTGCTTTCTCGGAACAGCAATTAGCCGTGTGCACAAAACGAATCTGACTGGGTCATAGAATTATGGAACAGTTTGGGTTGGAAGGGACCTCAAAGCCCACCCAGTTCCACCCTGTGCCACGGGCAGGGACACCTCCCACTGGATCAGGTTGCTCAAAGCCCCATCCAACCTGGCCTTGAACGCCCCCAGGGATGGGGCAGCCACCACTTCTCTGGACCTCAGCAGCCGCCTCTCCACCCTCACAGGAACACATTTCTTCCTAAAGAGATCATCTCAACCTGCCCTCTTTCAACTTAAAACGATTCCCCCTTGTCCTATCCCTGCACTCCCTGATCAAGAGCCCCTCCCCAGCTTTCCTGTAGGCAAAGAGCAGACCTGGTGCATAAGCAGAGCCCCCCTCCTCTGAGCTGATCAAGGCAGCTCTCAGATCGTGAACAGGGAAGAGTCAGTGTGCATCTCAACCCTGTCTACGCCACAACTGGCTGCACAATATGGACCTGTCTGAGCCAAGCGCTCACCAGCACCTTCTAGCAGAACTTCTCACTGGAAGGCCTCTCTTCCTCCCCACCCAAACCCTAGGGCAGCTTTCTTACTCCAAAGTAGCTACCGCTGACCAGATCCAACACCAGCCACGAGCAGGGCCTGCTCTCAGGGTACAGCTGTTGCAGCCAGGCTGCGTCAAGAACAATCCCCTGCCTGCCTTTGGACACACAAGGCCACAGCCCTGTAGAGAAGCAGCTTCAGAGACTCTTTTTTTACATAGCCACAAGCACCAGCCACCAAGCCATCCCACTGCAGGCAGCAGCGAACACCATTTTCTGATCCCCTGGGTCAGCAAGCGCCTGCATGGCCCCAGCAGAGGTGCTGAAGGTTTGCATGCAGCAGCCAGGGCTCAGCAGGGACTCTGTTCCCAGGGGAACAGCAGCAGGAGGCCAGAGCTGGCACCACAGACAAGCATTGTGCGGCCTTTGTTCCACCATCCCAATGCGCCCACGCTCAGGGACAGGCACCAGCAGCCTCCGGAGCTGCCCTCCAGCTTCGCTGTGCCCTCCCCATGTGACATTTATAGAATATTTTCTAACAAAAATATTTTCAGCAGTAAGTGAGCGGTTTGGAAATAGCAGCGTAGCTCAGTGGATCATGTGAGTCTGACTATCGGAGCCACAGGCAGCCCCGGGCTTCCCTGCAGGCAAATTCCTTGGTTAGCAGCTCAGGAGCAGAGGTCCATCCACTCACCTCAGGCCAGCTGGCAAACGGAGCAGCTCATGCTCAGTGCACCCAAGGCAATGTCCGATCCCTGCTAACAGAGGGTGGAGCACAAGCTGGTGTGATCTGGACCTGTTATCTTGATGTTCTTATCCCCTATAGAGTACACAGTATGAATTCCTTCAGGTTCAAGCACCAGAAACCACCTGCAAAACTGAGAATGTCCAAAAAGTGTGGTTTGGTGGCAGCTGGTGGAAATTTGAGAAAGCTGAAAACTCAGGTCAGGTTCAAACAGGTTCATTCAATGTTCCAATAAAGACAGAGACAGGATAGTATTAAAATCTCGACTTTATTTGGCCAACAAATTCAGTTCCCGTGTTATTTGTAGCGGAATGCTAAGAACCAGCCCGCCGCAGCTCAGGTCTTCACGGCACTTCCCTGTTTGAGTTCATCCCCAAACCCAGTGATTACCTGTCGGATCTCTTTTATCAGGCCTGTCCACACCACCCACCTGCCTGGTCAAACCATTGGAAATAAGGGATCACAAACCAGTCTTGCAGTTAGTCAAGAGGATGGCAGAGCAGCCAGGTCTCGTCTCAGCTTATGAGCCCAGCGATCACCTCCACCCTCAGAGCCCACCAGAGCCAGTGCACGCAGTATTCCACCCTTCCAGGTGTTGGCAATAGTCATCTCCAAGTGTCTTAAAGCAGAGGGGGAAGGAAACATCTGACCAGCACAAAGAAAAGTACCTTCATATGCACCTTTCACCAGCCCACAGCCTCTTCCCCTGCACAGGCTGCAGGCCAATGCCAGGGAAGAACAGCCAAGACCATTAAGGACCCTGCTGGGTGCACAAATCAACTACAGCTTCAGACTTAAAAGGAAAAAAAAAAAAGCTTTCTTGGAAAATATTAGTGGCAAGGCTCCAGAATGTTGGGCCACTGAGCTTGAGCTACCGCTTCACAACCTGCTTCTACCCAGAAAAACAGAATACTTCAGAGAAAAGCTGTGTACAAAAAAAGTACATCGCAATAAAAGAGCCCAGCTGGCCAGGCTGGCTGCCTGGTGACAGATCCCATCTCAACAACGAACAGAAAGAAAAGAGTCGAGTGTACAGACAAGTGAGGGTAAAGTGTTACTTTAAAAGCCAATCCCTGGGTTTCCAGTCATTCACCTTCTGCTTTAAATCTTAATGCATTTCTGACTCACTGGGCTGCACAACAGCAGCAGCTAATTTAGTGTCTGATTTTTTTGGGCGATGTAGACCAGTCTTCTCTTTACAATTCATCCTTTTGGATTTTCTGCTCATCGTCATCATCCCCTTCCTCAAGGTCCGTTTCCTCATCCACGTCCAGGCCATCCAGATCCTGTGTGGGTTTCCAAAGGCAGCTGCTAGTGCCTGGCAGGAGGCAGATCCGCAGCCGGGTACAGAACAGTGCTCCTCTAACACAAAACATCCAGGCACTTTGCTCCAAATTGGGGACGTCGAGGATTAGAAACCCCTGGAAACTGGGACCAGCACCTGTAACACCTTCCAACCCAGCCACTGAGGAGCTTCCATCTAGATACACTGCACACGTGATGTTTATCACCCTGCTCCAGTTCCACATGCTGAGCAGTTCTCAATGAAGAACAAGCCCTCCAAGTACTCCAGCAGTTTCCACAATGACCAGAGTAGGTTTAGGCAAGTGAAGAGCTCCAGTATCCACACTTTCCCTACATTTGTCTTTACACCTCCCAAGAACATTTAATGATAGAATCATGGCTTGGGTTAGAAGGGACCTTAAAGCCCACCCAGTTCCCCCCATCCAGCCATGAGCAGGGACACCTCTCACTGGATCCGGGTCTCCAAGCCCCATCCAACCTGGCCTTGAACACCTCCAGGAATGGGGCAGCCACCACTGCTTTGGGCAACCTAGGCCACGGCCTTCCCACCCTCACAGGAAAACATTTCTTCCTAAGATCTCAACTCAATCTTCCCTCTTTCAACTTAAAACCATTCCCCCTTCATCCTACCCCTGCACTCCTTGATAAAGAGCCCCTCAAGACAACTTCACACCCAACTAACTGAAGGGTTCTCAATAAAATGGGTCTGCTACAGGCCGACAGCAGCCAGGTTGCACCTGAGCAGGCCACATTTTATGATGTGGACACTTTTCACCAACAATATCCCTTCCTGCCACAAAGCCTCCCAGGATCTCATTTTGGACACTGAGGGTTCAGGCACAGCACCAGACCCACCCGATGCTCCATATTCTGAAGGCCCAGAGTATTGTATTAGCATTACTCACATCATCTGCTGCTGCCCCATCCTGACCTCCACTCTCCAAGAACTTTTTGAAGCCTTCTAGCGTTCTCTCCCCGTTGTAGTCAATCACCTGCATAGAAAAAAACATGGAGATAGTGGTTATGGGCACCTATGGAACCACACCCCTGGAGAGGAGAATTCTTTCTGAGCAAGAGTCAACATGCCAAGCAAAAGGGAATTTAAAAATTCACCTTCACCCATATGAGACGAAGGAAAACAGCTCAGCCACTAGACTTCAGAGATCACTGCGAGGAAAGAACAGCCTGCAGATGAGCACTCTCCTCTGCTACACTCCCTCCTTTCCCCATTCCCACTTCCCACCCTCAAACTCTTTCCTACAGCCCAGCCCCCGCCCCCCTCAAAGGGTCTCTGATGTCCTATAGACTGTGTTCCATCCCTACAGAACGGAGGCCGCTCCCAAAGGCCTTGTTCAAAACAGAACTCAAGCAGGCAGCTAAGCATTTCTAGTGCTCCTTCACTGTGTGATGGGCAGCGGCTCCTTACATTTTTGTTGGAGCCCGCAGGGAAGAACTTGAGCGTGGGGAAGCTGTGGATTTTCACTGCCTCAACTTCATTAGCTGTTGAATCCATCTTGGCAATGATAATGTTCTCATGGTCCCTGTAGGTCTCTCCCAGCTTGTCCCAGATCGGAGCCAGCTGCTTACAGTGACCACACCAGGGGGCATCTGTGAATTGCAAATACACAGCTCAAATCACAGCCCAACACAGCAGCACCACTCCTCCTCAGCCCCAGACACAGTTCATGCACATCTTTTCAGCCAAAGCACTCTTTGTTGCTTCAATTCATGGAATGGTTTGGCTTAGAAAGGACCTTAAATCCCACCCAGTTCCAATCTCCTGCCGTGGGCAGGGACACCTCCAACTGCATCAGGTTGCTCCAAGCCCCATCCAACCTGGCCTTGAACACTTGCAGGGATGGGACATCCACCACTTCTCTGAGCAACCTGGGCCAGGGCCTCCCCACCCTCACAGCAAAACATTTCTTCCCAAAATCCCATCTCAATCTCCCCTCTTTCAGCTTAAAACTGTTCCCTCTCATCCCATCCCTGCACTCCCTGATCAAGAGCCCCTCCCCAGCTTTCCTGGATCCCCTTTCAGCGCTGGAAGCTGCTCTAAGGTATCCCAACCACCTCCTCTTCTCCAGGCTGAACAATCCCAGCTCTCTCAGCCTGTCCTCAAACGGGAAGTGCTCCTGCCCTCAGATTATCTTCATCGCCTCCTCTGGACTCAAACAGATCCATGTCTTGCACTGAGAACTCCAGAACTGAACACAGTACTCCAGGTGAGGAATCACAAGAACAGATTATAGGGGCACAATCACCTCCCTCAGACCTACTGGCTGCCTAATTCCAAGAGACACTTTCTCCCTCATCCAGCTCATGCAGTATTTTGGTGCTCCTTTAATGCCAGCTACCAGGAATCGGCTGTTGAAAGGTACTTACAGAACTCTACAAAGACATTCTTATTCTCATCAAAAGCAACTTCTTCAAAGTTCTTCCCAACCAGAACTTTGACAGGATGCTTGTCCCAGTCATCAGGAAGATCTTGACTCATCAAGTGGGGCTGGAATAAGAGGTGAAATCCAGAGATGTGGCTGCTTGGAATGTACGTGCAATTACACATCCCAGAAACCCAAATTTAACCACCCCTTCTCAGTGCCTCAACCATAGGCTGTGAGCAATCAGATGAGTCACTTGCTTCCTTTTCTGCTCACAGGAAATGTCCTTCCCACCCTGACCAACTGGGAATCACTCACAGGTGCTTCTTGTGCAGAGAGAACCACAGGTAAGCCCTGTAGGAAGGTGTTACTCTTGCTGACAGCAGCATTCCTGCAGGAGCAGGCTTGACTGAACAGGCACTACTGGAGCACATTGCACACAGCTACCTCCACCAGATGAGAGCTGAAATCTCTTTAAGCTGTGCCACACAAAGTTAACACCTTCCACAGGTCGCTGAGAGGAAGAGCAACTGGATAAATAGCACAGAGCAGGAAGAGCAGGCTTCAGCCACACTTGGGTGCCAGCACACAGCTTGCTCCCTACAGTCTGCACGCCCCAGTGGTTTTACCTTTAATCTCTCAGCACAAAGCCCACTAGATATTCCGTACGTCAGTTGGAAGGATTATCTCCAAACGACTTGCATAATACTTGACACAGCTCCTCACAGGAAGCATTTTTTTATGCCAGCAGGTTCACCACTAGCAGCATTTATCTGCATTACCTTGATCTTGCCCTCCAGGAACTTATTACAGAACTCTTTGATCTTGTTTGCTGTGAGGTCATCCGATTCAGGTTTGTATTTGGTCATTTCTTCCTCCAGCGTGATCAGACGAACCGCTGGACACTCTTCTTTCTTTAGGCCAAAGAACTCCAGGATCCGCTGGTTGTCGCTGTGGTCGCTGTCTATGAAGATGAACAGGATCTTTGGAGGAAAAAACCAAAGGCAGCATTGTAAAGGCGAGTGCCTCAGCTTTCAACACCTCACAGATGTGGAGAGCAGCTGAACCAGCCCCTCTTCCTGCTCCAAGCCCTTCCAGAGGGCACCTGATCACAGCACAAGCACCAGAGCTACAACAGTTCACATGGAATTTGAACACCAGAGCCTGGCACTCACATGGATTAAGGCAGAGTCAGGTTTACATCCACAAGAAGGAAAGTCAGGAGTTAACTACTATTCCTACAACAGCGTGCACGCCCATAAGTGACTCAGTTGCCTTTTATCTAGAGACAGGCAGAGAGCAAGCACTAGCTTTAAGCCTTCCTCCACAGTCATTAAGGCAACACAGAGCTACACCTCCCTGCAGGAGGCGGTCACTTAATGCATGATCTGAGAAATCCATCTCACCTTCCCTTTGAAGTCTCCAGCTGCACTCTTGAAGTTGTCCAGTTTCTCTTGATAGTCAGACACACTTTTTGGTAGGAACAGCAGAATATGAGTCTTTATCTCTCCTCCAAAGATTTTGGGAGCAGTCTGAGGAGCAGAAAATAAACATTACTTTTGGCAGAGCGGTAAGTTAGAGTCGAGACCAGCTCGGTGCTGGCTGGAGCCTCCAACACTACAGCTTTTGAACAGCAAACTTATGACTCCTTCCCCTTGTGTTCTTCGCACTCCTCCATACGCAACTCCAAACCAGTGTCAGCTCCAAGACAACACAACCACACCCCCTGCAATTTCAGCTGTTACGCTCCCACAGCAGCTGTGGGAAGAGGTCTCGCCAAGCACCTGAAGACTTACCTGTTCAGTGAACTCTATCACTAGAGGCAGAGCATTGGACTTGATGAAGTTCAGTAAATTATCCTTTTTGAGGTCCCCTTCAAAGTTGTTGCGGCCTTCATCAAACTGCAAAAGCAGATATTCCTGCATTAGAACAGGTCCCTACCCCATACAGCCTCTTTCAAGAAATAACTCGTCCACACCAGTCACTGTCCCAATGATCAGAACAGACTGTCTCTCAACAAGATCTCCACATGCTCCTGGAAAACCTGGATCAAGGTGTTCATGTTCCCAGCAAATCCTTAAACCAATCCCAACAGCAAAAGGTGGGCAGCAAGAAACCATTTGTGAAAGAGGTCACGAAGGATTCTGAGGGCCCGAAGCAGTGTGGCAAGAAGCCCCTGAGCAGGGGCAGCTCTGCAGGAACGAGACACGGAGCAGGCACACACACACCTCATCCAGACAGCGCTGGGAGAGCAAAGCTGTAAGGAAACAAGAACTCGCACAGCTCTGACTCTGCTGTCAGAAACAACAGCACACATTTAACATGCACACAGCACAAGAGGCGACAGATCTCTTCCCGTGCTAGGTCATCGCCTGTATCCCTGACCAGGATTCTTTGAACCCTCTCTGACAGCCTGCAAAGGGAACAGGGGACCATGGAAGTTAAAGAGGGGAAGTGCAGAATAACAGCACAGTCCCACAGCAGGGCGACACTCGTGTTACTGGTAAAAGCAGAGTGGACTCAGATAACCTCTGCTAGAGGAAGCACACCAGTTCCAGCTGGGAAGCTGAGCAAAGCACTTCACACTGGAAATCAACTTTGTAAATACTTCAGAGGGTATTGGACATCACACCTTAACCTTCAGAGTGGTTGTACAAGAGTCCAGACTGCTCACACAAAGAGTCAGATAAAAATGATGAGCCAAACCCCTCCAGAGACCCAGCTGATGGCAGTCACCCAGTTAAAGTCCCAAACCATAACTCTTCGTAAAATAAACCATCTGGCTCTTATGCCCTGATATTTCATTGCCACAGGTGCTCATTTTCTCCTTGGCTTGGGGTGGACATATGAGAGCTCTTGTGGCACTGCCACAGCATCGCACCAAAGCAGGAGCAAAAGGCAACACTCGCAGGCTGAAGGGCCTCACCCTCCTTTCACAGCACCCGGCCCTCCAGGGCTCCTCCAACACACCCAAGACACCACCAGGAATTGCTTTCAACTCCAGAGGTGCCCAAGCTGACCACACTTATTAAGAACAGTCTGAAAACTCCCTCAATGCTTACACTGCTCCTGCCATTGCCCCAGTTCCTCCAGAGCAGAGGAAACAATAATGAAGTTCACCGGACTCGGACTTTAGAGGGTAGCACATATCCAGGCAACACAAGTCCATTCTACAGAGCTAAACATGAGAAAACACACAGGTGACTAACCAAGAGCCTGGCCTAACAACCCCAGCAGTGACCCAGGCCCCTCAATGCAGCCTCACGTGCTGCCCTGCTCAGTGCCCGGTGCTGGGAGTCCCCACACACAGCCAGTTGTAGACGAGCATTTCTTCTTGGACTTCGGTGTTTGCCAACTGACACAAACACGAGTTAAGACACCTCTGCAGCTCTTTCAGCCTAGCGTCAGCCACAAATAGAGCATAAAGATCACAAAGCTATGCATGCAAGAAGGGCAAGACACAGGGGGTGAGTCAGTCAAGCACAAAACACTGCTCATTTCACCAACCCCAGCTTCTCTAGTTGCAAAATCCCAGCATATGAACGAAATAAGAACTCATTCAGCTTCTTCCCCCACCTCAGGTCAAAATGGTCATAACCATGACTGTGCCTGGATCACAGATTTCATCAGCCTGAAACCCAGGCAGCTCTGTCCTGCCACACAGCACTCATGCCTGCAGCACCACCACGTCCAGAGATCTCTGCTGGTCCTCCCAGACCAGGAATTTCATCTCAGCAACTCAGATTTTAATAGTAAGTGGCATCAGTAAGTTTATTTCTGATCCCACACATAGCCGGCATCCCTCTGCACATAACCAAACTGCTCCAGCCCAGTCAGCTGGAACTGCAAATCCCCTTAGGAACTTTGTTGGGATTGCTCTGCTGCAGAGCGCACAGCCGTGCGAGAGAAGAACTCTGGGATGCAACCACGGGCTGACTACAGCAGCCAACACTGAGGGTGTTTAAAGCAGCATCATTAAGCCACAATTAAACAATGAGTAAGACAACAAGTATCAAGAGTTTGGCTACCACTCTGCCTGAGCCTTTGGAAGCTCAGGGAGGGACACAGAGGCCTC
Source organism: Phaenicophaeus curvirostris (assembly GCF_032191515.1). Taxonomy (NCBI): domain Eukaryota; kingdom Metazoa; phylum Chordata; class Aves; order Cuculiformes; family Cuculidae; genus Phaenicophaeus; species Phaenicophaeus curvirostris. The sequence continues at coordinate 7,956,180 of NC_091410.1, read as the reverse complement.
ACTCATTACAGCCACAGATACATTAGGTTGCACAGACCGTTACTTCCCTGCACCAGATATCTGAGAAACAGGGAAGTGAGTGAAGCAACAGCTCAGCCCCAGAGCCCAGTAGTTTGGGGAGGGCAGCACTGGGCCAGGAGACTGATGAGACTGCCAACTGCAGGTCCCTGCACTGCAGCTCTGCCCTGCAAAGAGACCCAGGGCTCTGCCACCCTGCAAAAGGGATGAAGGCTTCTCTCCGCTCCCCACTGAGCTCTGAGGCCTGGGAGCAGACAGACAGCACAGGAACACCTTCTGCTGCTTCATCCTCAGCTGTCCTCGTTTGAATCTGACTAATTCAAGAAGAGGTGAGGAAAGGCAAGAGACTTGAGCATGGTGCTTGTGCTCTGCACCAACCAATACCTTCTTGAAGAGGACCACACCATCCTGGCTAAGCTGGTATTTGGAGAAGACATCAGCACTGGAGGAAATCCCAAAAGGAATGTCATCCACAGCTTCTGCGGCCGACAAGAACTCCTTGGCAGCTTCCGATGTCAAATCCTGGAGAATAAAGAAAGGCATCTCACATGGGGCACAGCAAAGCACAAACATCCTAGGGCTTGGCAGCCAGAGAACCAGAAGATCAAGTACAGCAGGACGCAAGCGTTTCACAATGCAGAGAACCTTCCCTGGCTGCCAGGTGTCCTAGGGCAGGAGGCAAGACCCCAGACACATGCAACAGCTTCCGAAATGGAAGCACAAACCCTACCTTAAAGAATCCAATCACAGCCACTTCATTGGAGTCCACCAAAGACTCTGCTGCAGCAGCATCTTCCAAGGTGGCTGCAGCTGGACCAGTGCGCTTCTTCAGCCAATTGACAATGTCATCTGCCTCTCTGCCAGCTGCACCAGAATGATAAGAACAACCATTTGCATTTCCCCCAGCTAAGTTTTAGAACAAGCCCCCCAGCTTTGAGACAGGCAGCTCAGCAGCTACCCCAGAGGTCAGGAAGAATCAAGATACCATTTACGCAACTCTCTCCCTTTCACTCCTAGTGTAATTAAGCTAATCCATAATTATTACGTCAAAGTACAAGGGGCTCCCCGGAATCAGCTCATCTCTTGCTTCTACGCCAAGCAGGATTTTAAACTTTGACCAGCAACACAGCCCTTGTCCACGGCATTAACGTTTTGTGTGCTAATACACCAGCTTTTCCTCTCTAAACCAACTCCATGGATGCCACTCTCAGCAGCCAGCATGACAGGGCTTGGCATAGCTGATTTCTGCTTGCCCTGGTCCTCCTCCCCTCTGCCTTACACCTCCCATTCACCCCTTTACCCAACTGCCCAGGCATTTTTTAGCTCTGCACAGCTCAAGTTGAGTCATGCCGAGTGCCAGGTCACGCCTGGATTGCTTTGCTTTCCTAGGCAAAAACAATTCTCTCTGCTTTAGCTCATGTTAGGGATCTCCCTGGCTTCAGGTGAGGAAGCCTGGAAGGCAGACTCAAGCCTCAGCGCCAGCCTGGAGCACGCGTGTTCAGCGTCACTGTGGCCGTGGACCTTGTCCAGGCTGTCCTGCAGGAGCAGGGCAAGGGCCTGTCGCCACGTTGCTGCTCCACTCACCTGTATATTCCTTGGGAGTGGCCTTGTCACCGTTCCTGAAGAATTTGATGGTGGGGTAGCCACGCACCCCAAACTGCTGCGCCAGCTCCGATTCCTCTGTGGCGTCCACCTTGGCCAGCCGGATCTCTGAGCCTTCCTCCTTCAGCTTCGCCGCTGCCTTCACATATTCAGGCGCCAGCGCTTTGCAGTGCCCACACCACGGGGCGTCTGTGGGAGAAGGCATCAGCCCCCACTCCCACAGAGCCCCCTTCTCCCACTGCCAGGGCCGTGGTGGCCCCTCACAGCTCCCCTTTCCCCTTCTACTGCCAGACACAGCCCTGCACAGCCCCCTCCTCCCGCTCCCCAGGGCCACGGCAGCCCCAGAGCCCCCACCACACTGCATTCCCAGGGCCCACAACGACTCCACAATGCATTCCCCTACTCCGCTCCCTAGCAGCCTCGTAGAGCCCTGCCACCCTGCTCCCAGGCACGTCCCCACAGGATCCTCTCCTCCGGTTTTCTAGGGCCACGGCAGCCCCACAGGACCCCCCTTTTCCTTGCTGCTCCCGGGTACGGCCCCACAGGGATCCCTCCTCCCACTCTGGGGCCACGGCTGCCCCATAGAGCCAACTCCTCTTGCTCCAGCGGCCACGGGGAGCCACGCAGGACCCCCCTTTCCCTCCCACGGGAGCCCACACAGCCCCCCATCCCTCTTTTCCCTCCCACGGGGGCTCTATAAGGCCTCATCTTCTCGTCCCCCGGGGCCACAGCAGCCCTACAGGGTCCCCCTTTCCCTCCAGCCCTCAGGCACGGCCCCGCAGGGCCCCTTCCCCCCGTCCCCCGGTGCCACAGCGGCCCCACAGGCCCCTCCTCCTGCTCCGGGGACCACAGGGCCCCCTCGTCCCCCCTCACGGCGGCCCCTCAAGGCCTCCTCCTCCCGTTTCCCCTTCGGCTTCACACAAAACCCACGTCCCGGTTTCCCCAGCCCCCGCGGGGCTCCCTCCTCCCCCCGCTCCCCGGGCCCAGGCCGCCCCCGCCGCGCTCACAGAACTCGACGAGCAGGTATCGGTGCGCCGCCAGCGCCTGCTCGAAGGAGGCGGCCCGCAGCACCAGGACGCCGTCCTCCTCCTCCAGCTCGTCAGCGGTGGCGAGGAACGGCAGGAGGAGGCAGAGCAGCACGGGGACGCGGAGCCCCGCCATGGCGCTGATGGCGGCGGGACGGGACCGGACGGGACGGGCGCGCGGCCGCGGCGCCGCCTCCACTTATAAACCCGCCCCCGGCCGCCGCCGCTCCCCATTGGCCGCGCCTCCCCGCGCTGCCGCCTCCCATTGGCTGAGCGCGCCGCCCGCCGCGCCGCCCCGCTCCCATTGGCCGGCGTTGGGGCTCTCGCCCCGCCTCCTGACGCTGACTGGTTGTCGGCCTCGCCCGCTCCCCTCCCCGCGCTCCCATTGGTCCGCTCCCTCGCTGCGCCCCTCGCCATTGGCCGGCGCCCCCGCCCCGCGCCGCCGCCGGGCCTCGAACGTGGCACTAGGGCGGGCCCCGCGGGCGGGCTCTGCGCATGCGCGCGGCCAGGCGCGCGTGGTGCTTTCTGACTGGGCCGCGGCCGCCTCCCTCGGGCACGGCCGGAAGTGGGGAGGGAACTTCCGGTGGGACCATAGAATCATAGAATCAGCAGGTTGGAAGAGACTCACTGGATCATCGTGTGCAACCATTCCCATCAATCACTAAACCATGTCCCTCAGCACCTCGTCCACCCGTCCCTTAAACCCCTCCAGGGAAGGTGACTCAACCCCCTCCCTGGGCAGCCTGTTCCAGTGCACAATGACCCTTTCCATAACACTTTTTCCTGATGTCCAGCCTGAACCTCCCCTGGTGGAGCTTGAGGCCATTCCCTCTCGTCCTGTCCCCTGTCCCTTGGGAGAAGAGCCCAGCTCACTTCTCTCCACAACCTCCTTTCAGGTAGTTGTAGAGAGCAATGAGGTCTCCCCTCATCCCCTCTTCTCCAGGCTAAACACCCCCAGCGCTCTCAGCTGCTCCTTGTGAGGGCAGCCTCTGCCAGGGCCCAGTGACCCTTTCCGTGAAAAAGTTTTTCCTAATGTTCAGTCTGACCCTCCCGTGGTGGAGCTTGAGGCCATTCCCTCTCATCCTGTGCCCTGTCACCTGGGAGAAGAAGTTAGGGACCCGAGTTCCTGCGTCCCCCAGGCCTGGTGGGAGATGGTGGCGAAGGTGCAGAGCGTGGGGCCTGCACCAGTTCCACTGGGAGACCCGCGGGGAAGGAGCCTGGGGACCATAGTGGGGAGGATCCTGTTGCCAGCTGCTCCCGGCCTTGCTGCAGCATCTCCCGGTGCGGCACACGGAGCATTCATCAGGGCCTGGCTGTTTACAGAGCACAGCAGAGGAAGGAGATCCCTGAGCAGGGAGCAGCAGGTGTCCCTCTGCTGTGTGTGCGCTGCTAGCGATACTGAAAATGCCAGAAAATAAAACTTTCTCTTAAGACTCGCTTTGGAGTTTCAGAAAGCGAGCATCTTTTTTTATCAGGGCAGGGCAACAGGGAGTGATCTCCATCAGTTGTGTGCAGTGACAAGAACTGGAGGCAGAAAGTATTTCCCTCTTACATGCACGTGTATAAATTTCCCCAGAAATCTTACGTGTATTCTTTTACTTTCTGAGGTTAGTAGTATGAAACTTCAGAACAGTCAAAACTTGGTAATTTGGAGCTGGCTCCAGCTCTATCTGACCTTGCCTTTGAGATAGGGAGAAAACTCCAAACAGAGGTGATTACAGAAGAGACATCTGTTCAGCACATATTATACTTCACACAAGATGTGATTTTTAAAGAACGAACGGTGTCTGGAAAAAAAACATTTTAAGGAAAACATGCTCTCAGAGGGTCACTGTGTCTAACTTTCAAAGAACACAATCTTTGAGATGAAACTTAATTCTGCTTTAGCTTAAATAAAAATATCCCACTTTTTGTAATAGTAACTACTTCTATCACCAGTGCCAGGAGACACCAGCTGCCTGCTGAGAAGGGCTGGAGCAGGGAAAGACTCTTTTCAGGCTCCAGCTACATGGAGGAGTTTGCAAGCAGAGCGGCTGCTCTCTTCTCTGGTGCCACAGGCTGGCAGCATTCAGAGTGATGTGCCCGGGCACCTTCCTGAGTGCTGTGAGGGGCTCTTCTCTGGCTAGAAGCTTTGGCCAGGTGTGGAGCTGATGCCAATCCTCCAGCCCATCACAAATCCAGCAGTTTCTTCTGAAAGTCCCTTGCTAGACACAGGGCAGAGGTTGGCGTGGCCAACGGCTGAGGGGAGGCAGCAGTTTCCTCCTTCAAATCCCTGTAAGCGTCCCTGCACGGTGGAATGGCCTCAAGCTCCGCCAGGGGAGGTTTAGGCTGGACATCAGGAAAAATATTTTCATGGAAAGGATCATTGGGCAGTGGAACAGGCTGCCCAGGGAGGGGGTTGAGTCACCTTCCCTGGAGGTGTTTAAGGGATGGGTGGACGAAGCGCTGAGGGTCATGGTTTAGTGTTTGATGGGAATGGTTGGACTCGATGATACGGTGGGTCTCTTCCAACCTGGTGATTCTGTGATTCTGTGATCTGCCAAAGGAGCTCTCATGGGCAGGGCAGCGCCTGCCCCGATGTCCAGCTCCCAGCACCACTTCCAGCTTTCAGTGCTGCAGGACATGAATTCACACCTTCTCCCGGTCAGCAGCCGCAGGGAAGCGGCTCTGTCTGTGGTTCTGCTGCTCGCACCCAGGGGACCAGCCTGGGCCCCGTGGGGCAGCTCTGGCCCAGGAGCAGCTCTGCAAGGGCTGAGGGTTTTCCTTGGGAACCACAAGCGGTGAGAACCAGCCCAGCTGGTGGCCAGTTCCACACGTCCCAGGGCTTCTTGTGCCGCGGTGTCCGTGGGCTTGGAGCCAGCCTTGGCCGCCTGTGGCAGGGCCCACGCTCCATAGCGCACACCAGCAGGGAATCGCCACCACAGCCCTGGCTCCCAGCGTTGCCGCAGGGCTGAATGCCCCTCCCTGGGCTTCCCCACGGTGGGAACGCTCCAACGGCAGCGCCAACGGCTGGAGTTGGGCAACCCTCACCGAGAGCGGCGGTTGCGTCAGCCCAGCTGTCGGCTGGCACTGCCCGTGGAGCAGCCGTTCTGGCCCACACAAGGAGGCCTTTGTCCGCATTATCAGCACTTCTGGGCCCGCTCGAACAGCCAGGGTGGAGGCAGCACCTGCCCAGCTCCCTCCCGGCGCTGCCCTGTGGGCCCCACGCTGCAGCCACAGCAGGGACAGCTCGTGGTGGGGCACAGCGGTGGCTTTGTGGGGCTGGCTCCCACCCGGCTGAGGCTGCTGCAGCTCAGCCCTGGGGCATCCTCGTGGTCTCCCAAGTTGTGTTGTCTCCTTTAGCTGCAGCACTAGGCCATGTGGCAGCTTTCCTGCAACCAGGAGGGAAGGGGCAGTGCTGTTTCCTCCTGCCTTCAGAGCTCTGTGACTGCTGTGAGCGTTCCTGACCCACAGCAAGGCCAGGATGGCTTCTCGACAGCTCCTCCAGCACCACAGGTTAAAGAGCTTTTCCTGGCTGCATTCCCTTATCCTTGCACAAACATACCAGGCATTCCGTACACATCCGCAGGCTCCTGGCACCCCTCGCCTCTCCGTGGCTCTGCTCTGCCACCCATCACCCCCCCAGCACGCTCGCATCTGCGTGGAGATGCCTCTCTCTGCTCCCAGCTGTGGGTCCAAGCAGGGGCAGGATAAGAGCAGAACAGCCCAGACACCCCCCTGGGGACCCACAGGAGTGAGCAGCAGGGTCACATCCTGACAGCAAACGCTGCGCTGAGGCCCCGTCCCTTTTTCTCCCTGGCAGGGGCTGTTCCCAATCCCTGTTTCACATCTCTGCCAGCCCAGGGGCTCAGGGCTGCTCCCACCCCCCTGTGCCTGCAGAAATCCCTATAGAACAGGGGGTTTTCCCCTTCCCACCAAGGACCCCGCACAGAGCCGGAACGGAGAGCAGACAGTCAGTTCCAAGATTTTATTTTACGATCAAAAGGAGAAGCAGACGATGATTCCAACCGTGACCCCGGGCCCAGGACCGACAGTGCATTCCCACCAAAGCAAATCAACAGAACCTCCCCGGGGCAGGGCAGGGGTGAGGCAGAGGCAGACGCAGCTACGAGAAAGCCACAGGTACTTGGTCCCAGTTCTAATGCGACCTCATCGTGGTAGGAGCCGGAGAAGAGGGCTGTGGAGCTGGAATGTGCCAGCTTCCTTGCCCGGGGTTGGCGTGCCGCAGGCTCTGCTGCTGGTACAGCAGGAGCCGTGTCAAGGCAATAAATACTGACAGGCCAGGCACGGATTTTAAAGGCAGAACAGATACATAAGGCATTAACCGCTTTGGAATAGTCGTCCATCGCAAGCTCTTTGTTGATCGCATCAGGAGAGCGGCTGCAGCAACAGGCACGCCCGTCCTCAGCCCGGAATAACCGGGAGCGCAGGCGCTGGCCGGGAATTTCAGTGCTTTGCAGCTACCTGGGCTGCAACGAGAATTTCAAGGTGATGGCAACACTGGCAGCTCCTCCCCACCTCGGAGGCACTGAGGCTGCTGGAGACCTCGGAGCTCTGCGCCGAGGGCCCGGGGTGCTGCCAGGCCAACACCCCAGGAACAAGGAGGGCAGCCAGGCATCGCGCAGGGCGTTCAGCACCCTCCCCCCTGGAGATGTCCCGGCTCAGGGGAAAGGACGGAGCAGCAGCAAAGCGGGACGTTGTGATTCTTTCCTAATAACCCATGAGGGATGTGACCAAGAAGAATGCCGTGCCAGGGAACGAGGGACAGGAGCGTTTAAAAAGTGTAACAGGGGCAGGGCCCCCTCCCTAGAGGATCCATGTTACACATTAAGGCATCATGGTTACAGGGAACATCCACAAATGAAGCCACCAGTGTTCCCAGGACACTGACAGGGGACATGATTTCAGCCAACAAAGGGATTCGACAGCTGCCTGGCATCGAAGTTCCTCAGCTACATGGAGGCAGGATCTACCCTGAGCTGCGCACACGATCCTGCACAGGATCCCTCCCCTCCGGCACCTGCCCGGATAACAGAAGGGGAGAAGCGCAAAGGGCCTGGCGAGGGAGCAAACGCTCCCACCGGCCCCGGGCAGCTGGAGCTCGGATGCAGACAGCGGGGCCTGGGCAATGCACGTGGCGATTCTCTGGGGAGGGGGGACGCTACCAACCGGAGCGCTCTGGCCAAATTAAAGGAGGGTGGAAGGGCCGGGGGTTCCGATGTCAGCACTTTGGTACGGGGGGGTTTCTATGGGAGCCACTGTCTGATTCACGCTCTCTGGGGTTTGGCTGCAGGAAGGGCTAGTCCTTCCAATCCTTCTTGATGGTCAGATTCCACTCCCAGGACAGGTGATCCGTCTTATCGTCGTCTGTGAACTTGGATTTGACGTTGTAGCTGCCCCGGGCCAGCATCCCCTTAGGGGCTTCTTCCATGGGGGTCAGGAATTCGTATTCCTCCGCGCGGGGGCCGTAGCTCCCAACCATGTACTCGGTCTTGTCAACTGGAAGGAAAGAGAGGTGTGTGGAGGCTGCTCCAGAGCCTCCCTGGCCTCTGGGGCATGGGCGAGGCGAGCAAAGGGTCTGTTACTGCTACAACAGCCCAGAGAGGAGCTGGGAGAACATGATCATCACCCCAATAATAACCTGTTTGCTCCAGGAATGGCTCCTGCAGCAGGGAGCGATCCCCACACTAGCACTGCTGCCGACAGTGATCTGTTCTCTGTGTGCACCAGCAGGGACAAGGCACGGAGCCCAGGGGTGCCAGGGCCGCAGGCTGCCCCCTGCAGCATTCCCAGCAGCACAGCCAAGACGGAAAACCTCCTCCTCCCGCTGGGGCAGCAGCGGGCGAGCCCCAGCACCATGGCAGAAGGAGCAGAAAACCCTCACACAGCCCGAGCTACAGAGCAGCACTTACTTTTCACGCCTTTCCGGAATGTGTGCTGGAGGTACTTCAACCCTGACACGATCTCCCGGTTAACCTGCCAGGAGACAAGCAGTATCTGCAGAAGCCACCTCCAATGGGTGCTGCCCACCCCACCCACAGCAGGAGAAGACTCCCCCACCACAGCCCTCTGGTGCTCCCACTGCTGGAATCGCAGCTCTCCGGCATTCCCCGTATCCTTCAGTTTTCCCATCTGAATTCTTACCCTAAAGGAGATTTTTATCCGGTATTCCACACCTTCCTTCAGCACAAAAGCCTGCTTCTTGTAGCTCTCCAGGTCACCTGCAGAGAAGGGAGGGGGCTGCTCAGAGTCCCTCTGCGTTGTGCTCGGGGCAAACTGAAGTCGCAGGAGGGGAGTAGGACAGCAGCTGCCGCAGCCTAAATCTGCCCCTCTCCAGTTTATCCCCATTGCCCCTCGTCCTATCACTCCAAGCCTTTCTGAACGCTCCCTCTCCAGCTTTCTCGTAGCCCTTTTCAGGTACTGGAAGGTTGCTATAAGATCTCCTCAGAGCCTTCTCTTCTCCAGGATGAAGAAGCTCAACTCTCTCAGCCTGTTCTCACATGGGAGGTGCTCCAGCCCTCGGATCATCATAGAATAGTTTGGGTTGGAAGTGACCCTAAGGATCCTTGGCATTTCTTGGCATGCCAGCAGCACTCCTGCCAGGCTCCACACCAAGAGAATCGCTGGAATTCTCTCCTGGCTCACCTGTCAGGTCCAGCTCCAGAGGGCCTGGAGCAGTCGCGCAGACCAAAGTCAGTTTGGTCACCACCACGTTTGGAGCATTGGGATCTGGAAGGCAAGCGAGAAGGCTGTTAACACCCAGCACGGACACACAAAGCTCCTCCTTCTCCCAGGGCATTTCCTGAAAGAGCAGGGAAACCAGTGGGAACAACCTGCTCCCTGAGGGCCCAGGCCCAGCCCACAGCCACCCCTCGAGCATCCCCCTCTAACACTTGTCCCAAGTCTCACTCCAAGGGCCAGGGATCGGCACAGGGGAGTGCAGACAGGCACCTTTATGCTCCCACTGTGCTCCTGCTGAAGCCCGAAGTGCTGGGAGGAGAACAGCCCCGGGCAGGAGCAGGGATGAGGCTGGTGGTGACACCAGAGCGCTGGCTCGAGCGAGGCACAGCTGCATCCTTGGGCTCACCTGCAGTCACCGTGACAGAACCCAGCAGTGCCTCCTTGTACTTGCGCAGGCTCTCATCATCCTTGTCCAGCTCCTGGATCTCCTGGATACTTTTCTGGGCAGGTGGCTTGTAGTTGACAGAGTGTTCGTCCTCCTCGTTTTCAGCTGCGATCTGGGCCAGCTGCTCAGGTGTCGGCTCCTGCTCCGCCATCCTCACAAACGCAAGTTATACTGAAGTGGGGAGAAGAAGCACAACTGCAACCACCAGATTGGCTGGCGCGGCTCCTTCCCAGCACCGCAGCCCATCAGTACGGACCAGGCTACCCCACAGCTGCTCCATTGCGGCTCCGCAGGCCTCTGCCACATAGGGAAACGGCCCTGCCAGGGACCTGCATCCCACAGACCCCTCCAGGAGACCAGGTCTTGCAATCAGCCCATGGAGACCCACGCAAAAAAGCAGGAAAAATTCAGTCCCAGTGCTTTACTTGCAACCTGGAGTAGGAAAATACCCCAGGCTGCAGAAGAAATGCTCTCCTCTGCAAGATTTTAGGCTGGACATTAGGAAAAAATTTTTCATGGAAAGGGTCATTGGGCACTGGAACAGGCTGCCCAGGGAGGGGGTCGAGTCACCTTCCCTGGAGGGGTTTAAGGGACGGGTGGATGAGGTGCTGAGGGACATGGGTTAGTGATTGATGGGAATGGTTGGACTCGATGATCCAGTGGGTCTTCTCCAACCTGGTGATTCTGTGATTCTAAGATTAACAGGATGAGGCTTTCACTCAAACCTGACCCAGGACAAACTCCATCCGGTTCTGCTCCCAGCCACACACAGTTTCAGCTGGGAACCAACACCAAGAGCCTCCCCGGTGACCTGGTGCTCACAGTCTGCAACTCAGTGGATAATCGGCTCTGTGCCGGGTGTGGGGGCCTCGCAGCATGGAATGAGGCACCTGGCTCAGCTGAGCTCACGCCTGGCCCTTTCTGAAGGCCTGTGCCATGCATGGCCAGGGGAACAGATAACAGATGAAACACAAGTGTGGGGTTTGGCTGGGAACGCTGAAGAAAAGAAACACCAACACCCAGTAAAAACCTCAGTAAAAGCAATTGCATCTCCAGCGGTTCCAGATGTTCCCAGGGTCATTCTACAGCAAATACTGGCTTGGGCTCTCTAACAACTCAAGGAATGCCTTCGGTTACAGCTCCTGAAAGGTGTTTTGTACAAGCAAAGCCCTTCACAATGCTCGACTGATGGACCCGGTACTGCTGTCCCTACCTGGCATCCCCGCCTCCTGTTCACCATCCCGCTGGGAGCCCTGCGCTAGCACACGTGGCTCCAACAGCCTGCAGAGCTGCGGCCGCTGGCGTCTGGTTTCCAAAGAAACCCAGAACCACGAGGTTTGTAACAGATGAACCAAGAACAGACCGCGCGCTCAGCCCTGGCGTCGCTGTCCCCCATCCACGCCCACGGCTTCTCCGAAGGAACCTTGTCCCATTCCATCAGCCTCAGAGCTGATGCACCGGCACCACTAATACTTCTAGCTATAAATGTTACGGATGCATTGTTGGGGGACAGCGCAAAGGAGACAGACCAGACCCCAAAAGTGTTGTTTTGCAGTCTCTGCCAGAAGAGATGGTTTGACTTGATGACCCGGTGGGTCTTTTTCAACCTGGTGATTCTATGATTCTAAGAGAGGGCTCTAGCAGAGTTAAGAGCAGGAACGCAGTGGAGAGAAGAGGCAAGGGGAGGGCTCCCAGGAGCTGGCGCTGAGGCGCAGCAGCAGGCAGGCTCCGTCAGGGACCTGCTCCTTCCCAATCGCCAACCTGAGACTGGACTTGTCGCAGGCCGGCAGTGCTTCCCCAGGGGGGCTGGCACAGCCCTCGCGTGTCCTGGGGTGGGAGCCTTGCCGTGGGTGCAGCTGATGCCTTGGGGTGCAGAACCTCAGCTGCAGATTGTCACCAGGAGGAGGATGAGGTGGCTCTTTGTGTGGCACAAGCAGCTCCACCAGGAACTCTCAACACTGCACCCGTGACCCTTGTGCTTTACACAAACAGCCAGCCCTCCTGCATGGCATTCTCCAACATCCCGGCACGGAATAGTGTGGGAGTTGGCATTCCAGAGGCCATTTAATCCTGTGTTGTATGTGAAGAACCGATAAGATTCCACTCTGGCATCTCCGTGTCAAACCCAGCTGCTTCCTTTCTGCTCCTGCCCAAAGAAGCCCCCAGCATCAAAGGCTCCTGAAATCACTGAGCAAATTCTCTCTCGGGGTCCATCTTCACCGCAGCCCTTCACTCGCCTCCCTGCTGGCGTTCACCTTCCAGGCACTACGGGCCGTTCCTTCTCCGGATGCTGAAGAACTCCCTGGCCTTCCTCCTAAACACCAGCAGCTTTCAGGAAATGGCAATGACGGGTGCTCAGCGAGAGCTCTAACGGACTGAAGTCCCAGTCCCTGGCTCTGTCAACTCACAGACTTTGCGACTGAGCCCTCGCTGAAAGCGGGAACGCAACAAGCAGATGATCTAACAGGGTATCCACATGCACCAGGTCTCCTCCCGCAGTGTCAGCACCCACCACTACACACAGTCCTCCGGTTTCCAGCCCGAGTAAAGAAAAAACCTGTTACAGAGGGGCTGACAGAGCAACTGTAGGCTTAGCACTACACTCACAGAGAAGGCTCAGCCCCGGGAGGTGAGCAGAGCAGCACCAACCGCAGCGCAGTTAAAGCAGCAGGGCCAGCTCTGAAGGATCCGTGCCCTGGCGCTCAGCAGGACTGACTGCGGGTGGCTGGGCTCCAGCTGCAAGCATCCCCTTCTTCTCAGTTAGGGAACGCATCTGTTTGGTCTCACCCAGGTCTGGAGCCACCACACACTGACCTCCCGGTGTAACAGGGCACCTCCAGCACTGTTCTCACCAACTCCATGAGGGCGACCCCTTCCATTAAGCAACAATCCTGCCCCAGAGGACACAGAAATACACCAAAGAAAACAGCCAAAACCCCAATCGCCAGCTTTTCAGTCGCTTTCCCACACCTCTACACCCAATCCTGTGAACTCCAGCGTGGCCGCAGGGAAGGAGATTCCCAGCCCAAAGGTGGACTCCTCAACCGCAGCAGAAGGGAAACAACCCTGGGCTCTTATTGATCCCTGGAGAGCACAAGATCCTGCAGAAGACAGCAGGAGGCTGAGTGGCTCTCCACCCAGGAATCCGCACTCGGCTGCCCTCCCCACTTTCTCAAGTCAGCAGTTTCCCCTGGATTCTCACAGTATTTTCCGTGTGGGACCAAGGAGCCAGCAGCGGCGCGGGGAGAGCCCCCCCTTCCACCAGCCAGAAACACCGCCGGGAACACAACCCGCTCTGTGCTCAGGCAGATGGTAGCAACAGCAATTTCTGTGCACGCCGGGGTCGGGATCTCAGGCACCAGTGAGGCTGGAGTCAGCCAGAGCCTCCTCGGAGGAGCAAACTGGTGTCAGACAGTCACTACGCCAGCACGCAGCCGTGTGCAAGCAGCTGCGCCAATTCCAGGCATCCCCACCCTTCCTTCTTCCCCTGTGGCGCAAGGGAAAGCTCGTGCCGCCACAGGACGAACTCAGATGGAATTTGATCCGGTCAAATCCGTCTCCGCGGGGTTATTTTGCAGCCAGATCAGGCTGCTAATCCGGTTCACTGTGCAGCTACGAATGCTCCTGTGCCGTGAGGACGGGAGCAATAATGGCCTAAACCGGCTCCGGCTGCGCCACTGCTCCACGCGCACGGCTACACCGAGTTGGGATGGTTCCTGGGCAGAGGCAGCACAGCACGAACTGGCAACTCCCTGACATCTCCCAAGGCTGAGCGCTGCCCTCTGACACTCCTGGGAACTGGGAGGTGTGGGGCTGTTCAGGTGGCGCTGCTGCATCAGCCACATCCCAGAGAGCTCCGGTCTCACCTGATCGCCACCACTGGCTCCGACATGGGGGTGAGGGACCTCGGGAACGCGCGCTGCCAGCCAGCAGCTCCAAACCTTGGAGAGGCACTAATTGAGTTTAGTTTTCGCTCATAGAATCACCAGGTTGGAAGAGACCCACCGGATCATCGAGTCCAACCATTCCTATCAAACACCAAACCATGTCCCTCAGCACCTCGTCCACCCGGCCCTTAAACCCCTCCAGGGAAGGTGACTCAACCCCCTCCCTGGGCAGCCTCTGCCAGTGCCCAATGACCCTTTCCATGAAATATTTTTTCCTGATGTTCAGCCTCATGACACGGCCCAGGCTGCTCACAGAAGCCCCACGGGGCGAGCAGGAGCCTTAAACGCTCACGGCCTCAGCAGCTCCAAAAGCTCCGCCACCGCACGGCCGGGATCCAAGCACAGGGGGTGCAGGGGCTGCAGCCGCCGTTCACCCGGCACCGCGGCCACGGGCACCACCGGGAGCGCCACCCTGCCCTGCGCATCGCCCCGCTCCAAGGGGAACTCGGGGATTACGGGACACAGGCCCCGCTCCTGGAAGAACGCGTGGAGAAGCGGAGCGGCCAAACGCTCTGGAGCAGAACAGGAATCCTCACGGTGACAACGGCCTCGATCGGCGGCCTCGCCAGCGGCCGGAGAACCGGCACCTCCCGCCCAGCCGCTCCACCCCCTCCTCACAGCACGAAACCGGCCCAGGAGGAGGCTACCGAGTAGTTCCTCATCCCGTAAGCGGAACCTAGTGATGGGGAATGGGCTGGAGGCAGCGGAAAGCGCCGCCCCGGCCCCGCTCTCCGTTACCCGTGCCCGGCCGGACCCGCGGGGGTGCCCCGGGAGCCCGGCCCCAGCCCAGCCACGGCACCGGGAGCCCCGCCCCGCGGCGACAGCGGCGCCTCCGCCCCTCCGAGGCCTCTCGGCGCTGCCCGCCGCCCGGGGCGCGGGGCGGCCGGGTCCCAGCGGGGCGGAGCTGAGGCCCGGCACACCGCCCACCCACCCACCCACCCACAGCCCGGTCCCGGTCCTGGTCCCCGCCCCGCCCTACCGGCCCCGCTCGCTCCGCACCGCGCCGACACCGCCGGGATCCGCCCGCACGCCCCCGCACTTCCGGGACACGCCCGGCACTTCCCGTTAGTCCAGGCCGCGCCCTTGACGTCACTTCCGCCCGCGCGCCTGATTGGTCCGAAGGGGGGTTGGCGCGAGATGGCGGCACGGACCGGGGGGGCGGGGCGGTATGGAGAAAGGGGCGTGGTCTTCTGGGAGTGTGGGCGTGGTCTGAGGGGAGCGGCAAGTTGATTGGCTCAGGAGGCAGGGGGGCGTGGCCATAGGAGGCGTGGTCAGAGAAACAGCGCGGGAGCGCGAAGGGGGCGTGGCCTGATTTCAGAAGGGGCGTGGCCAGAGCGGGGGCGGCGCTCTGATTGGCCCCGGGGCACGCGCGAGATGGCGGGCCGGGCGATGGGCGGGGCGCGCGGGCCGGGGGCGGGGCCTGCGGGGCGCAGCGCGCTGATTGGGCCCCGGGGGGTCGGTAGGGGCTGGGCGGTGAGGGGGCGTGTCCAGGTAGCAGGTGCCGCGGGGGGCGGGGCCTCAGCGGGGCCGCGCGCTGATTGGCCCGCTGGCTGGCGCGGGAGCCGCGGAATGAATGGGTGGGGGCGTGGCCTAAGGGAGGGGGCGTGGCCAGAGGCAGGAGCAGCCCCGGGGGCAGGGGGACATGCACCTGGGAGGTCGGGGACACGAAGTACATGGGGACAGGAGCGGGGGGAGACAGGAAGGAGGGGGACGTACCTGGGGACAGGGGAGTGGGGGGACGTGGCTGGGGACAGGAGTGGGGCGGGGGGACACACGTACCTGGGGACAGGAAGGGAGGGGACATGTACCTGGGGACAGGAGGAGGGGGGACACACACGTACGTACCTGGGGATGGCGGGGGGACAACACACACACGTACCTGGGGACGGGGGGGACACACACATGTACCTGGGGACAGGAAGGGAGAGGACACGTACCTGGGGGGGGGGGGGGCAGACACACACAGGTACCTGGGGACAAGAGGTGGGGGGGGACACACACATACCTGGGGACAGGCGGGGGGGACACAGACACGTACCTGGGGACAGGATGGGGGGGACACAGACATGTACCTGGGGACAGGATCGGGTTGGGGATGGACACGTACCTGGGGACAGGACTGGGAGGGACGGACACACGTGATTAGGGACAGGAGGGAGAGGGGACATGGCTGGGGACAGGAGGGGAGGGGGAACATGCTTGGGGACAGGATGGGGGAGGACGTGGCCCCGGGGTGGCACACGCAGAGCCAGCAGAGCTCTCGACACGGTTCTATTTTATTACAGCGGGGGTGAAAAAGCCCCCCCCGGCCCAACAGGCAACCGGTAAAATTTATCCCAAAAATAACTCGGTACAAAACGGGTCTGCTCCAGAATTAAAAAAAACCTGACAGGAGTTTAAAACCTATCCCAGAACGCAAAGTAAAACAAATCCCATCCTCGGTGTCGGTAACCGCAGCCGCGGCCCCCGCCGGGAGCCAGGAGTGCCATCGGAGTCCTGCCCTGCGCCGCTGCCTTAGCTGGTGTCCATCTAGAAGAGAAGAGCAGAGCCATCACCGTGTGCCCTGGCATCCCCTGAACCACTGCAGCTCTCAGCCTTTCCTCCATTCGCACCCTGTGACATTACTCCATGTGGATTTTGGTTCTCATTCCCACCCCACAGCTGCTGCTCCAGCTGCGGGACAGCCTGTCCCACGCGGCCCTGCCTGGGGAACCGCGAACGGGGCTGCTTCTTGGCCACAAAGGCCGACATAGGGTTGTGGAACATGAAGCCAAGCCTGGCACAGGGCGCTGCTCGGCTCCAGAGGAGACTCCCTTAGCCCAACGAGCTGGAAAACACTTCCTCCTTCCCACCAGCTCAGAGTGTTTTCCCAGGACAAAGAGCCAGAGGGAACCCACAGCCAGCACCCAGCTGCACTTACCCTGGCATTGTAAGCATCCAGCTGTGCATCTAGTTCCTCTGCGGAGAGCTGCTGTTTGGAAGTTCTCCCGGCTCCTCTGCCTCTCCCTCTGCTCCCACCACGAGCTCCTCGCCTATTGCCGCCTCCACCCCCAAATCCTCCTGTAGCGCCACGGGTCCTGGTCATGCCACCTCTGTTTACACTGCGATTGGGAAAAGCAGCAGGTTTAGCACTTTCTGCTTAAGCCAACAGGCAGGGAGAAGTTTGCCAAGTGGGAGATGGACCCCCTTTCCTACAGAGGCTGGTTGTAACTCTGCGGCCACAGGCTCCTCACCTCTGTGCGGGTCTGCGCTGTGTGTCGATCTGTGATGTGACCAGCTGGATGTTCATGGGTCGGCCTGTAGGGAGAGCGGCGTGTGAGCCAGCACACGGGATACAGCCCGCGGGCCGCTGGAACAGGCTACAGAGGCGGCCACGCTGACTCACCATCCAAGGGGACCCCGTTGTACTGCTTCATTGCCTTCAGAGCGTCTGCCTTCCTCTCGAAGTGCACGTCCGCTGTCCCCAGGCTGCGGCCGGACCGGTCATAGTGCACGGCCGCCTTCTTCAAGGTCCCAAATTCTGCAAAGAGTTCCTGAAGGACAGAGGGAGAAGAGCACAAGCATCCGTCAGTGCCACAGACACCCACAGGACGATGAGGACAGTTCCCCCCACACAACTGCTCTAGCAGCACTGGTGCTTTCCTAAAATGCAGGAAAAGAGCCAGTGTAGACGGAAGCCCCAGCCCTTCAGAACGGCTTAAGGCAGCAGAACCAAGCAGCCTCTACCTCCCCCTAGCAGGGGGCATATTTGCAGCCGGCCCGAGGGGGCCAGTGGGGCAGCTGTTTCATAGAATCATAGAGTTGGAAAAGACCCACTGGATCATCGAGTTCAACCATTCCCATCAAACACTAAACCATGTCCCTCAGCACCTTGTTCACTCATCCCTTAAACACCTCCAGGGAAAGGGACTCAACCTGTTTGGGCCTGTTCCCGCGCCCAGTGACCCTTTCCGTGAAAAACTTTTTCCTAATGTCCAGCCTGAACTTCCCCTGGCGGAGCTTGAGGCCATTCCCTCTCGTCCTGTCCCCTGTCACTTTCCAAACAATCCAGACCCTCACAGAAGGGGCAGTGATGGAGCCACCAGCTTTGTCTCCGGGTGCTCCAATCCATAACTCAGCACGAATACCTCACCTTGGCAAGCACCGGCCATGCCCCACGCTGAAAAAGCTCCACATCCACACCGGGGCTGAGGGTGACCAGCACCTTCCCCGGCGTCTACAGCAGAGCTTGGCCACCACGCAGGAACTGCCAGCAGCCACCGTCCCAGCGCCCAGCGGAGCAGCACGAATCTGCTCCCACTTTCCGTGTGGGTGGCACTGGGGGAGGACCGCAGGGCAGCTTCTTCCCGCACGCATTCATCAGAGGGAAGGGGACACAGCTCTTGGCAGCGTCTTCCAGAGGAGGCCGCGCTCAGCCGCTGCTCCGGATCAGCTTCTCCTGGGCCGGAGAGGCCACAGGATCCCGTCCGGCTCAGGGAGCAACACGGCTTCACCAAAAGCCTTCGAGCTTCCTCAAGCCAACAGGTGCCCGAGCTGCACGCAGCACCGTGACGGTGCAATTAGCACAAAACCAGAGCCAGTAACCACCGCATCTGAGGCTGCGTGAAATTATGGGATGGGCAGTCACGAACAGGTGCAAGGATATTAAGTCAGCTTTGCTGCACGATGAACTGGACTAGAACCGCAAGCTTGTCCGCGCCTCAGCCCAAGCCAGCAGCAGAAGACGCAAATCCCAGCGGGCGCCGTGTGCAGGAGCTGGCTGCACCGAGAGGACTCCACAGGGCCACGTGTCCCACACCAGGGCCCAGCTACAGCACGAGACTAGTTTAAACCAAATCTGAACTGACGCGGGGAAAGAAAGGGGCTTTAAGCACATCAGTCAGTAGCAAGGTGACCTGAAAAAGCTCATTTCCCATGTGCAGCCAGATTGGCACACGGTGGGACTGGAATGAACCCACTGATGGAGAAAGCATCAGAGCAGGTAGCGGCTTCTCCTCAGTGAGGCCGTGAGGACCCAAAGCCCACGGAACATCAAAGCCTTGCAGCGGGCCTGGGGCAGCTCCTGCGACCTCACAGCTCAGGGCCCAGCAAGTGGGAGCCCCACAGAGCAGCCTCTGCAGCCGCATCGCTCCACGCACCCAACTGAAAAGCAGATGCCTCGGCTGAAAGAGCAACCCCAGAGGCTGTGGGGTAGGTGGACGCTCCCATACAAATCAGCCTTCCCAGTTACACCAACGAATACGGTGGGAGCACCTCGACGCTCGTGACTTTAACAAAGCTGTGCACACAGGTCTCACAAAACAGAGCCGCAGCTGGGCAGGCAGCACCGGGGAGGACCCCTGTAGCTACACAGTCCCTCAAGAGTTTGCACTGTTTACACCGAGCTCCCCAGCCGGATCTGGCCGAGTGGCCACATTCCCTCACCCTTTGTGCTGAGGCAGAGTGACTCACGCTGCCGTCAGGCACCACCTTACAGCAGCTTTTCTGAACCACAACCCTCCCCGGGATCGTCAGGGTGGTGCAGGACGGCTCTGGCGGCACAAAGCTCAGCACCAACACGGCCCTTGGTCACCGGGGCCGTTCCAGGCGGGGCTGCGACTGCCCCCTGGGAAGGCTCCCTCCCGTTCCCCAGACCCACCTGGATGTCCGCATCCGAGACGCCAAAATCCAGGTTGGAAACAAGCAGCTTTCCACCGGTCTCCACACCAGCCCCTGCCCCAAAGCCGCTGTCGAACAGGTCATGCTGCCACTTCTCTGGGAGTTGCTTTGGCTGGAACGACAACGGGGCCTTACTGAGCATCGCCAAACGGACAAAGGGACAACAATCCCGCCCCTGCCCCCCTTCCCTCGCCCCACCCTCTGCTCCGGGCCCACATCTCCTCCTCCCCATGCCCCTGGCCCCGCTCCTCCCGACCCGGCTCTTCTCCCCTCGCCCCCGGTCCCGGTTCCCTCGCCCCCGGCCCCGCTTCCCCCCTCCACCGGCCCCGCTTCCCCGGCCCCGCTCCCCCCGGCCCAGCCCCGTGCCCCGTACCCGGCTGTAGGGCGCGGGCCGGTTCCTGCCGCCGCCCCGCGCCATGAGCGGCCGGTTCCGCACGGGGCCGCCGCCGCCCGCCCGCCCGGCCCCCGCGCCGCCCCGCCCGGGCCCGGCCCCGCGGGTGGCTCCGCCGCGGCCTCGGCCTCCCCGGCCGCCGCCCCGGCCGGCGCCGCGCTGGCTGCGGTTCAGCTTGATGATATCGTCCAGGGACATGTCCATCTTGTCGGCCATGATGGCGGCTCCGCTCCGGGGCCCGCACTTCCGGCCGCGCTCCCGCCGCCACCGGAAGCGGAAGGAGGCGGGCCGGCGCGGCGGAAGCGGAAGCGGGAGCGGGAGCGGCCCCGGCGCGGGGCCCGGGGCGGAGCGGGGAGATGCGGGTGCGGGTGCGGAGCTGGCACGGGGTCGCCTCTTGGCTCTGGGTGGCGAACGACGAGAACTGCGGGATCTGCCGGATGGCGTTCAACGGGTGCTGCCCCGACTGTGAGTGCGGGCGGGGACACGGCGGGGACACCGGCCCTGCTGGAGCCCCGTATCCGGGGAGAGGGGGCCCTCCTGCCCCCCGTGTCCAGCGGGAGGGAGCCCTCCTGCACCCCAAGTCCAGGTAGAACCCTCCTGGACTCCAGTGTCGGGAGAGAGAGCTCTCCTGCACCCCACGTTCAGGGAGGGAGAGCCCTTCTGGACCCCATTGTGGGGAGGAGAGCCCTCCTGGACCCCAGTATGAGAGGAGAGAGCTCTCCTACATCCCACGTTCAAGGAGGGAGAACCCTCCTGCCCCCCATGTACAGCAGGAGAGAGCCCTCCTGCACCCCAAGTCCAGATAGAACCCTCCTGGACTCCAGTGTGGGAGGAGAGAGCTCTCCTACTTCCCACGTTCAGGGAGGGAGAGCCCTCCTGGACTCCACATCTGGGAAGTGAGAGCCTTGCTGCACCCGGTGTCTGGGGAGGGAGAGCTTTTCTGGACCCCGTGTCGAGTGAGAGAAGGAGAGAGCCCTCCTGGAACCCCATGTCCAGCTCTGGAGCCCTCAGCAAAGGAAGGACGTGGATCTGCTGGAGCAGGTCCAGAGGGGGCCAAGAAGGTGATTTGGGGTTGGAGCATCTCCTGTACAAGGACAGGCTGAGAGAGCTGGGGTTGTTCAGCCTGGAGAAGAGAAGGCTGCAGGGAGACCTTAGAGCAGCTTCCAGTATGGAAAGGGCTCCAGGAAAGCTGAGGAGTGCAAGGATAGGATGGGGAGGAATGGCTTTAAATTGGAAGGGGGAAGATTTAGATTAGAAATGAGAAAGAAATTATTCATTATGAGGGTGGAGAGGCCCTGGCCCAGGTTGCCTATGGAAGTTTTGGCAGCCCCATCCCTGGAGGTGTCCAAGACCATGTTGGATGGAGCTTGGAGCAACCTGATCCAGCGGGAGGTGTCCCTGCCCATGGCAGGAGGGTGTAACTGGATGGGCTGTAAGGTCCCTTCCAACCTAAACCATTCCATGATTTTACGGTGTTTGCCACAGCATCGCTGGCTTGGTTTTGCTGCTGCATTCGTGGGTCTTTGTGATCAGGAGCACGGTTCATCCTGGTTAACCACCGATAATAAATGGAGGTCATTGTTTTTCTTTGGGACCATGTACTGGGTTCAGAAGTGAGCAATCAAAATGCTTCAGAGGAGGCTAAGAAAGGGCTTTCCCTGTGGCTTCAGGCACTGCTTTGCACTGTTCTCAGTATGAGAACTCGTGGCATGGAGTGCTGCTTGGCTTACAGGCCTGATGAGGAGCGGCTGAGAGAGCTGGAGGTGTTTAGCCTGGAGAAGAGGAGGCTGAGGGGAGACCTCATTGCTCTCTCCAACTACCTGAGAGGAGGTTGTGGAGAGGAGGGAGCTGGACTCTTCTCCCAAGGGACAGGGGACAGGACGAGAGGGAATGGCCTCAAGCTCCACCAGGGGAGATTTAGGCTGGACATTAGGAAAAAATTTTTCACAGAAAGGGTCACTGGGCACTGGCAGAGGCTGCCCAGGGAGGGGGTTGAGTCCCCTTCCCTGGAGGGGTTTAAGGGACGGGTGGATGAAGCGCTGAGGGACATGGGTTAGTGATTGATGGGAATGGTTGGACTCGATGATCCGGTGTGTCTCTTCCAACCTGGTGATTCTATGATTCTCCGTTCTCCCTGCTGCCCACGCTTCCCGGGTCAAGGGGCCGCGAGGAAGCTGTGAGCGTCCCTTCCCCTGCCTGACCCCTGTCTGTGCCGCAGGCAAGGTGCCCGGCGACGACTGCCCGCTGGTGTGGGGCCAGTGCTCGCACTGCTTCCACATGCACTGCATCCTCAAGTGGCTGAACGCGCAGCAGGTGCAGCAGCACTGCCCCATGTGCCGCCAGGAGTGGAAATTTAAGGAGTGAGGATCCCCGCTACCTTCTACAGGTACGGCTGCCGGTGTCCCCCCTCCTTCCCTTCTCGAGGGGGCGCGGGGGCGGCGAGGCGAGCGCTATAAAGGCGTTGGCAGAGCGCGGCGGTCGCAGTGGCACCATGCGCGCTGCAGGCTGGCTGCTGCTGGCGCTGCTCTGCCTCTGCCGCCCCGCTGAGCCCTGGTACCGCCCGCCCGCCGGGCCCCGGCCCCACGCCGTGGGCAGAGCCTCGGGGCTGCTCTCCGGCCTCCGCCGCTCGCCGCACGCCCGCCGCTCCGGCTCCGAGCCCGGCACCGCTGGTCCTGCCCGGCTGCCCACAGGGCTCAGCGCTGCGGTGAGGAACGGGGCTCCCCGGGGGAACGTGGGGTCCCGGGATGGGGTCGGGGATCGAGGGAACTGGGGCTGCTTGGAGTTTAGAGGGACCGGGACCACCCTAGGATGGGGTTGGGGCTCAGGGGGTTGGCACTCAGAGGAGGTTGAGGTTGCCCCGGGATGAGATTGGAGCTCGGATGGGGCCAGGGCTACCCCGGGATGGGGTCACGGCTTGCGGGGAGCTGGGGCTGCCCTGGGATGGGGTCATGGAGCCAGGGCTGCCCCGGAATGGGGTCCCAGCTTGCGGGGAGCTGGGGCTGCCCCGGGATGGGTTGGGGCTGGGAGGATCCAGGGCTGCTCCGGGGTGGAGTTGGGGCTCCAATGGGGTCAGGACTCACAGGGGCTGGGGCTGCCCCGGGATGGGATCAGGGCTGCCCTGGGATGGGGTCAGGACTCGGTTGGGGTCAAGGCTACCTTGGAGCAGGGTCGGGGCTCAGGGGGACTGGAGCTGCCCCGGGAAGGGGTCAAGGCTGCCCCGTGGGTCCCAGTTCTGGTGCCCCCTGCCCCGCAGCGATCTGAGCAGCCGGGTGCGGGATGCTCTGCCAGCAGCACTGCCCAGGGTCCCCAGCCTCGCTAACGCTCTCTCCCACAGGCTCTGTGTGTGATGGACGTGGCCCCCGAGCCGCGGAGCTGCCGGGTGCTGCCGGGCGCCCTCGGCATGCTCCAGTGCAAGGCAGACATCACTGTGTCCCTGGATCCCATGGAATGTGCGGGTGTCTGAGCCGGTGGCTCTGCAGAGACAATAAATGCTTGGGCTGCTCCATCGCCTCTTTCCTTGCCTGGGAGGGAGCTGCCGGGGGGTGGGGGGACAACTCTGCCTTTTGGGGACTTGGGGCGGCTGCGCCCTCGTTGTGGCTCCCCTGCTCCCTGAGGCCAGGGGCTGCCCGGGTCAGGCTGAGCCCTTGGGGCTCCGGAGACGTGAGGAGGGGATGCAAAGTCCGGCTGGGAGCGCAGGGTGGGCAGCGTGTAGCAGGATTGTGGCTGGAGCTGCCCCTGGATCCACGAGGAGACTGGCAGCCCCATCCCTGATGGTAGTTGGGCTTGGTCTTCGGGCTCCACCAAGCTTCGGGGACCCATGGTGGCACTGGTACAGCTCCCTCCTGGTGGCCCCAAGTCCCTGGCAGCAGCCGTTTCATAGAATCGTAGAATAACCAGGTTGGAAGAGACCCACCGGATCATCGAGTCCAACCATTCCTATCAAACACTATCAAACAGGTTCTATGGCTGCTCAAACACACAGCAGAAAAAAAAAATCACTCGATAATCACAATCCCTGGCCCTGCGCGAGGTCATGGCTGAGCTCACAAGATTTAAGATTTAATTTAAGATTTAACTGCACTTACAACTGCTCTAGTGACTCCAATCCCATTGGAGGAACAGGCAGTTGCTGCGCTCTGCGTGATGAGGGGGCTCCTGGGCTGGACATAATGGGAACCAGAGTCTCGCTCTGTGCCTGGAGGGCGTGGGGGGAACCACAAACCAGAGAAAACAGTCACAAACTTGAACTTGCATCTTCCACCACCGCATTTTATCTCCACGATTGTTTTTGCCCCCAGGACTCGCGGGCTGTCAGTGAGCAGACGCTTGGAAGGGCCCAGAGGCACTTGGAGAGCACAAAATCAGAGCAGAAGTTTTCAGCGTGAGCTCCGAGCAGCTCTGCGAGGCCCCAGGGAACAGCAGCCGACGGCTCCACGTCAATCGGTTACACCAGCACGTCAGCCCCGGCCCGCGGTGCGAGCAGAAATGAACCACTTTTGTCATCTTTTAATATCCCCAGTACCTGTTTGGGGCCCAGAGGCACCTCCTTTACATGCAAACTCTCAGCCTGGGGTAGATGTGTCACTGCGGTAGAGTTGTTTGTTTTTAATGCCTCCTGTGGGAGGGGGTCGTGTGCGGAGGGGTTGGTTGTGCACTCGGGAAGGTCTGGCAGCGTCATCGTGGCTGCCGCAGGGGCAAGAAGCAGCTGGGGCTGCGATGCCAGCAGGAGCGGAGCCTGGCGCTGCCCGGGTTTGAGGTAGTCCCACCAGGGGCACCTCCTGAGCTCGGTGCATGGAAAGTGCTGGCCTGAGCTGCTCTCCTCCAGTCCAGGACCGGCACAAAGACAGGGCTCAGCCCCGTCCCACAGACCCTCAGGGTGGCCGAGACCACAGCACCAGCGGCTGCTGCAGCCGCCTCAGTTGGGGGTGAATCCACGACCCTCCAGTGGGGCAGAGCACGAGGCTTTTCCACCACAACCACTGTTTCGCTGCCACTGGCCACCGTTACCTTCCCAGTGAGGAAGAACCTTCTCTCTCACTGAAAAAGCGAGGCAGAAGTTTGGGATCACCCCTGCATCCCCAGGGCTGCCCTTTCCTTGGTGCCAGCTGCAGAACCCCCTGCAGAACGTGGCCCCGGAGAAGGGAACACAGACCACAACATGTTCTGCATCAGGAGAGGACAGAAAGCTCGGTTTTCCTCAATTTTCCAGTCCTCCCCTGCCCAGTACTCGGCTGGGTGGGTGCCTTGGCTCTTGTCACGGATGACACACGCGCATATTCCATGGATATTCTATTCTGTTCGTCACTGAAATACCACCAGGCGAGTTTGGGATAAGCAACGATGCAGCCAGGAGATCTTGAGCCCCACGGCTGCTTCATCCCCACTGCAGCCGGGCAGCAGGACAGACCCCGTGGCTGCTCGCAGACGCTGCTTTGGTGTTGTGATCTACCAAGAGATCGTTAGAACTCAGGTTGCCTCCTCCCTCCATGGCCACGTGCCCGCTGAACCGCTGGGACGCTCATCTTTCCAGTGCAAATTCTACAATTTTGGAGTCCAGAAACCATAAACTCCCGGAATGCAGCAAAGCAAAGACCCCCCCCTCACACTATCTAGTTCAATTTTCTAGTGAATTTAACAAAAAATTCCTCCTGCAGGGAGGACAAGCAGCTTCTTAGCCAGAGCGATCCCCAACCCCTGTGCCAGAACAAACCCTGCGTGGCTCAGAGCTGCAGCTGGGCTGCCCACAGGCAACAAGCTCCTTCTCCAGCCACAGCAACATCTCCCCGGCTCCCATCAGAGACCCAGGGAAAAGATCACAGAATCACTAGGTTGGAAAGGACCCACTGGATCATCCATTCACTAAACCATGTCCCTCAGCGCCTCATCCACCCGTCCCTTAAACCCCTCCAGGGAAGGGGACTCAACCCCCTCCCTGGGCAGCCTCTGCCAGCGCCCAATGACCCTTTCCGTGAAAAACTTTTTCCTAATGTCCAGCCTGACCCTCCCCTGGCGGAGCTTGAGGCCATTCCCTCTCGTCCTGTCCCCTGTCACTTGGGAGAAGAGCCCAGCTCCCTCCTCTCCACAACCTCCTCTCAGGTAGTTGGAGAGAGCAATGAGGTCACCCCTCAGCCTCCTCTTCTCCAGGCTAAACACCCCCAGCTCTCTCAGCCGCTCCTCATAAGGCCTGTTCTCCAGCCCCCTCACCAGCTTTGTTGCTCTTCTCTGGACTCACTCCGGAGCCTCAACATCCTTCTAGTGGTGAGGGGCCCAGAACTGAACACAGGATTCGAGGAGCGGTCTCACCAGTGCCGAGTACAGAGGGAGGATAACCTCCCTGGACCTGCTGGTCACACCGTTTCCTATACAGGCCAAGATGCCCTTGGCCTTCTTGGCCACCTGGGCCCCTGCTGGCTCATGTTCAGTCGCTGTCGACCAACACCCCCAGGTCCCTCTCCTCCAGGCAGTTTCCAGCCAGGCTTCTCCTAGTCTGTAGCTGCTCAGGGTTGTTGTGCCCCAAGTGCAGGACGCGGCCTTTGGCCTTGTTAAACCTCATGCCATTGGTCTCAGCCCAGCAGTCCAGCCTGTTCAGATCCCTTTGGAGCCTCCCTACCCTCCAGCAGATCCACAATGACGTGGAAGACAGCATCCCATTGAGGGACCTGGACGAACTCACCCCCACACAACTCTTCAACATTTTATTAACGATCAGCAACAAAAGTTGATAACAGAGAGGACAACAGAGCCACATGGAGAGACGGCGCAGGGAGCGGCCCAGGACATCCACCCACAGCGCCCTGGAATGTCAGAGGGGCTCAGCTCAGCCCCCCGTCCCCGTCAGGCCCTGCACCTCCCCGCAGGGCACACGCCGCACGCCAGCTCTCAGAACACAGTCTGAGGGAACTCATCGGGTGCGATATGGACTCTGGTGGCAGCAGCAAGCGGGGCTCCGAGCAGAGTCCCCCTGCCTCACCCAGCAATAGCCTTTGGCAAATGCACCCTGGGGTTCCAGGGCTCCAGTGCAGAAACACCTCGGCACGGCAGGAAAACCGCAGCACCGAGGGTCACTGCAGCCCTGCAGGTGCCACCACACCCCTGCCGGCTACGGGGCAGCAAAGGATTCCCTGGCAGCAGCCACAGCGGGGAGAGGGTTTATCCAGCTCAACCCCAAGCAGCTCTGGGCCCAGTATTGGCGCAGAGGCAGCAGCCGAGAGGAAGCAGCACGGTAACTTCAGAGCACAGGGACCTCAGAGCATCCCTAACGCCACTCACAGGAGGAACGGCGGGCACCGTTCCCCTTCCCAGGTTGGCTGCTCCCACCAGCCTGTCCAGCCCCTCCAGTGCTGCCCAAAGGGCTGCTCTGGAACGCAGACTCCGGGCAGGACAGCCGAACCCAGAGGAGCACAGGGGCCTGGGCAGCTGCTCCGTTTCCCTCCTACTAAAAGCCAGAAATGGTAGAAGGTAAAAGCACATCAACATGTTAAAATATTAGTTATGATTAAAACCATGTGGTTTGTTGGTTTGTTTTTTTTCTTCAAATCTCCTCCTAGGAAAAGGGATGGGGGCTGATCAACGGAGGAAGAACTAGGCAGCAGGATCCTGACTCGTTACATCCGCATAATTAGTGCAAGAGGAGCTAGGACAGATGAGGGTAGGACAGCACATCCTGTGCAGGCCGGCAGCCATGTCCCCGTTCAGGGGTCTCCTCTCGAGAGAGTGAGGCCGTGGCGCTCTACGACCCACGCACCAGCTCACTGCAGGCCTAGTGCTTCTCCTGTTCCAGCCTCTTCATGGCCTCCAATACAGCCAGCTCTTTTGCTTCCTTCTTCTGGTTCCTAGCTTCAAACTCCAGCCTGCACCAACCACAAAATGCCACAAGATTCTCATTCATCTGTATCTCTAGTAAACTAAAAGCACCTGGAGCAGGAGAATACTGCCTTCTCCTACTCTGCTTTGTTCTGAGTGCTTCAGAAACCTCACCAGTAACCCCCCAGCTCCTCTTTGAGAACCGTCACCCAGAGCTCCCCACAACTCTGAAGTCCCAGGCTCCCAGCCTTGCCACACTCCACTAATTTCTCCCTCTGCAGAAGACGTTGTTATTATATGCGTGGGACAAACCACTGAGTGCCAAATTTACCACTGTCCTGAGCCAAGGTCACTTGAAAGCAAAGGGCTCAGGCCTAAAAATGTAAATTCTGAAAGAAGTAACATGCTAAATTCCCAAGAACACAGCAAGGAAACATTATCATTAACAGAGGAGGGAAAACATTAAGATGTACTGTGAAGCACATTCTGGCATAGTGGAGTTTAGCTGTTCCTTCTCCTGCCCAAGCTATGGAAGATGAAGGACCAGTTCACTGATTCTGTGCCTTTAGTTAACACCTTCTTTCCATGTTTGATCCCGTTAACTGGGCCTCAGGCAAGCAGGACAGAACAGTACATGACAGAACTGGGAGATGAAGAAAGCCAACCTGTTCTTGATGATTCTTTGCACAATTAAATCTGTGGTGAGATTGCTGCCGCTGTCCACCAGCTGGAAAATGCCGCGTCGCTTCGGCTCCTGTGAACAAACATAGCAGACTCAGCTGGAGAAACCACACGGGACCTCTGGGTTTACAGCTCTGCAATGAAAGCTGAGCAGAAGTCACGGCAGGTCCTGTGAGCGCCCAGCTGGGCACGACAGAAAATGATCTCCTAGGAAGCAGAATAAATAATTCTGAAAGCAAAGCTTCACGTATGCGGGAGCCGAGCAAGGCTGCCCAGGGCTGGCGTAGAGCAAAGTTTACAGGATTTCTCATTCTGCCATAAAGGCATTGGAAAGAGGCAAACCAACACCATGACTAAAAGAAAGGAGCGATTGTGAATGATTTACAGGCTCTGCTCTGCGCAGCTGCCCTCAGGGTGGATGAAAATCAGCATCACCTGCCAAGGGTAGCGTCCTCTGCAATACAAATCCTCAGCTTAGGAACACGAACAAAGCCACGCTGCGTCTACTGAGCGCTGACACAGAAGCACAGACAACAGCGGCTGGCAGCTCACCTCGTACGGATCAGAACCATCCTTGTCTGGCACCACCTCAGTCATCCCATGACACACAAGTGTTACCTGGAGAAGGACACAAAGTCACTAGCAAGATCCAAAAGGTGACAAGGACCTTCCTGGCCACGGCACCGCCTGGAGATCAGCAAAGCTGCCTCTCTTGCTCCAGGCTTGGCATTGCAGCTGGAGCTCCCCGTAATCCTGCTGAGCGGGGCCACCCCTCTTCTAAACCCCTGTGTTTTTCTGCACCACTTTATCTTCCTAAGCATATCAAACAGCAACATCTTCATGTACATCTACAGGCAAAGGCTCTCACCCTGAAGTGATCCAGCAGATCAGCAGTGACAGCGTACGGGGCTCCGATCACCACTTCTGAAACGTACTAGAAAAGAAAGCAGGTTGAGGGAGAAAACAAAAATATGGAGAGGCCAGGCTGCTTCCTAAACAGGCTTGAGCACGTCAACCAGTTATGGAGGCAGGAACTCACATAAGGGGACAGGGTAGCAGGTTTAGCAGCTGCTGCTTGCCACACAGCTTCTTTTTGTTTCACTAAAGAATATGCTTTCAGGGAGTGTGTATACAGCAAATCCAAATATTAATTGCTCAGGACACACATTTCTGGGCCTTCCTATGCTTCTTTCTCAGGAATTTTCTCCCCTGCTGCAGGAAGCAGAGAGTTTTCGACAAGAACACAGCTGCAGAGCAGCATCCTGCCTTTTCCCTGCTGGTGAAGAAAGCTGGCGGGGCTCAGTAGCTCAGGTCAGCCAGGACAGCAGAGGAGCCCAGTGGTTCCTCTCTGGAGCACACCAGCACCTCTGGCAGCCAAAAGCCATCAGTCCAGTCTTTGCCTTCTCAACACACACCAAAGAACTCATGTAAGATTGTCGGCTGGGTGAACACCACCCAGCTCCAGGCAACTTCTGGAACAGCGCAGAGGCACTTACCCTACAGGCCAAGACACTGAGTGTTCTCTCATGGATGTTCATGATGGGATAGTTCTTCCCTTTGTAGCGATTTACTTCCTAAGGCAAAGCACCAGACACAATTAGAAGAGAGACAAAGCAAGCCCTTTCCCCCACGCTTTCTCCCAACACAAAAATCCTGTATTGGCCAATACGACCCTTTCCTGTCTTCCAGAGCACAGACTGCTTGTTCCAGAAAGAACAGGGGCCGAGCTGCTCTTTGGACACCACAACACACAGACCTGATCAAAGTGCAGCCCAGCAATGATGTAGGGTTTCTCTGCCAGCTGGTGAACTTTCTCCAGGAAATCCACATGCCCAACATCTGTAGATCTGTTTAAGGAATTGAACCTAACGTGGAAAACAGGGAAAGGAAGACAAGACACAGAGAGACTGAATAACCACAGTGGGAGACAGGAATCCAAAGGATTTTATTTTCACCTGCCTTGTAGCCTGTGTCCTAAGAACAGTTGCCTCCTTCCTCCTCAGGTTCCAGGCAAAAGCCAGACAACTTTCCAGCTCCACCTTACGTGGACTTAACTTTGTGCCTGTTTAGAATTTCTACCTGTTTCAGGTGTTAGGGCACAATGTCCCAGGGAGGCAGTGTCTGCTCCCAAAGCCCTGCGCAGCTGCTCTGTCTATGACAGCCAGTCCCCAAGAGCAGTGGAGAGCACCCAGCTGCCTTCCTGAAATCCTCCACAGCCAAAAATGAAGAGAGAGACAGGAGCTGTAGCTCGTTTCTCAATGTCCTGTAAATAAGAAACTGCCAGGCAGAACTCCTGCCTCCTCCCTCACAGGCACATCTACAGAATGGCAAAAAAAGAGAAGGGAAAAAAAACCAGAAGAGGCAGCAAATATCCTGGTCTAGTGCCTCAAAATATGAAGACATCAAACAAAAAGACCAATGCTACTTTCTTGACAGAACAAAGTCAAGGATACGGAAGAGGTCGAAGGCTCCGGCCACGTAGATGATTGTGTCTCCTGGCTGTGGCTCCTTCCCTGATGCAAACTGGATGATCTTCTGCGATGTCTGCAGGAACTGCGAGACGCCGGTCCAGGGACTGTGACCTTTGGGCCCCTGGGAAAACACACAGCATATGGGGCTCCTTTTCAGGCTGCAGGAGCAGGTCTGGCCAGCACACAGAAGGCAGCTGCAGGCAACTGGCAGCCTTGGTTTGCTAAGGAGTATCACAACGCTCATCAGCTTGGAGTTTCCACATTCCTGGCACCAAATATGCAACCTCACAGAAGCATTTTTTGCTCTGTCAAATACAGCCTAAACCATCCCCTCAACAGCCAGCTAAGGAGACATTGAGAAGAAAGCTCAGCAAGAAGGAAGGCGACAGGGCAGTCTCGGATTTCCAGGAGAGGCAAGGGGAGGCAACACGTAACCTACCTGTGCCCCACTCCAGCCTGCCCACACTCCTGGCTGGTGCCTGCCAAGCTGGAGATCACCCAGAGCTCCAGCCTGGGCCAGATCCAACCTGGAAAAACTGAAGAGCTTTATCCCCGCCACGTGGCAGTTTTGGAAACAGCTGTGGAGTCACTCGCTCCAGCCCTGCCTCACTCCCCTCAAGCGAGCTGCTCCACAAGACATGGAAAAGCTGAAACAACTCGTCCCAGAGCAGGACAAGCCGCACCAAGGGCAGCATGCAGGGGGCTCATGCAGGGTACGTGGCACCCAGACGCTCTCCCCAGATCCAAGCACCAGGAAACAGCCACGCTGGAGAAAACCCAACACTGGAGAACAATGAGGAGGATTCAGCCTGGTGAGGAACCCGCTGGTGAGTAAAAAGGACTTACTCAAGCCAGGCACCCATTAATCAGGGACAATCCAACACTCAGTCAATAAAAAGGGGCTGATGGCTCCTTAGAGGCAGTCCAAGATGTAAGCTGGGCACGGCAGAGGAGCCCAGGAGGATCGCTCTGCTGCTTGCAGACCAGACACGTGAATTCAGCAGCACACCAAGCTGCCTACGTGCCTGCTGCAGACCTAACGCAACACCTTTAAAATCACAAGCACTAAGAGGAGCATCCACAGAGGCTGTCCTTAGGTTGGAACTGCGAGCACTTGGGTCCCAAAGGAAGCGGTGATAACGAATTTATAAGCAAGCCAGCAAAGGCTCAATGGGTGCAGCGGCTCTACGGTGTCACTGATGAACAGTCTGCTTGCTAGCTCTGTGTGGCCACACCTGCCTGTCTCACCGACCACAGTAGCTGCTTTACGGGGCAGCAGACATTTACTGGGGTTACTACTACATGTGGGTGGAAAACCAAGCCTGAAAAACAGGCCAGAAAGCACATTTGGAATCCTTCTCAGACAGGACAACAACCAGACGTCCACAACCAGAACTCACATTACCTTCCCAAAGTTGTCAGTGTGCTTCCGATAGTCTAGGTCCTCATCCTGAAGGGAGATAAAGAGTCAAAACGTTTAAGCACTCACACAGCTCATCCAACCAAGAATACGCTTGTGTGTGGCAGAGGTGCTGGCAGCCCTGGCTCAGACCTCGCACCATTGATCCCTGGCACCACATGCTGACAAACTAGTTAATCTCTAAACCAGATTCATGTCCCAGCATGAATCAGGTGAAACGTGTCCTTATCTGATCCCAGCCTGGCACCACGCAGTGAGGATGGTTCTTGTCCAACCTCTACAGTGTTGCACGCCTACGTCCTCCCTCAGCTACACAAGCCCCTAAGAAGAGAATGTCCCTCCTTCTTCCACAGACACGCCGCTAGCCACGGGCTCAGACCCCTGCAGACAGCTCGTAGTGCTGGGCCCGTCTTGGTGTGAATTTACATATTACAGCTAAGCCAGTTAAACAGCTCAGCACTCAGATCTCCCCCTATCCTATCCCTAAATTCTCTTGTGGGTGCCTTGTCTCGTCCCTGCTGTTATCCAGGCGATTCCATTCACTGGACTGCTTATTTACCAAGTCAATTCAACTCAATAACCAACATAAGACTGCTTCCTTTAATTCCCTTTGGTTAGGTTGGCTGTCTACCAGGTAGTGAGCTGAGGAGACTCAAGAAAGATCTGGTAAGACCAGAGACAGCAGAAGGCAGAAGCGTGCAGCTCAGCGGGAACGAAGAACTTTCCATTTCTGGCAGCGCTGGACTGATCAATGTGGCGACACGATGGAGTTTCACTCTCAGAGAAGCCACAGGCCAGCCTGTACTTCCCATAACGCTCCCGAAGCCCGTGCCAATCATGAGGGATCAAAGTTTTTATCCCCCACACCTTGCCAAAGCAGCCTGGGCTGAGATCACACTCTGATCTCAGACAGGCTTAAGCAAACATAAGCAGGGTGTTTTGCTGCCACTGCCCATAATCAGCTTGCCAGTTCTCCGTGCGCCTAGGAGCCAGACTCGGGAGCTCCATTGCCATTTAGGACAGCAAAAGGAAAGAGCTGGCATATGCCCTGGGCTCCACGCTCCCACCCAAAGCCCTCTGACTCACTATGTTGCTGTGGTGAGCCTTAGTCATGAGCAGCATGCGGCCAACGAGGTCGGTAGTGGACACACCTTGGGTGCGTTTGCATTCCCTGCAGGGAGACAGGCAGAGGATCAAGCAGAAGCCACAGGAGCACACGCCTCTTCCCACCCTTTGCCACGGGAACACCTGCAGCACCTGATAAATCCAAACTAGGGACCATCCTGAGCAAGTCTTCCTTCTACCTGCTCTTGATATCAAGTACTCGATGATCCGGTGGGTCTCTTCCAACCTGGTGATTCTATGATTCTATGATACAGCACTCCCTTCCTGAGCCCCTGCATCTTTTTATTGCCACAGCAACTGCTCACATGAGAAAAACTTACCTTGCACAGACTTCCCAACAGAGCTAACTCCCCATAAGGCTTCAAGACCAGAACTAGCACCCGCCGGGAACAGAAACCACCCGAGTCAGTCGCTAGTCCGCAACCTTTCCCAGAGCCAAAACAGCAGGAGCAATGGAAGCTCTGACGCTCATTACCACAAAATTAAAGGGTGACCTCAGGGTAGCTGTGGTTCATCTGACTTCCTTTCAGGGCACCAACTCCCAGAAACTCTGCCCAGAAGCGAGTAAGAAGGGACGCAGCAGGGGTTACCTGTATCGCCCCGCAGCCTTCACTTCCTCATAGGTATCCTTGCCGTCGACCGTCAAGGTGATGTCATCTGCGGAGAAAGAAAAGCCTCAGAACTGTGCCTCAAGGTTTTCTGCACAAAGGCTGCAGCTGACCAGGTCCAGCACATAAATCAGAGTAGAACTCCCACAATCCCAACCCCTGTGCACACGTAAGGCACATCCTGTATCCCGTGGGAATGTTGGGGTTTACAAGTCACCTTGACCATGGGGACAAGCAGATTCCTGGGTGCTAAATGCCACAAATTATCTGGGCCACTGGATTTTTTCTTTTTACGTAGTCCAGAAAATCTGAGCTGGTTGCCCTTGTGGAAAATCCAATAGCAGGGACAACTGAATTATTGTTGGAATGATAATAAACAGCTGCCATCAGTCCTGGTGTTAAAAGCACTTTCTCTCTCACTTCTCTAGGACTGGTTTTAACTGCTGGTTCACGTTACAACTTTCTCAGTCAATTAAACATCCAGTTCCACCCCCTGCCATGGGCAGGGACACCTCCCGCTGGATCTGGTTGCTCCAAGCCCCATCCAACCTGGCCTTGAACACCTCCAGGGATGAGGCATCAAGCTACCCCTCTGCAGAGTTAACTCTGGTCTGCCTCTGCCAGGGCTGCTCGCTCACTCTAAAAAACATCCCTCACCCACTTTCGGTGCCAGTTCTTGGTAAGTGAAAAACCTAAGCTGGCTTTCATTTGGTAATCCAGGCTGGCAGCTCCCGCCTGCTCCCTCTCGCAGAGGCAGGTGGCAGACTCAGGGAAGCTCAGGAATTCTGCTCCAACCCCACACCCTCACCGCAGGGCATGGGGACAGAGGAGAGGAGAACATGCTGCAAGCGCAGCTCCGCGTGCCAGGAGAGGCAGAAACGGCAGCTTTGCTGTCTGTCACCCTCCCGGTTAAGCTTGCCTATTTCAAAACTTATCTCGTGCATAAACACAGCCTCGCAAAACCGCAGGTATCACTCAGGTAGAAGAGCGAGATGATTTGGCAGAGGGGATAAACGCAGCGAAATTGGAGCAAAGGCCACGAGCGCTCCTCTGCTGCCTTAATCCCTCACCGAGTCTTGCCAGGGGTCACGTACCCAGGCACGCATGCAGGGCAGGCAACTGAGTTAACAAGGAACTTGATAATCACCCTGTTCACGTGAATAAGCGCACCTATCTTATAGAGGATTAATGATTTATATACATTTAATGAAACACACAGCTTATCAACAGGTGGCTGGGATCGGATGAGGAAGGATGTGTGAAATGAGTGCAAAGACTACTAATTAAAGGAACCAAATACCTTCAGAGGGGCAGGGAGGAGGGGCTGAGGCTGAAGGAGCCAGAGAAGCAGACCCAGGAAGGGACAGAGTACAAAAGCAAGAGTGTTTCCTGAGCTCATCGCTTCTCTCCAGAAGCAAACTGAAAAGTGTTCCTCACCAGAACTGAGTCTGTGACCCACAGCCAGCTAAGCCCTTGAACAGCTTCTCAGCTGGATAAAGAGGGAGAAGCTTTTCAGATCTGATCTCATCCCAGGATAAGCAGATACAAACACGATTGTGTTCCTGCACACTTACCTTTTTAACAGCGTTTTTCACGTTTAAGGTTTGTAAATTGCTTTCCCCTGTGCCCAAGTTTCTGATGGTGCTCGGGACAACCCAGGGTAACTGTCAGACAAGGGGTTTCCTCTCTATGAGTTAAAACAATCCCTAAACCAGAGGGACTTGGTCCCCCCTGAGGATGCCCAGCACACAGATGGGTTTCTCCAGAACACAGAATGGGACATGCCAGGCACGTTCCTACGGCCAGCGCTGGCCAGAACGCTCCCTTGTTTGCTGCAGGGAAACTAAAAGCACGCGAGCCCCGTCAAGCCTGCGTTATTACAACTCTCGTCTCAGAATAGCACTCACCACCATGCACACAGAAGTCACAATTGTATCTGTCCAGGGTTTCCAGCGTGGTGACATAGGGAGCTCCTGGAGCAATCTCATCCACCCACTTGATGGCTTGCACCATCTTGTATCTCTCCTCCTGCGTAAAGACAGGGGGGCCCTTGTGCTTGGCAATCTCCTCTGGGCGAGAAACAGAAAGACCCAGTTAGAAGCACGCACGGCCGCCGCAGAGACGCTCGCCTGCAGCAGCCAACCTCGTTTTGAGGGGATGTGAACTTCACCGTGGGATGAAACTTAGCTTGGAACTGGTTTGTGGTAGAGAAGGCAGCCCCAGCTAGATCAGGGAAGATTTTAATTCAGTTGCTCTTCCTACGCGAGTAATGTGGGTGCTGGAACTTGCTGGGAAGGCAAAGGGTCCCGATGCTTCCCTTGTACCTGGATACTTCCAGCTGGGGGGAATACCTGGATCTCCTGGCAGTCCCCGAGGGGAAATTTCCCTTCCAAGCAATAGCTTCACGCTACGCTCGGTGCATGTTAGAAAATATGCATCCGTAAATCAATTTAAAATCCATCTTCACACGCGAGAAACAGTTCTTAGCACTTAACTTTCAGCTGGGCTTGAAGTTAATTTTCTGCACATCGGATCTGCAGTCTGTACCATCAAAGCCAGACCCACTTTTAAGAGGTTCCGTGTTTTTGCAGCACAAATCACTGGTCACCCCTCAAATAAAGCAGGTGAGCATCCAACCCAACCCTGGCACCAGAGAAAGGAGCGACCCGCTATTTCACACAGGGAAGACATCCTTGATTTTGGAGGCTGCTGCTGCTCTGAGAGGGACCCCGGGAAGCAGTGTGTTGGGATCTGTCACCCCAAGGTGTCGGAGCTGCGGGTAGAGTTGGGATCCCTGTTACCCCAGGGTGCAGCAGGGGAAGCTGTGGAAGCACCGTGCAATGTGGGGATTCCTGACATCCCAGGATGAAGGAGCTGTGGGCAGTGTTGGGATCCCCCCCACGCCCCACAGCGCGCTGTGACGGGATCCCTGTCACCTCAGGGTGCGGGAGAGGAGCTGTGAGCACTGTGACGGGATCCCTGTCACCTCAGGGTGCGGGAGAGGAGCTGTGAGCACTGTGACGGGATCCCTGTCACCTCAGGGTGCAGGAGGGAAGCAGGGTATGGTGAAGCAGGATTCCTGTCACCCTAGGGTGCACAAGGGGAGCTGTGAGCGCTGTGACAGGATCCCTGTCACCTCAGGCTGTGGGAGAGGAGCTGTGGGCAGTGTCAGGACCCCTCTGTCCCTCTGGTGCGGGAGCAGGGTGCAGTGTATCAGGATCCCTGTCACCTCAGGGTGCAGGAGAGGACCTGTAAGTGCTGTGACGGGATCTCTGTCACCCCAGGGTGAGGGAGAGGAGCAGCTAGCGCTGTGACGGGATCCCTGTGACCCCAGGGTGCAAGAGGGGACCGGTAAGTGCTGTGAGGGGATCTCCATCACCTCAGGGTGCAGGAGGGAAGCAGCGAGCGCTGTGACAGGATCCCTGTCACCTCGGGGTGTGGGAGGGGAGCAGCTACTGCTGTGACAGGATCCCTGTCACCTCAGGGCACGGGAGAGGAGCTGTGAGAGCTGGGACAGGATCCCTGTCACCTCAGGGCACAGGAGAGGAGCTGTGAGAGTTGTGAGAGGATCCCTGTCACCTCGGGGTGCGGGAGAGGAGCTGTGAGAGCTGGGACGGGATCCCTGTCACCTCAGGGCATGCGAGAGGAGCTGTGAGCGCTGGGACAGGATCCCTGTCACCTCAGGGCACAGGAGAGGAGCTGTGAGAGTTGTGAGAGGATCCCTGTCACCTCGGGGTGCGGGAGAGGAGCTGTGAGAGCTGGGACGGGATCCCTGTCACCTCAGGGCACGCGAGAGGAGCTGTGAGAGCTGGGACAGGATCCCTGTCACCTCAGGGCACGCGAGAGGAGCTGTGAGAGCTGGGACAGGATCCCTGTCACCTCAGGGCACGCGAGAGGAGCTGTGAGAGGATCCCTGTCACCTCAGGGCACACGGGAGGAGCTGTGAGAGGATCCCTGTCACCTCAGGGCACACGAGAGGAGCTGTGAGAGGATTCCTGTCACCCCCGGGTGCGGGAGGGAGGCAGTGAGCGCTGTCGGGGACCCCCGTCACCCCCGTTGGGGCTCCCGCCGCCCTTACCGTCGGTGTGGACGCCCACGACGAGGCAGTCGCCCATGGCCCGCGCCTGGCGCAGCTGGTTGGAGTGCCCGTAGTGGACCATGTCGTAGCTGCGGAAACAGCGGCGGTTCGGAAGGCGGCTCCCTCCCCTTCCCGTCCCCGCCGCGGTCACGGAGGAGCGGAGGCACCGGCTCGGCCAACGCCGTTTATTCCGCCCGCGCCACTCACCAGCCGTCGCACCACACGCGCACCGGCCGGCTCCCCCCGGCCGCCGCCGCCGCCGCGCCGCCACCCGCCGTCCCGTCGCGCAGCATGGCCGCGCTGTCACCGGCGGCGCCGAGCGACCGGGCCCGGCCCCGCCGCCAGCCTGGGCGGGCCCCGCCGCCCGCCCCGCCAGCCCCCTTGGGGCGGTCGCCTCAAACCGATCCGCCTCCATCTTGAAACGGTCACCGCGGCCCGGCCGCCATCTTGGGGCGGGCGCTTCAAACCGACCCGCCGCCATCTTGGGAGGTCACGGCGACCGCCGCCCGGCCGCCATCTCGGGGCGGTCCCTACAACCCACCCCACCCCCGCCGCCATCTTGGGAGGGTCGCCGGCCACTCCGGCCCCACCACCACCCACACATCCCCGCCGCCATGTTGGTGAGGTCAGTTGCTCTTCCTCCGCCGGACGCCCTTGGTGCAGCCGCGGCCCAGCCACCCCCCGGGCCGGGCGGGCGCCGCCACCTTCGCCTCATCTTCCTTCGCCTCGTCTTCCTTCTCCTCCTCTGGTGGCTGCTCAGCGCCCGGTGGCGGCGCCACGGGCTTCCGCGAGTGCGTGCCCTCCTCGCCGGGGCGCAGCGGCACAGCCAGCGCGAAGATGGGGTCGTGTGCCCTGCGGGGACGAAGCATGGAGAGATGGAGAGATGGAGAGATGGAGAGATGGAGAGATGGAGAGATGGAGAGATGGAGAGATGGAGAGATGGAGAGATGGAGAGATGGAGAGATGGAGAGATGGAGAGATGGAGAGATGGAGAGATGGAGAGATGGAGAGATGGAGAGATGGAGAGATGGAGAGATGGGCTCGGGGGCACTGGGAGCGCCGCAATCCCTCCCCTGGCCCTTGCGTGGCCGCTCACCGGTCGTAGCGCGGGATCTCTAGCCCCAGCTCCGCCATCAGCAGCCGCAGGACGTCGTCGCAGCGGCCGTGCAGCTTCAGGGCAGCCAGGTCGTCCTTGGGCGTCCACTGCGGGGACACAAGAAGGGGTCACTGTTGCAAAAAGTGGGATAGTATCCATACAAGACTTCAAAGTGGAATGTTTTTGTTTTAAGCTAAAGTACAGCCCAGTTTCGTCTAAGCAATTGTGGGTTTCGGAAGTTAGAATGTCCCTCTGACAGTACGTTTTCCTTAAAGTGGTGTTTTTCAGACACTGTCCTTTCTTTGTTCCTCACACAATACTGTTATGCTTTTCAATCTGTGTTGAACACATCTCTTCTGTAATCACCTCTGTTTGCAGTATTCTTCTGTCTTAAAGCCGAGGTCAGGTAGAGCTGGA
Source organism: Phaenicophaeus curvirostris (assembly GCF_032191515.1). Lineage (NCBI taxonomy): Eukaryota > Metazoa > Chordata > Aves > Cuculiformes > Cuculidae > Phaenicophaeus > Phaenicophaeus curvirostris. The sequence goes on along the minus strand of NC_091410.1, from coordinate 7,916,714 downwards.
GACAGCTCCAAACGAGCAAGAGTTTTGACTGTTGCAAAGTTTCATAACATTAAAACTAGACCTTGGAAAGTTACGGAATCTGCATAAAATTTCTGGGAAAATTTATACACACACATGTAAGTGGGGAACACATTCTGTCCAGCTCCTGTCTGGCTGCACACAATTGATGGAGATCGCTCCTTTGTGCTGCCCAGCCTCGATAAAGGATGCTCCCTTTCTAAAACTTCAAAATGAGTCTTAAGAGTTTTTTAGCTGGCATTTTCTCTATGAGCAGAACGACAGCAGGCAGCTCCCCGCACAGCTCTCACCTGGAGGTTCACGATGTAGAGCTTGGGGCGGCGTGTCGGGGGCTTGCTCATGCACCAAAGGCGTGGGTATTTTTTCAAAACCTGCCACAAAATAAGAGATGGTCAGCACAGCCAAAGGCACGCGCAACCCTGAACCGTATCAGCGAGAGGAAAAGGAATGTATTACCAGGAGGGGAAAGAGGGAGGAAGAGAGACTATCACAGATGGTGGGCGAATCCTGACACCAGAGTTTACAGTTGTCTGTTTGGGAGGAGACTGCTCAGCACCAAGGTGTATCACCCAGAGGGAATGCTGCTAACAGTCTTCACCGAGTCTCTAGAGTTACCTTTAAGCTGGAACCCAGACAAAGAATCACATCTGCTTTGCTCGCAGCTTCTGTTGCTGCTTCCCAGTTCAGGGGCTGCCTCAACGTCCCCTTCTCCCCAAAGTGGACGATTGTGTCTCTCAACTGTGCCCCGCACTTGTGGCACATCCTGCCCGTGTGGTGCCTGTGCAGGGCCGTGCGCTCCGTCACGTCGAAGACTCGCACGTACTCTCTGTTGGGCGTGCAGGAAGTGCAGACCTGGGCAGGACAACAGAAAAAAAAAAAAAAAAACCCTCACATCATTATTTTGTTTAGCCTGGAGAAGAGGAGGCTGAGGGGAGACCTCATTGCTCTCTCCAACTACCTGAAAGGAGGTTGTGGAGAGGAGGGAGCTGGGCTCTTCTCCCAAGTGACAGGGGACAGGACGAGAGGGAATGGCCTCAAGCTCCGCCAGGGGAGGTTCAGGCTGGACATTAGGAAGAAATTTTTCATGGAAAGGGTCATTGGGCACTGGAACAGGCTGCCCAGGGAGGGGGTTGAGTCACCTTCCCTGGAGGGGTTTAAGGGACGGGTGGATGAGGTGCTGAGGGACATGGGTTAGTGATTGATGGGAATGGTTGGACTCGATCCAGTGGGTCTTTTCCAACCTGGTGATTCTATGATTAGCATCCAGCCGGTGAAAGGCCAGGAGCCCGCCACAGCTCTGAGAAAAGCACCTTCTGGGGACTATAAACTGGAAGCAGTAGCGGGGATCATCAGGGATCAGATGGTAACTTGGAAAAGTCGTGAAAACCTCAACTAGCAAGTGGAATTACATGTTGCTGTTGGCTATGTGACAGGATGGATTTCAGAGGTCTGAGGAAGAGCAGTAGAAGCAGAAGGCTCTAGCAAGTAGAGACAAAGCTACTGAGTTGTACAGAACACTTTGGTTTGGCACTTGTGAACTAGCTCATCCAAACCTGACAACTTGAAATAGAAACTAAGCAGAGGCTTAGCTGTTGTCAGAAATGCTTCTTGAGTCAGTAAGAGAGAAACAGCTCCCGTTGCCTTCTTGTGAGGCCATGGACAGTGACTTCATCCTGCGCTGGGCACTCACCTCAATGTACATGTTCCCATGGAGCTCGGATATTGCTGCTCGGGGTAACCCGCTCCGCAGGTGCAACCCGTCACAGTTTTGAGATACCACATGCTGCACCTTGAAGAGGAGAAAAATCCTGAGCTGACACACACACAGATGAATGCGGAAGCGTTGCTCCAAAGCAGGTGGTGTGCACATCTCGACAGGCACCACCGAGCCCCATCAGAGCAGAACTAACTGAGGAAAAGCATGAAGAATGGACCGTTCTGAGAGCTAAATGAAAAGACTCTTCTGCTAAAGAGAACTCTGGAGGTCTGGCTGATGCTGGCTCACCAGGAGGCAAATGCAAATTGTTAAAGAGAAGGCATCAGTGGAAAATCTGCCAGAGCTACAGCCCGGAGCCAGCCTAGCAAAGGCTCAGCTGGATGTGAGCACAGCTGCTGCTTCCTACTTAAATGTGTAGCAGTCTCATGAAAAGCTTTTTCCCCTGTTGGTTTTTGTTTATCATTATCAGAGGAACATAAGTGAGGTGCAGAAAAAAAAAACCTTACCAGGTTGTGCTTGTGCAGGCAGGCGATGCTCATGTGGGTGAGCGTGGGCTCTGCCTCGCTCATATCCACAGCCCTGAGGAGAAGCAAGAGAAACAAAAGAAGCTGGAGTTGCCATTAACCTGTCTTTCAGCACCAGCGTTCTGCTGCACAGCTCAGAGTTCCTCCTCACCCGATGGTCCTGCCCTTCTGCAGCAGTGTCCATATGCCGTTAGGGCCACGGTAGTCTGGGATTGAAGCTGCCTGCGTTAGCGGGAGAGAACAAACGAGGCCTGACGGGAAGGTTCGTACTTTGTTCCCCAGAACACAACCACCTGACCACCAGACACGCCTCAGTCACGGTTGCTTCTTCATTCACTTCAGCTTTTCTCGCGCAGTGGTTCCTTAATTGCAGGGAAATCTTTTCATATCTCTCCTTTCTCTCTGGCATCTTTTATCCTACCTTATACTTCTTGTTTTCACTTCCAGTATTTTTTTCTCCAATTTCACCATTACAGAATCTTTTTTTTTCCCACCTTGGTACTTCCCATCTCCCTACGCCAAACTCAGTTCTTGAACCTTTTCTTATTTTCACTGGTCTCTCACTTCTGGTACCTTGCACTCAGCATTCTTTAACAAAAACACTTGTGATGCACTTGCACACCCTGTATCAACAGAGAGTGTAGGAAAAGGAAAGAAAAACCAGGCTCCAGTCTCAGCAGGGGCACATTAGAAGAGGCAGAACCATATTTCCACTCTCCCAGAACTGAAACCAACCATCTCATAAACTGTCCTTTATGAATTCCAATATCCACCAGCTGTTCCCACTTGTCCATTAACACAGGCAACATTCATTAGCTAACTTGGTTTAGGTTTTACACCAGAAGCACTTAAGAGACTGGAATGCAGCCAAACCGGTGATCTTCCCATTGACAAAACCGGTTCTTCCCACATGGCAGAGATGGATCCGCCTCGCAGCCTCCCAGGCAGCAGCCCAAGACCAGTGGGTGTCTCGGGCAGGGCTGGTGGTGCAGCCGACACCGATCCAGTCGGTATTTGGAAACCACAAAGGCCCCAGCAGCACCACAACGCTCCTGAGGGAGCCCCGAAGCTCCAGCCACTCACCCTCAAGGAACCCTACCGTACTGATCCCAGCTCCTGTATAGATGACGAGGTGCTTGGCGTTCCGGACAGCGGCAGCCAGCTCTGTAACCTTCCTCTTCAGCTCCTCCGGTTCGTCACACACCTGGAAAACACAACTGAGCAAATTCACCTGTTTCTGAGATACAGCACACCACTGCACAGGAGGGAACAGAGGACACCCACAGGTTTGCATATGGCTGTGTCTAGCCAGAAAAAACCAAAACAAATGTTATCAGAAGTGGCTTTGACATAAAAGCACATGGGTGTTGCCCACAGAAGATCAAAGGAAAAACCTTCCCAGATGGCAGCCACGCAGCTCCAGCCTCCCAAGAGATGCGCCCACATAGCACGCGGGTGGAAAACCACACGCACAGAGCTGCTGGAAACAAGACTGATGCACAGAGAGAGCGTGGGTGGGCCCGGGAGGAGCGGGAGGACGGCCAGGCCTACAACCATTCCCGGTGACTCGGCTCAGTGGATTGTCACCGACACCAGGAGTGCCCGTTCCCATCCGTCTCTCCGTTCCTCCACCCACCCCTCCCTGCCACCACATTCGTTTCTCTGTCGGTGTCCCCGTGCCCCCACCCACGCCGTGTCTGTTCCCCGTCCATCCCTTCCTGTCACCGTGCCCGCTTCTCTGCCGGCGTCCCCGTTCACCCACCCGCCCGTCCCCGCCGGTGTCTCCGTTCCCCACCCGCTCCTCTCTGCCGCCATGCCCGTTCCCCCGGCCGCCCACCTCCTCCTGCCGCCGGCGCAGCCGCTCTCGCCGCTTTCGGCGCCGCTCCAGCTCGCGGACGATGTCCTCGCTCTCTCCCAGCACCTGGCTCTCCTCGGGGCTGCGCTCCCCGGGCGGCTTCCTCCAGATGCGGGACACCTGCCCGGCACACGCGGCGGGTCACGGCGGCCCGCGGCGGCGTGGTCCGGGGGGAGCCGCTCCGCGCCGCTCCGTACCTGTCTGCGCCGGTCCCGCTGCTCCTCCTGCCGCAGGATCTCGGCCCGCGCCGCCGCCTTGCGCTCCGAGCGGCTCGAGCTGCCGCCGGCCGCCATCGCCCCGGAAGTGCCCCGCTTCCGGCGCGCCCCCGCCGCTTCCGGCAGCCGCTTCCGGCGCCGCCGCCACCGCCCTCACCACCCCCCACCCCGCGCAACAGCGCCCCCCGCGCCGCGGCGGCCCAAGGAAGCGCAGGCGGCTGAGAGAGAGCGCTTTATTGTCACGGACAGAGAGCGCGACAGCGCCGCCCCGCGGCCACCCCGAGCGGCGCACCGGCCCGGCACCGGCCCGGGACACCCCCAAACCGGGCAGGGGCACCCCAGAGCCACGCAGGGTGGCGGGGAGCTCCCCCAGAGCCACGCAGGGAGCCCCCAGGCCCAGCCAGGCAGGTGGGGAGCCCCCAGACCCAGGTGGGGAGCCCCCACAGACCCAGCCAGGCAGGCAGGAGGCTCCCCAGACCCAGGCAGGGAGCCCCTAGACCCAGGTGGGGAGCCCCCAGACCCAGCCAGGCAGGCAGGGAGCACCCCAGACCCAGGTGGGGAGCCCCTAGACCCAGGTGGGGAGCCCCCAGACCCAGCCAGGCAGGCAGGGAGCTCCCCAGACCCAGGCAGGGAGCCCCACCAGACCCAGGTGGGGAGCCCCCAGACCCAGGCAGGCAGGCAGGGAGCTCCCCAGACCCAGGTAGGGAGCCCCCAGACCCAGTCAGGCAGGCAGGGAGCACCCTAGACCCAAGCAGGGAGCCCCCAGACCCAGGTAGGGAGCCCCCAGACCCAGCCAGGCAGGCAGGGAGCTCCCCAGACCCAGGTAGGGAGCCCCTAGACCCAGGTAGGGAGCCCCCAGACCCAGCCAGGCACGCAGGAAGCACCCTAGACCCAAGTGGGGAGCCCCCAGACCCAGGTAGGGTGCCCCCAGAGCCAGCCAGGCAGGCAGGAAGCTCCCCAGACTCAGGTAGGGAGTCCCCAGACCCAGCCAGGCAGGCAGGGAGCCCCACCAGACCCAGGTAGGGAGCCCCCAGAGCCAGCCAGGCAGGGGCACAGGGTTGAAGGGCCAGCCAAAGCAAGGACGAGTCCCTCTGTCCGTCCGTCCATTCATCTGTCCGCCCTGCTGCAGTCCCGCTGGGCAGCCGCCCCCACAGCTCCATCCGCAGAGCGGCACCTGCCGAGACGGCGCGAGGCGGGGGTCACTGTACACAATTCACCACAAGATACACACGTGGCGGCAGCGGGTGCAGCCTACGGGCGGGCTGGGGCCAGATCCCCCTCCCCAACCACCACGGGAACAGCACCAGGAAAAGGAGAAAGAAAACATGACACCCTTCACAGCAGGAAAGCAAACAGATGAGCACCTCGGGAACAAGAACTGTCACACTCCAGAATGTTACACACGAAAGGGGTCAGCGTGACGACTCACACGGCAGCCAGTGGGCAGGGGACCGGGTCACGCCACGCAGGACGGGACACTCTGTGGACACTGCAGAAACACATCACTTGGGGTGCAACTCCCGGTACCGAGAACAAAACCAAAAGCAGCACGGCAGTAGAGGGAAGCAGCACTCACGAGGGGATCACGTCCCCGCCGACAGCCAGCCCAACACCCACAGAGCTCGTTTAGCACACAGGCACCCGGCGGTCCATGGCCTCGTCCACAACCCTTGGCCATTCAGAGCAAACTGGGGCCGCAAGCTGGCAATCACAGCACAGAGCAGGAAAAACGACTGTGCTACCATCTGGAGGAGGCAGTGCTGCCTCCTGCGCAGCCCTCTGGACCCAAAGTCTCACTCCGAAGCGGCAAAGGTTCTCGCCAGAAGCAGCACAGCTGCTGCCCAGCAGGCAGGGAAAGACCAGGCCATTTCTGGCCACATAGTACAACGGATGCGAGTTCACCGCGGCTGCAGGATCGCCCATCATCGCCTGGCTCTGTTGATGGTGCCCTCCTCACACCACAGCCTCCAGCCCTAGCACTCAGCTCCTAACCAGCTCCACAGCCAAAACCCTGGCTGCTCACCCCACAGAGTTGGGCTCCCAGCTGGGTTCAGCTCTAGGAGGGACAGGGTTGGGGCTGACACCCCAGGCCAACTGGAGGTCCCTGTGTTTTGGAACACCTCACCTCTTCCAGGCATCAAATCACCAGCTGGAAAACAAAGGCTTGAGCCCAGAGTTCTGTCCCAAGCACTGCTCAGTGCATAGCCCATCTGAGAAATGCCTGGGAAGCCGCACGTTAGACACTTCAGCTCAGAGAACAGAAAGCCCAAGGCTGAGAGGGAGAAGCCTGGAAGCAGCGTTCTAACCCACTCCTCGTTCAAGAAGTTCACTGGGAAAAGCATCCCAAACAGCTTCTCCTTAAACTCCCCGTCAATCACAGCAAAGCCAATCTCCCTCTCAAGTGGTAAATCCTCACTAGTGACCCACTCTGCTCCACTCCTCTCCTCTCCTGCTGCATCACACCTTCCATCAGGTCGACCTGCTTCTCAGTCCAGAGGACAGCAGTACCGCACAGCGAACTGCACTTACCTGCAACACTGGGTTTTCACTCGTGCCATCCTGGCCTGTCCCCTCATTACAGGAGACTTCCAGCAGCCAGGAGATCACCGGGGCTTCAATCCCCACATCCTGCTTCTCTAAAACAACTCGGGAATCAGCTCAAATCTTTGGGGAGGAATGAGTGGGATCAAAGTGTTTGTGGAGCCTGGCCACAAACAGCTTCTCAGCTGTGTCACGCAGCTGGAAGCCTCCAGGCCAAAGCTGCACCAGGGACAACAGTCACCAGGCCACAGCCTAATTTCCAGGAACATGCAAACACTCGAGACTAGAGCTGGCCCTGCGCTGCCCAGCAAGCGACCAGACTTGCCCCTCTTGTCAGACAAGCCACGAGAACAACACAAGTTCTGACCACAGGATCCAGTTCCAGAGTTAAATCCCACCAGTCTCCTAAACTCAGACAATTCTCTCTTGAGTCACTTCTCTGCCAGCTTTGCTGGAGGAAGGAAAGCACAACGTTGTCTCCGGTCAGGTAATGGAGTTACCTGGTGTCGGCTACTCCTGAGAGGCCCGAGCTGCCCACGCTCTGGCACCTCATCAGCTCCTGCCTTCAACAACAGCAACGCCTTTGCCTGCGCACCAGAATCCTTCTGGAGAATCCAGAGAGATTCCAACTCAATCTCTAAGCGGAGCTTAGGGGCAATGACAGCAGCATGAAACGACAGCAGACAGCAAAGGCAGCCACAGGCACCAGCACGCCACAGGGCCACGCGAGAGCTCAGAGAGCGCAACAGGAGGGGACACAACGGAAGCCAGCAAGGTCGAGAATAAGTCACTTTTGGTACAATTGCAAAAAGATATCAAACAGGACTTGCCTCTTTTTTTGTCTTTTTTTCTAAGTTTTATAAATAAAGTCTGATAACTCTTTATAAAAACTAACCTCAGAGCCACAAACAGTTTGCGGGAGGTTCATGAGAAACTTTAAAATTATTTATTTATTAACTTTCAACTAGCAAAGTCTCCGAGAATATTTCCCCATTTATATGGCCAAATATTCTCGCCCTCTCTGATTAAAAAAAGCTGACTATAAATACGCTCTCTCTCTTCTGTCTGATTTTAATTTTAAACTTAGATAATTTAATAACTCTTAAAATGATGTTTCTCTCTTTAAATAAAGGGCTATTTAACCACATAAACTGGCTGTGTAAACCATCACACTAGAGACACTTGATACCCTCAACACACGGGAACAACTAGTGATTTTGGTCTTGTTCAGTGCAACACATTAGGCACAAAACCGGCCTGCAGTCAACACGGATCCTTCCTTCCCTCCCTCCCCTGGGGAGCCGGGCCCCATCCTGGCTCCTTCCCCATCACTGGGGCAGAGGCAGCAGGGCACGACAGCACCTTCCTTCCCAACACTGCCTGTCTGCACGGCTAACGCAACGACATCCGAAGGAAACCCACTGCTAGGGCACAGAGGCACACCTAGAAAGGATTAAAAAACGATTACACAGAACACCCCAACTGCAACTACAGGGACCAAAGGAGACAAAAGCAGCAGGTTCAGGCGCCCGGCAGGCAGGCGCCGAGATGCACCGCCTGGAAGAGCAATGAAATAAAGCCTTTAGAAGCGACCGAAAATGAGGGTTCTCGGCCCCGAGGAAGAAAGCCTCTCTCCGGACCTTCCCCAAGCCCTTCCGTCGCCCACGCTGCACAGACTCTCTTTGGCCAGAGAACCGAGATCTCGCAGTCTGTCCCAAGGGCGCCCGAGGGCTACGGAGCGTTGGGTCTGTCTGCACAGGAGAAGGGATGCATCACCACTGCTCATACCAATCTGAACACGACAACACAAAACTGGAGTGATCAGCAGGCCAGTCCTGGGCCAAGAAGGAGGAACCCGGACCCGTGCAGGGAGGGTTTGTGCTTTGGGGATTCCAGGCTGGTTTTGTGCCTAATTGCCCTGCACAGACAAGCTCAGGCAACACTCGCTTCACTAAGACCGGGCGTCCGTTTTGGATTTCACTATTGTGATGACACTGGTAGTGGCGACCTTGCCAGGGACAAGGGGCCCCATACTGGATGCGAGGGGCCCCCGCGCTGGGGTCACGGGGCTCCGGGCCACGGTTCTGGCGAAGTTCTGGAGAGCCTCGTATTTGGAGCGGAGAGCATCGAGTTCCATTTTCATGCTGGCATTCTCAGAGGCCAGCTTCTCCACTTCTTGCTGCAGCTCTGCCTTCTGCTTCTCCAGTTCCTCCTTCTGGGTAACACGCTTGACTCTGCAGCTAGCAGCATAGCCCCGGTTCTTGAGCGTGCGCCGACGCTGCTTCAGCTGGATGATCTCCTCCTTCGACAGGCCCCGCAGATGCTGGTTCAGCTCTCGCACAGACATGGTCACCAGCTCCTCATCTGTCAAGCTGGTCCCATTCTCACCTGGCTCCCGCTTCACCTGGAAGAGAAGGTGGCACACGCTCATGAAAGCTGGAGCGGATGCACCCACCACCCACACCCCTTTCCTCCCCCAGCCTCTCACCTTCAAGGCCTTGTTTCCTTTGTTGGGAGTCGTCATAACACGACAGCCTTGTCAATCAGATTCTGGAAGGGAAGGAAGGTCTGGTTAGTCCCGGGATGCAGCAGAGTCCACAATATTCCTTGTTCTCCTGCACATCCCACTGCCCTCCCCAGGCAACGCACGACAACTACGCGACCGAGCTGGACTCACAGCCAGACTGCAGATTCTGACCCTGAGCAGAAACTGCTGCCCTTCCACTATCCTGCTCCCACGGAGACTTTGTGGCCACGCTGTGGGTTTTTTTTTCGTTTGTTTCTTTTTTTTTTTTTTTTTTTTTTTGGCTTGGGGTGGGAGAAATTAAAAAAACGAGGAGGAGTCAGAATACACGGAAGCCACATTTTTAAAAATAGCCTGGCAGGCAGCGGGCTGGGTCCGGAGCACGGCTGCTCCGGGCCAGTCATGCTGACTCAGCACACCAGCACTCCGCGCCTCTTGCTCCCAGCCTCGTCCTTGTCACTGCCAAGCAGAGAAAGCAGCCAGGCGCTCCGACACGCCCTTCCAACAGCCACTCAGGACCTTCCCAGGACAAGAGTCCGACCAGATTCCAGGTGCCCCGAGGACCCAAAGCAGCACAGTTGAAGAACAGGTGGCCCTGGGCAAGGATTGCCTTTGCCTCCACAACGTCCCTCGCCGGGCATCCTGCGGGATGGGAGAACACCACTGCTGTGCTCGTGCCTCTCCAAACTGCCTCCCAGGAAAGCCAGCGCAGCGCATCCAGGTTCAAGTCAAAGTTCTGCATCCAACCTTTCCCCCAGAACAGAAGGACAACCTGATGCTGCAGCATTAGGAAACACTTGGGCACAGCGGAACCCAGCACAAACCAGAGCTGATGCCTTCATCCCTCCCAGTCACACAAAGCTGATCCCACCACAAGCCTCTGCTGTGACAAAGTCCCTGTTGGTCACTGGCAGTGCCAGAGCACGAGACCACCTTCTCCCTCCCTCATTTTCAGAGACTCAAAGGAAAACAAAGATGAAGGGCAACCAAAACCAGAGGGGAGCAGACCCCTCTGCTGCCACGAGAGACAGGACGTCAGAACTGGTAAAGGCAATATCCAGGCCCATTCTTACAGCCAATCATTCCCAAGCTCCTGTTTCTGCCCCTACGTACCTCCTCCCCTCCGGCTCTGGTTCAGAACGCTGCTACCCTGCCCAGTGAACGAATCCACTCCGACGCACCTCAGCCAGCCAGGAATCGCACAGCTCCTCCAGCCAGGCAGGGGCCCCTGGGCAAGTGCATTCTACAAACACCTCTGCGCCCTTCGTCTCCTCACTGCCAAACAGCCAACAATGATTTGTTTGCTACTGCTTTGCTAGATGCAAGAGGCTCTGATGCACAGTCACAGCCAAGGACCAGATGCACGAGTCAGCAAATCTGGACGGATGCTCTTCCAGCAGCTGTGGCGCAGGCTCCGCAATGCATCCACCACCTACGAGAGGTGAACAGGGTCAGCGTTCCCTGGGATGCCAGCAGAGCCGTTCCCAAAGCTGCCTGCCTGCCTATTTATACCCAGAGGACAATGCTCCTTCAACGAGTCAGTGCCAGTACAGAGAGAGGCGTTTGCAACCCCGGGAAGGTAGCTGCCATGAGGACAGACAGCATGCAACCAACTGCTTCATAAAAATCAGGTCTTTACTCTTTCCCACACCGCTGTATTTCTTTTCTCTGTTCCTACTTGGCCAACAACACGGTTGCTAAGAAAAGAGGAGAAGGAAGGGAATAGTGATAACGCCAGCCCTGCAGCACCTGGTGAGTGTCAGAAGCCCGGGGCAGGTATGGCCAGTGGGACCACAGACATTTGTTTGCCGTGCAGCATTGAAGAATTTCCAGCTGCCTGGCAAGCACTCGAGCTTCCTTCATTACAGCAGAGCAGATCTAAAGCAAACATCAGCCTGGGTGCTTGAGGAGAGTTCCTGGAGCAGAAGGGAATCAGCAGGGTGCTCGCAGCCGGGACCTGGCACAGGCAGCAGCCAGGACTCTGCTGGAGCCGAGATGGAGCAAGCAAGCTAAGAGCAGGCAAGAGAAGGGGCTGGTCCCATTCCCTGACAACAGCAATTTAACTTTCCTTGAACTTTTTAAGAGACAAGCATTTTTACCTAGAGGAATCCATCCATGCCAGGCAGCAGCATCCCACCACGGCTGTCAAAGCTGTCACAGGACCATGCCCAAAAGCACCCAGTGATCCCCTCTCTCCTCATCCCCCTTCGGAAGGGGATCAAAATGAGATGCTGCCACACACACCCCAGCAGAACGGGAAGAACAACCCAGAGACGACCTGTTGGCTGTTTCCTGGGTCCCGTTTGGAGGATCAGGGACAGGACTACTTGGCAGCTCGCAGAGAGGAGACCCAGAGAACCAGCACCACGGCAGAGACCAGACCTGGCCTAACTCTGCAGACTGCTGATCGCTCAGCTTCCGATAGCTTCCTGAAGAAAAATCACGCTGAAAAGTGCCAAACACAATGACTGCAACGAAGAAAATGCAGCCTCAACACATTTCCCCGGAGCTCAAAAGGCCTGAACTCAGCAGAAGCGCAGCCAATTCTCTCCTCGGCTCAAAGGCAGCACCGGGGAGCTGACAGCACCGCGCATGATTCAACGCAGGCCCCATTCTCCACATTCCTGATCGCAGAACCGTGCCACGAGCCCCGTGTAAACACGGTGACGTCACCCGTTCCAGCGCAAGCTGGCCCAGCGACAGCGCGGGCAGCGAGCGAGGCCCGTGTGTAGGGATGGGGGGACCAGGGCTGTGCTCCATGACCAGCTCCCCAGCACCGGGAGCGGAGGAGCGTGGTGTGCTGGAAGTGGCCAGACACGCCACACGAGAACGCTCTCTCCCGTGGGGATTCCACACACTGTTTATCTGATTTCTTGTGAATTAGCTCACACCGCCCTCCCAGGAATAATCCAAACAAACTGGATGACTCCCCCCAGTTACGTCTGCAGTCGGGACAGTGCCTCCTCCACTCCCCTCTGGAGTCCCTGCTGGGCTCTCATCCAACCCAGCAATTCCTCCCTCAAGGAATCTGCCCACCCAGCTGGATTTAACTCAGTTTACACAGATAAAGGAAAGAACTGGCTCTCACAGAATGGTTCCAACCTCTGGGCAGTGCCTTCCTCTAACCATGCACTCAAACGTCGCACATCTAGGGCAGCTCTGAACAGCAAGACCCCCCAGCACACACGCAAATGCTCCATGTCGGTTGGGCATCACAGCCTGCTCCGTGATGCTCCTGAGGTGCTTCCTATCGCAGGGACAATCTGCTCAGCTCCGCTGTGGTGCTGAGCATGGAGCAGACCCCAGCGCAGGGGGCTCGGTGGGTGCGTGGACCCTACGGAGCAGGAGCTGGAATGTGGGTGACAGGGACGTGTGGCTGTCCCACTGCAGGCGCCTGTGTGCCTCAGCCCCTCCAACACCTTCATGGAATCGTGGAATTGCTCGCTTGGAAAAGACCTTTGAGATCATCGAGTCCAACCCTACCTGTCCGCTGCTAAATCGCATCCCTGAGCACCTCGTCCGCTTGGCTTTCAAACCTCTTTGCCTCCCGGAGGCAGAATCGTCCACACCGGGGCAGGGGGCAGAATAATCACCCCACATGGGGGGGGGGGGGGGGGGGGGCAGAATCACAAAAAATCGGAGGAGGGGGGAACAGAATCGGAGGGAGGGGCAGGATTGGAGAGAGGGGGGGACAGAATCACCAGACACTGGAGGGTGGGGGAGAATTGCCGATACGGAGGGGGGGCAGAATCCCCTCACACCATGAGGGGGGAAGGGGGTTAGAATCGCCTCACACCTGGGGGGGGGGGTTAGAATCGCCTCACACCGGGAGGGGGGGGGGTTAGAATCGCCTCACACCGGGAGGGGGGGGGGGGGTTAGAATCGCCTCACACCGGGAAGGGGGGGGGGGAGCAGAATCGCCTCACACCGGGGAGGCAGAACCGTCAACCCCGGGTGGGGGTGAGGAGGAAGAACGGCCCCCCCTAAGACACCGGCGGGTCCCGGGCTCCGCCCTGTTTGCCGGGGCGGGGCGGGGGGCGGTGGCGGCGCCGGTGGCGGGCGCGGCCCCCCCCCCCCCGGCCCCTCCCCCCCCCCGCACCTGTTGCACCGGGCGGGGCGCGGGGACGGCGGCAACCTCACCGTCCGTCCGTCCGTCCGTCCGTCCCCGGCGCCCTCGGCCGCCGCCCCGGCCCCGCCCCGCCCCCGGGGCCCGTCCCGCCCCGCCCGGGCCGCCCCGCCCGCGCTCACCTGGTGCCGGGGCCGCCGGGCGGGGAGGCCGCGCTGGGAGGGACCGGGACCGCGAGAGCCGCCGCCGCCGCCGCGAGCCGCGCGTCACGTGATGTTTGGGTCACGTGGCTCCATTCATGAAGCGCCCCGCGCAACCGCCCCGGGCCGGGCCTTAAGGGGGACGCGCGGGCGGGGGGGGCCGGGCCCGGCCTACACACCCCTCCGAGCCTATCCTATCCTATCCTATCCTATCCTATCCTATCCTATCCTATCCTATCCTATCCTATCCTATCCTATCCTATCCTCTGCCATCCCTTCTTGCCCTCTATCCACCCCCTCCTATACATCCCGTTCTTCCCTAACCATCCCCTCCTATCCTATCCCCTCCTATCCCACCTTATCCTACCCACCCCGTCATCCCGTCCTGTTCCATTCCATTTTATCCCATCCATCTCCTCCTATCCTACCCCTCCCATCCTATCCCACTCCATCCACCCCATCTGTCCCATCCCATCCTACTCTACCCATCTTATCCTATCTATCCCACTCCACCCTATCCATCCCATCCTACCCCACCTTATCCTACCCACTCCATCTATCCCTATTCCATGCCATCCTATTCCATCCCATTTTTTCCTATCCATCTCCTTCTATCCTACCCATCCCATCCTATCCCACTTTATCCTACCCACCCCATCTGTCCCATCCCACCCTGCCCTACCCACCTTATCCTATCCATCCCCTCCTATCCCACCTTATCCTACCCACTCCATCCACCCCATCTGTCCCATCCCATTCTACCCTACCCATCTTATCCTATCCATCCTCTCCTATCCATCCCATTTCACCTTATCCATCCCCTATCCCACCTTATCCTACCCACCCCACCTATCCCATCCCACCCTACCTTACCCATCTTATCCTATCCATCCCCTCCTATCCGACCTTATCCTACCCACTCCATCTACCCCATCCTATCCTATCCTATCCTATCCATCCCATTCCACCTTATCCATCCCATCCTATCCGTCCCCTATCCCACCTTATGCTACCCACCCCACCTATCCCATCCTATTCCATCCCATCCTACTTTACCCATCTTATCCTATCCATCCCATTCCACCCTATCCATCCCCTCTCACCCCACCTTATCTATCCCATCTTATCCTATCCATTCCATCCCATCTTATCCTATCCATTCCATCCCATCCCACCTTACCCCATCCCGGACCTAACCAGGCTGCAGGGCCCCACCAAGACCCGCAGGGCTCCCTGTCCCCAGCCGGTGCCACCTCCCTCCAGTGCCATGGGGCAGCGCCTGGCCCAACCAGCAGCGCCAGCACCTTCCTCTCCTACAGCCCCACACTCCTTTAGCCGCTCCCGTTTCTCAGCACCGCACAGTCCCAATCCAAGCCCGAACTACCCTCGAAGCCACATTTGCAGCACAATCGCTGGAACAGCCACTGCCAAAGGTGAGGGACAGACCCAGTTCAAGCAGCTCAGATCAGCCACAGCTGTTAAAGAAGCAGTTTATTCTGTAAAGACAGGAGTAACCGTCTCTCATGCCTATAGGGTCGTACCCCGCTACCAGCCCCAAGCCTAACACTAAAAATGCTTTAACATTACTTGCACCTTTGGCAGCCTCTGTACTCATACTGGAATGCTTTTCCCACATCTCCTGCATGTCCAAGATTCCACAGGGGACAATAAGCCCAGTGACCTACAACCCTTGTGCACCCCTCTGCTCGCTGCTACAACTCTGCCAGACTCCCCTCCCAAACCCTCGGGTTTCAGGGGCACAAGGAACCACTGTTTCCACAGCCCACACTTCGTTGCTGTTTCTTGGTTGTAAATTTGAGTCAGAATCGGGAAATTTTCTACAGCAGAACAGCAAGGCTCTTCCTCCTCTGGAGTCTTCTGGATGTGCTTCACCAAGTCCTTGTTGTTGGACATGCATCAGGCACTCTCAAGACCTCCCTGAAGCTCTTTTGTGTCAAGCAGGGACTGATTTTCCTCCTGCATCTCATGCAGGACAGGCGAGCTAGGACAAGGCAGCAGCCACAAGTCAGACGAGATGATTTAAGTGTTTCCCTTTAGTCTTGTGTTCTAAAGACCTGGGAATGCAACTGCACAAAGCAGCTTCAGATTTCTTTCTAGGCGTTTCCCCTCTCCAGCCATGAGCAGCACAACACCTTCAAAAGCGACGGTCTCGAAAACAGAAACCCTGCTGGAGTCTAAGGGAGCAATGCAGAAGGCGGCTTTCTCTGGAGAAGGTTGTCCTTGACTCCAGCTCTCCTCCTGGCTGCCCCAGGAGCAGTGCAAAGAGCAAGGAGAGCATTGTGAAACACATCCATGGGCGTGCGGGAGCAGATTCTGCCCGCAGGGAGCATGAAGAGATGTCAGAGACAGAGGGAAGAAGGAGCACTCATTACCTCCACTTACCAACCGACCAAGCCAAGCCAGCAGCAAAAGAAGGGACTGTGAGAGCAGTTTGGTTCCTCAGCCCTGACGGAGCAAAGAGGAGGCGTGGCCAGCAAAGAGGGAAACAGAGCTCAGTCCAGAGGTTCTCACCATCTGGCTCTCAAAATCAAGGCAGCTGGGAGATGGGGCAGAGGCACTTTGGTCCCTTCCGAGAGGTGCTTAGGGGAAAACCTCTAATACAGCACGCAGCACTGCACTCTTGCGGCAGCATCTGCTCTAGCTAATAAAGACAGCAACTAGAGACAAGCTCTGACAGCAAATGCAAGACGGGGCAAGAGGGATCCAGGCCTGGTTCAAACCTTTGAGACTAAAAGGCATTCTGAGGCCTCATAAAAAATTCCTATTAGAAACCATTTCCGCATAAGACACCACAACCACTGCTTAGAAGTACCAACTGCCTAGTAGTATCCGATGATTCTAGACAAACAACGCCCTTGAAAAAGCTCTGATGATGGCATCACCCCTACCCGACAGGGAACAGAAGTGCCAGGGACAGTTTGCAGCAACTCCACACCAGGTAATGACCGTCTTCTACAGCACCACACTGCCCACGGCTGCTGCGGTCAAGGGCCAGGTATGGGGGAGACCAGCATCCAGAGGGAGCGTTGCTGAGGTGGTTGAATCACCTTCCCTGGAGGGGTTTAAGGGACGGGTGGACAAGGCGCTGAGTGACATGGTTTAGTATTTGGTAGGAATGGTTGGACTCGATGATCCGATGGGTCTTTTCCAACCTGGTGATTCTATGATCCTTAGACAGAAAAGGAAGGGCACAGAGGAGACTGATGTTCAGAACAGCTGGATGGCAGCTGACTGGTCAGTTCTTCTTGCTGCTGTGGCTCTTATTGAACAGACTGACTTTGCCGGCAGATCCCACAGACAGAGAAGGAGACTCCAGCTTCACCTTATCCAACAAAGTCTTCTTTATAGCTGCCGGGGAGATCTTCTCTTGGTCTGCCAGATGCTGTAGCTCCCTGCAATGGGATGGTGGGAGAGAAAGACATAGCAAAAGGTCAAGACTGGATGGAGGTAGGGGCACTTCTCTCAAGTGACAGGGGACAGGACGAGAGAGAATGGCCTCAAGCTCCACCAGGGGAGGTTCAGGCTGAACATTAGGAAAAAACCTTTGACAGAAAGGGTCACTGGGCACTGGAACAGGCTGCCCAGGGAGGGGGTTGAGTCACCTTCCCTGGAGGGGTTTAAGGGCCGGGTGGATGAGGTGCTGAGGGACATGGGTTAGTGAATGATGGGAATGGTTGGACTCGATGATCTGATGGGTCTTTTCCAACCTAGTGATTCTGATTCTAAGTTCTGAAGGCTCTTTAGGACTTCCTAGGTGCCCACCTTGTCCGGATGCAGGAAGCCTCTACAGCATTGATTAGGAGTGACCGAAATCCACCGCTCTCCAGGAAGTGCAGGGCATGGATGGTGGCTCCCCCAGGGGAGCAGACGTTGTCCTTCAGCTGGCCAGGATGCTGCTCAGATTCTAACAGCATTTTGGCAGCGCCCTGTACCGAGGAAGAGAAAACAGTTGCCATTTCTCTGACCGAGGAACCGATCGTCCAACACTCCTTTTCTCCACCGCACAGAGCAGCGCCTAACACTCACAGTGGGTAAAACCAGGCTCCAGTCCGAGAGCCATCAGCAGGCTGCCAAAAACACTTTTCAGAGCTGAAAAAGCCTGCAGAGGAGTCACGGTTCCCCAGGCCCCAGCTCCCACACCACCAGCAGCACCAGCAGATTGCTGCGGACACTTCCTACGGCCCCTCACCGGGAACCTGCATGCAGTCAAACCAAACCAGATTCAGTAAGAGGACTGAGATAATTTCAAACCGTGATGTGCAGAATAATCTGCACAGGGCAGCCCCAGACCCAGATGTGTTCTGGAGGAGGAAATACTGACCAGCAAAGCCTGTGCTCCGAGTCGAACAGCCAGCCTGCGAGGAAGTCCCATTTTCACTCCCCCGTCCGCCAGGGCATCCAGCGCGGTGAACGCCTGAGACCAGAGGGAGGAAGAAGGTGACTGGAAGTCTCTACTCCAAGACTCATATTCTCAGGGAGGAGAGAATCCAGGGCTCTAGGATCACATCAAGACTCCTATCACTTACAGACTCGACCAAAGCCTTCCTCTTTACCGCATGGGTGCCATACCAGGCTTCGCTCCCACTTGTTCCAGCTCAAGGGTGGGGAGAAAGGGAGAAATTCAGCTTCTGGGTCACACTAACTACAGGCAATTTTGCAACATGGACACGTGGACACTGCCACTGGCTACGGACTTCAGGCTTATCTGGGTCGTAACGAGTTTTGTGGCTGACTCAAACTGGTTATAAACTGGATACCTGGATTACATATCCCATGGCAAATAGGAGTGAGAAGAAAAAAAAAGAAATGCCAAACTGAATCTGCAAAGACTTTCACAGCATGCAACAGCCCCCCCACACCGACCATCAGGATTTGAGCAAGCAGCACGTACATACGCAGGGCCGCTGCCACTCAGCCCTGTTACAGCATCTATCAGGTCCTCTTCCACCTCGGTGCAGAAGCCCACACTGGCCATCAGCTGTTCCAGGAGCTTCCCATCCTCCACATCCGCGTGAGTCCCCGTGGCATAGACTGTAGCACCTTCCCGGACAATCACAGGGGTGTTGGTCATGCACCTGATCACTTTTGGTGTGGGGCAGAAGGCAGAGAGTTTCTTAGGGCAGAAAATTATTTGAGAGAGAAAGAAAGAAGGAAAAAAAAAAAAGAGCTTTAGTGTGGATTTGGCAAACAGGCTGCCTAGGATGGGACTCCCCAGGGGTAAGAACAACACAAACAGGGGGAACAGAGAGATTCCTCTATTGCAAACTCCTTGCTTTGAGCCAAAGTGAGGAAAACTTAAATGTGCGGTGTCTAGTCGTGCCAACAAATAGGAAGCTGGGAAAAGCTGCGCTGAGAGAGCTGGGGGTGTTTAGTCTGGAGAAGGTGAGGCTGAGGGGAGACCTCATTGCTCTCTCCAACTACCTGAAAGGAGGTTGTGAAGAGGAGGGAGCTGGGCTCTTCTCCCAAGTGACAGGGGACAGGACGAGAGGGAATGGCCTCAAGCTCCACCAGGGGAGATTTAGGCTGGACATTAGGAAAAAATTCTTCACAGAAAGGGTCATTG
Organism: Phaenicophaeus curvirostris; assembly: GCF_032191515.1. NCBI lineage: Eukaryota > Metazoa > Chordata > Aves > Cuculiformes > Cuculidae > Phaenicophaeus > Phaenicophaeus curvirostris. Next base: position 7,897,470 of record NC_091410.1, on the reverse strand, counting down.
TGCACTGGCAGAGGCTGCCCAGGGAGGGGGCTGAGTCACCTTCCCTGGAGGGGTTTAAGGGACGGGTGGACGAGGTGCTAAGGGGCATGGGTTAGTGATTGATGGGAACGGTTGGACTCGGTGATCCTGTGGATCTTTTCCAACCTGGTTATTCTATGATTCTATGATTCAGAGCGACACCGTGACCGCCTCATCCCCACCAACTCAAGAGCCTCCAAACCAGTTTGTGCAGACACTCAGCACAAAGTCAGGGAGGATAGACCCACTCTGTTGAGAGAAAAAAAAGGTCCCACAGCACCTGAAGGAATGAAAGAGCTGGAGGAAAGGCTCTTACAGCTCTTTCTGGCCAGGACAGCCAGGAGGGACCCCCCAGCTCAGGGACCCCGCTGCCCCTCACCTTCTCGATGGAGCTGATGGTGACACCGGCGGCGCAGGAGACCACGATGTGTCGGGGCTCGATGTCAGGTCCCACCTCCTCCAGGATGAAGGGGATGATGGGGGGTTTCACGGCCAGGAAGAGGACGTCGCTGCTCTTCACCGTGTCCTTGTTGCTCACCGTGAAGTTGACGCCCATTTTCTGCAGCGGGTGGGGACAAACGGCACCGCTGTCGCCCGGGCCGGCCCGGCGGGGGGTCTCCGCCGCCCGCCCCGTCCCGCACTCACCCGCAGCCCGCTCACGGTGGGCAGCTCGGTGTCCGGGGAGCTCGCCGTGATCTTGTGCGCGGCCAGGACCCCTGCGAACGGGACCGCGCGTCAGCCAGGCCGCCTCGCTGCCGGCCCCCCCGCCTCCCCCCCGACACCTGGAGCTCACCTGCCGCCGTGAAGCCCCGGGCCAGGGCGAAGGCGAGCTGCCCGGCGCCGATGAACCCCACGCTCATGGTGCCGCAGCGACCGCGCCGGCTCAGCCCGCGCCGCCGTCCACGTGGCTGCGCGGCGCGCGGGGCGGGGCTTCCGCACGGAGAGGGGCGGGGCTTCCACGCGCAGCGAATCAGAACGCGAAGAGGCGGGGACTAGCCGGATGGCAGCCAATCAGCGCAGAGGGGGCGTGGCCTAAGGCGCGGTCCTCGCCAGCTATTGGTGCAACCGGCGCGGCGTGTTGCATCATTCGGGGCCGGGAGGCGGCGGCGCCGCCAGGGGGCGCTGAGCTCCCGCCGCTGCCACGGCCTTTCTGGAAGGTTCGGGCCCTGCTGGGAATGGCGGGTCCCGGCTGAGGGGTCCCGGCTGAGGGGTCCCGGCTGAGGGGTCCCGGCTGAGGGGTCCCGGAAGTCACGAGCTGTGAGCCCCAGGGCTCAGTGTTTATGATCTGGGTGAGGGGATGGAGTCCCTTCCAACCCAAGCCATTCTAGGGGTGTTGTCCTTCTGGGAACAGAGAATGGTTTGGGTTGGAAGGGACCTTAAAGATCATCGAGTTCCACCTCTGCCATGGGCAGGGATGCTCCCCACTGGATCAGGTGCCCAAGGCCCATCCAACCTGGCCTTGAACACCTCCCGGGATGGGGCAGCCGCAGCTTCCCTGGGCAACCTGGGCCAGGGCCTCACCCCTCTCATAGTGAAGAAATAACTCCTTATCTGTAGTCTAAATCTGCCCCTCTCCAGTTAATACCCAGTGCCCCTTGCCTTATCACTACAAGCCTTTGTAAACAGTCCCTCCCAAGCCTTGTTGTAGCCCCTTCAGGTGCTGGAAGGTCACAATAAGGCTTCCTTGGAGCCTTCTCCAGGCTGAACAACCCCAAGTCTCTCAGCCTGTCCTCATACAGGAGGTGCTCCAGCCTTCTGATCATCCTTGTAGCCTCCTCAGGACCCTTTCCAACAGCTCCATCTCCTTCTTATGTTGAGGATTCCAGAACAGGACATAATATTCCAGCTGAGGTCTCACAAGAGAGGAACAGAGGGGCAGAATCCCCTCTCTCCCCTGCTGGCCACGCTGCTTTGGATGCAGCCCAGGACACGGTTGGTTTGTGGGCTGCAAGCGCACGTTGCCGGCTCGTGTCGAGCTTCTCATCAACCAGCACCCTGAAGTCCTTCTCTGCAGGGCTGCTCTCAATCACCTCATTCCCCAGCCTGTAATGAAATTGGGGATTGCCCCAACCCAGGTGCAGGAACTTGCACCTGGACTTGTTGAACCTCTTGAGGTTCTCAAAGCCTCACTTCTCCAGCCTGTCCAGGTCCCTCTGGATGACATCCCATCTTTCTGATGTGGCAACTGCATCACTCAGCTTGGTGTCATCTCCAAACTTGTAGAGGTTGCACTCAATCTTGCTGTCTATGTCATCAGTGAAGATACTAAACAGCATTGGTCCCAATACAGATGTCAAATCCCAGTCTTCAGAAAGAGAAGAAAAAAAAGAACATGAAAAAAAAATCCCAACCCGCTAAGATTCAGATTTTTTTGTCTAGGAGCTGTGTGGATTGGCTGCAGGCACATAGCCCTGGTTCTAAGTGGATGCGCACACATCCTGACCTGAGTTCACCAAAAAAGGTGATAAAGGCTCAGGAACCTGCTTTATGGTGAGTTACTTGATTGTGATTTAATGATTAAGGAGTAAGATGAGCTCTGGAAATAAAATGTTTTTTAATTAACTGGACCATGACAGGGCTGGTTGTTAAAATCATATTAAGCAGATATCAGATGTTTCTGTCCTAGATTGGGCAATCTCATAGTTTCCACTGGTTAGTGAGCATTTTAACCACCAAAGCATGAGGTTTTGATTTTTTTTTCCTGCTAAAAGAGTGGATTGTTGTCCACACAATCTTTTTTTTTTTTGCCATTTTGACCATGTTAACATTTTTTGCTCAGTCTTTGGCTGGCAGATGAGAAAGCTAAATCTGAACACACTGTTCTTGGCAAAGACTTGTCTTTCCACTCGTCCAGTCAGTGGTATCAGGATTTCCATGTTAAATTTTAGTTCCTCCTTATTGTGAAGGCACTAAATTTTACCCCCATTGTTTCCCAGTTACCTGTTTCTCTTGGGTCTTTCTTTATGTCCCTGGCACTGTATAACTTGCATCAACTTGTGTCAGTAGCAGATTTTATCATATTCCTGCTAATTGCTCCTACTTGGTGCAAAATCTTCACAGCAAAATGCAAGCAAGTGCATAGTTGGAAGAAGCGTTAGCCACCTGAGGAGCTTTCCAAGAGAGTTGCCCTAAAGTCCTGCTGCTGTTGTCCCTCTCCCTGGTCTCCACCAGCCCCTTGGAGCCACGTCGATGCCTGAAGGAAGGTGCTTTTCTAAAGCAATATTCCTGGCTTTGCAGGTTTGAGTTTCATAGAATCATAGAATCATAGAATCACCAGGTTGGAAAAGACCCATCGGATCATCGAGTCCAGCCATTCCCATCAATCACTAAACCACATCCCTCAGCACCTCATCCACCCGTCCCTTAAACCCCTCCAGGGAAGGGGACTCAACGTCCTCCCTGGGCAGCCTCTGCCAGTGCCCAATGACCCTTTCCCTGAAAAATTTTTATGACAGAAGCCGTGCTTGTGCTCAGTCACTGGTTTGATTTTTAGCGCTCTGTAATACCAAAAATTAAGTAACTTACAAGTGTGGCACAGCTTCCTTTATCCAGGTTAATGGATTTAGAAGGAGGAAATTATAAATGCTCAAGGTTCCTTTTGTGTGCTGTGGCTGTCTTTGTACTCTATGTTCTCCAATACAAATGGATTTTTTTCCCAAGTTAGTGTTTGTACAACCCCTTCATTTGTCTGGGTGGCAAGAAAGGGAGCTCTCTGATATCCTGGTTTATGTCTATAGTAGGTAGTCTTGGGTCTTGCCCTTGTTGGACCATTATCCTCCAGGCTTCCTGCCCTTAATGGGGAAGAGAAAAGCCCTTCGGAAGGCTCTGTAATGCGTGTATCCTGTATGACGAATACTGATTCTTGACCTGTTTCATGGGTTAAGAATTCCCTCTAATAAAGGCTCGTTCTTAGTCTGTCGGAGAATTATCCAACGCAGTCTGTCCCGATCACTTTTTCTTTGCTTTTCAAACCCCATACAAAGCACTGATGAAAAATAAGTTTCCTTCCTTTTCCCCGTGTGGCTTTGCTATAACTCAGAGATCTCGACCGTCTTGTCTATATCCTTTTTTTTTGGGGCTGCATTCAGCCTTCATACATCAAAATAAATTGAGCTGCGCTTTCCGGCAGAAAGCAGAAGGGCTACGTCTGGTGAAATAAAAGCTGGGGGGGGGAGCGAGATGAAAGTAAACAAATCTCCAGACATGTGGTATGTAAGTCTGCCATTCAGCTTTATTTTAATTTGGTTAAAAAATAAATCTTGCCTGTGACGGGCAGCTACTTCAGATTTGAACCAAACCTGTCTCATCTGCGTGCTTTCTGCACAAGCACTCAGACTGCTTTGGTTTCTTGCTGGATCAGAAATGCATAACATTTCTTCCTATTAAGCCTGAAATCTGAGCTATGCAATGTGGGACTTCAAAGTGAGTGTTTTGTCAGGGATGGGTCAGAGAAATGCAGCTTGCTGGCGACGCAGAGAACTCGGGAATCTGAGCACCCAGGCTGGTCTCTAGCAGAGCTCACGATTTGTTACCACTGTACACAAGTTTTATCCTGTCCTCTCCCTTCTGGGTCCCTCCCCCCCGGCCCAGGTTTGATCTTTTCTGCAGCGCTGTGAGATCAAATCACTACTGCATCCCTTCCCCCCCAAATTTATCTTTAAGCCTCAAAAAAATAATTCTTTACATCAGTATAGAGATATAGTTTTAAATGAACTGAAACAGAGCACGTGCCAAGGTACCTTCTGGCCCTGGTTGAGCAAGGATGTCAAATTACACATGGTTATTTCACAGTTCAGCTCTGTTCTGCACCCTGTTTCTGGCCACTAGAGCCCCAGTTTTGCACATTTTCATTTCTATAACGACTCAATATTTGCTGAACAGCAATATCCCATGCTTCCCCCAAGGTGTGTGTTTGGGGATATTCTTTCTCTGTGCTAAACAGCAAAGGAGAGGAGAGGAAGGGAGAAGACTGGTACTCTTCAAAATAATATTACAGCTATAATGTTCTTCTCAGAAACATCCTAACTGGAATTTCCCACACTTGCAAGCATTTCATGCCTCACCACACAGCCCCAGCTAACCCAAACTCCAAGGGATTGTTTTTCGTCTACCAGAACTGGTGTTCCTTGATGCAGCTTTTAGCTTTCCCACTTCCTGGGTAGTCACTTGATTATGGTTAAGCCTTGGGAAGAGTTTCAAAATCCTTGGTGTCTTTCCTAATATTTGGCTCAGTAATCCAGTAGCCTGCAGACCCGCTGTTGCAGCAAGCGCTTCTGCTGCCTGGGGATGAAAGGCCATCCTGCATCCTTGGAGGGGCGGCAACGTTCCTTGGCGCTGGCACCAGGTGGCTGAGGCAGATGTGAATGATGGGGGAGGTGGGTTTTTTTCCCAGCCCTGGCTGCAGCCCACCTGCTGCATGTCATGAATTTGCTGGTGCGGTCTTGATCTTGAAGTGTAGCTGATGGTTCTTACGTGCGGGCCTGTTTGGCGCCTCCCTTCCCCGCATCCCACCTCCCGCTGCATCCCGGGTTGCTGTTGCGTATGGTGCTGGGAGGGTTTTGCAGCAGCAGGCGCCTTTTTCAGAGGTGGGAGATGAAGCGGATGCGCTGGGAGTACGCCAGATCCACGACGTAGAGCAGCAGGTTGACGTAGGTGAAGATGGCGATCACCAGCTGGCTGTCCCAGGGGCATCTGCCCTTGGCGCAGAGACCGGGGCGCCGCGGGGAACCGTACTTGCTGTCGAAGCAGAACACCGGCCAGATGACCGCGGCGCTCACGTAGAGCAGCACAGCCCCGAAGGTGTAGACCACCACGGAGCGCTCGAAGGGGAACCACAGCAAGGCGGTCTTACCTGTGACGCTGAAGGCCACCACCACCACCGTCACCACAAAGCAAAAGCTGTAGACGGCCACACACCACTGCGTGGCCACGTATTTGCTGTACTGGCTGTCGTTGACCAGCGCCCCGAAGATGATGCAGGCGACGAAAGCCTGCACGATTTTCAGGAGCCCGGAGACGGTGGCCATGTAGCTGGAGACTTGTCCCGGTTTTGCTCTGGTTAGGCACACCTCGGCGGCGTACGCGATGAACAAGAGGCCTGCGAAGACGCTGGCCGCGATGCGAAAGTCTCTCACCTCACAGCCGATGGGGTAACAGCCGAGTTGGACGAAGTAGAGCGGGTAGATGACGGCGGCCGTGATGGACATGAGCGTGGCGAGCATGGCGAAGGCGGCAGTGAAGTTTCCCCAGGAGATGGTCAGGCAGCTGTGCAGGTGCGTGAATTCGCAGGCGATGATGAAGACAGTGACGGCAAAACAGAAGGTCCAGACGAACATGCAGAAGGTGCCGTACGCTGCGCTGAATCCCCCCTGATGGGCTACCAGGCTGAACGTGGTGCATCCAAACGTCATTTGCAGCAAACGAGCTATTCCCACGGGGGACGTCACAGCAGCCGTGTTCAGGTACGGCCCTCCCGTGCTCTCCATCTTCCCAGTCCAGCAGACAATACACTTAACCCCCACTCCAAACGTCCTCCCAGGGTTTTGCTCCTTTGTCCTGAGTCACACTTGGTACTGGATCAGAAGAGCGGCAGCTCGAGTCGCTGCCTTGTCTCTCCGGGTACCAGTAGGTGCTGCATGTGACGTTGAGCGTGAGTTCCTGGCAGCGTCTCAGCTCAGCCTTGCCGGCTGCAGGGAGGTTGCTGGCTGGCTCTGCCTACCGGCTGCCTTCTCAGAGTGCTGCAATCAGCTCTCTCCACTTTCTCAGGTCTGAAACCTGCCCGGCGTCCTGTCCGTTCACCGTCTCCTTCCCCACATGATGGCTGAAGGGATCACCGGCTCCCTGGAGGCTGACATTTATTCCGTTTTAGCCCTGCAGCTGTAGTCCTCTGCTGCGCCGTTTGCAGGAACCTAGAGGTATAAATAGGGGCTATATTAATAGTTCTGGAATGAGTCCTGCCCCCCTCGACTGCTGCGAGTGGGTGTTATTTAACACTGAAACTGTGAGCTCTTGATTATCCTGCTACACCTCTAGAAACGGTGGGGTGACCGGGAACGCCGCTGTTGTCCCCGCAGCCGCCCCACATCACAGGGACTGTTTGGGGCAGTGGGTTGTGATCCAGCCATGCTGCAGAAACAGGAGCTCAGTCCTACAGACCCAAAATCCCCTTGAGCAGGGCACAAGCCCCAGGGCATCACAAGCCCAGGAAAAGGATTTAGGCCAGAGGCTATGATAAAAGCTGACTCATTTTGCTTTTATTTGAGCTGGAGCAGTCATAGATTTCCTTGTGGCGAAAGGCCCTACTGTCCTTCGCGCAGCAGTTTTCACTGTCTCCTTAAACTCTCCCCTATCTCTGTTTTATTTATAAGGGAACCAGTTATTCTTGTAGCTCTGAAAGCCAGAACCAAATACAATCATAAAACAAAATCCTTAGCTCTGTTCTGGAACACAGATTTCAATAGATAGTGTCAAACCCTCCCTCCCCCTGGGTCAAAGCTTTCCCGGGGAGCTGGTGTGGGTATATATTTCCTCAGACTTGATCTCCACCCAAAAGTCTTTTCATTCTGACTCTAAACGCCCCAGAGGAAATTTCAGATGTAGTTTCAGAATAGGAAAAACATGACATAATATAAAAATACTTCACCTGCAGACCAGCTCTGGCTGTGCCGCTCCCAGTGTGGATGCAGGATTGTCCCAGGAGCGCAGCACAGAGCCTTAAAACCCTTCTGAATCGTTCAAGATACTCACCAGTTCATAGAATCATAGAATCATAGAATCACCAGGTTGGAAGAGATCATTGAGTCCAACCATTCCTATCAAACACTAAACCATGCCCCTTAGCACCCTTAGCACCAGTTGTGCCGATCAAGTCTGTAGCTCCCTAACTGGGAAATAAAATCAACCCTCATGCTTGGTAACAACAATAATTGTTTAATATCATTGTCCCTGCCACAGGCAGGGGGGTTGGAACTGGATGATCTCTAAGGTCCCTTCTGACCCAAACCACTATATGATTCTATGATTGTTTCTTATTCATATGTTAAGGTCACAGCGTGACACCAGCAATGAATCCCCACATGGATGCTGTAAAGAAGAGCTGATGGAAGAGCACGTCTGCTCCGATGTGTGATCTTAGCGAGCACTTCTGGGGCAGCTGAGGCTTGGCCAGGTGAAGGACACTGCTCCCCCTTCTCCTGTGACTCTTCCTTGTGCTGCGGCTGGGGATCGGATGGGCTGGTTTGGGGATCGGACGGGCTGGTTTGGGGATCGGACGGGCTGGTTTGGGGAGCTCAGGCAGCTGAAAGCTCCCAGAATCACTGGAATAATACCCACTCCCAGCAATTTGCTGCACGTAGGGTCTGCTGGCACCCAGGACCCCCACCTGGGCTGTGTGACTGCAGCACCTGTGTGCTCAGATCAAACGGGTTTTGGAGGTGACACAGCACATCCAGTGCTTGGCTGCCTGTTCCCACCCATCCTCCCATGCCCATATAACTGCTCTGGCTCAGGATGCTAATGTGGGATTCAAAAAAAGAACAGCAGAAAACTTGCACCTGGCAGGGATTATTCCTAACCTGGAGTCATCGCTGCTGTGATTGAGGTTGCAGTTGTGCATGGTTGTATCCCAGCAGCAGTGGCACTGACAGAGCAGCCAGGATACAGGCACTGGACAGGGATTATTGAAGCTGGTGTTGCTGCTGGAGGTCACATGTGATCCTGCTGTGGCTTTAGACAAGACCCAAATGGGGACAGACAGAGGCTACAGCAGGATTGCTTGCGGTGAAAAGCAGCGGCTACAGGACTCTGGCAGCTCACAGGCAGCATTTTGTAGGGCAGGGATAACTTTACAGAATGATCTGCCTGGGAACAGCACAAATTTTGTAGATGTTAAGAAAAAATGTGCCTACCTCCAGCTTTGTCACCTTCTTGTAACTTCAGTGTCTCTCCCGAAAATCCCTCCCATTTTCCTTAAAAAGATCTCTGGTGCTAAACGAAGAAAGCCTGCATTCATTTGGGGTGGAAGTTGCACAATTAACATCACAACAGCCAGGAAACGCAGCAGGAGAGCCAAGGAGCTCCAGGTGAACTTGCTCTGTGATGTTAAAACCCCACCTCTCCCAGTTTTCCAGACTTTACTGGCAGTGGCTGCTGCCTGTGTTGTGGCATCTCCTGTAAAACAGAGGGGCTGTGTTATAAGGCAAAGCTACTGCAGCTGCTGGACTCTCACCCATCCTGCCTGGGGACTCTGCTGTCCCTGTGCAGTCTCTGAGCATCCCTCAGTGATGCTCTCTTGCACCTAAACACAGCTGAAATCACACTCATCCTTCTTCTTTGAAGCCCTAGCAGGAGATTAGATATATAGGTAAGCAGCTCTGCAAAAAGTATTCCAAACTTTTCAGTGGCATTTGTCTTTACTGCTCTTTCTGCAGGTTTCTCAGCACCAGCTGCAGCAGGTGACACTGAGAAGCTTTTCTGCAACTACCTGTCTGCTTCCCCCTCTAAAGAATCATCTCTTGCGCTTTCCAGCTTGTCACACGTTCCCTGTCCCACCCTTGTTCTCCTCCTGTTACCATCAAAGAGGATTCTGCACCTTCTCCAGCAGGTGTGTTCGCACATGACTACAACAGAAATATTCGGGTGCTTGTCTTGTGTTCTCTGCCTTTTATGTTCCAAATGCTCCTGGTTTTAAGACAACCCAGACGGTCCCATCAAACATAGAATCATAGAATCACCAGGTTGGAAAGGACCCACTGGATCATCGAGTCCAACCATTCCCATCAATCACTAAACCATGTCCCTCAGCACCTCATCCACCGTCTTTTAAACCTCTCCAGGGAAGGTGACTCAACCTCCTCCCTGGGCAGCCTCTGCCAGTGCCCAATGACTCTTTCCATGAAAAAATTTTTCCTAATGTCCAGCCTGAACCTCCCGTGGCGGAGCTTGAGGCCATTCCCTCTCGTCCTGTCCCCTGTCCCTTGGGAGAAGAGCCCAGCTCCCTCCTCTCCACAGCCTCCTTTCAGGTAGTTGGAGAGAGCAATAAGATCTCCATCTCTCTCGCTAGAATCGAGCCCTTTGCTGCAAAACCAGATCTCCCTGCACTTTAAGCCGTGATGCCCTGGGAAGCCTGGCAAATCAGAGTCCAGCTGAAACTGCCCTGCGAGGATGCAAACACCAGACTCTGGGTGAAAATCTCTGTACTTGGACCTCACATTACAACCTCTTCATCCGAGAAACAACGACAAGGCGTACTGCAGGGGGAACGCAGAAGTCTAATTATTACAAATTGTCAATACCACCCTCAGCCCTCTCCCAGGCACAAGTGATCATAAGGTTAACCCATCCAAACGAGCAGCATATACAATTTTACAAAGACATATGTATGGTTCTCTGGTGAGCCCTTATAAATAGCGTTTTACATATTAAAATAAATATGTCCACGTTGCCGAAGTAGCAAGAGGTTTCTCCGTTATTTAAAAAAAATATGTTACAAAACAATATCATTTCTTGCTTAGTTTAAAAAAGTAATAAAAAAAGTCATTTTTTATAAAATAATATGAAAGTAAATTGAGTACAAGAGTGTCCATCCCCAGCACGTGTCCTGGGTTCGTATGCTGTGACTCCTCGCGAGATGCTGACCTCCAGGAAGTCCTGTCATCGTTCCTTCACTTCTAGTTGGACAAAAGAAATCCAGTGCTTGCTTTTTTTCACCACTTGTATCAAGTCTATGATGTAAAATTCATGGCAAGGGAAGAAGTCCAAGATGTGGGGAAGGTTCTCATTGCTGCTATTTATGGCTTTGCTACTCCCTGTATCAGATTGCCTCGTGGAACACAGGGAGAGGACGCGAATGGCCAAAACGGAGCGCTGGGGGTTGGAGGTAACAAGTTTCAGTCAAATCCTGTAAGCAAGAAACTGCTTTTTTTTTCTTTTGTTTTCTCGACACATCCTAAGTGGGCAGGAGTGTGGGAGCACGTGGGTGTGAACAAGTTGGAGCATGTGTGGGTGTGAGCACGCGTCTGCCTGCATGAGCGTAAGGAAGATTAGAAAGGATGGGAGAAGGGCTGAGAGGCTCCTCCTGATCTCATCTCTCTGCCCCTCCGAAGACCCCTTTCCTAGTTCCCGCTGCTGAGCATCCCCAGAAGTTTACTGGGCTCCAGGCCCTGTTGCTGTGCCATCTTCTGGACATCGAAACCCATGTGCATGAGGAACTGGATCACGTTCATCTCCTGCCCCGTGAACTGGTCCCGGATGGTGGGGCACGAGGGGTTGCAGTGAGGCCACGGGCAGCTGTCGATCAGATGAATCGGGCAGCCTTTCAGAGGCGCCTTCCCATTCTTGTTGCTCTCGTGCAGGCTCCGATCCCAGCAGTGCAGGGCACGGGGTAACGACGTCCCCTTCACCTGGATGTCTGTCCAGTGACTGAAAGACAAACCGTACGGAGAATATCAGAGGGGTCGGGCTGCCAGAACTGGCCAATTCCCCCACCGTTTCCCCGTTGACCTTTCAAACGGTCTGCAAAAGCACTCACTTGCGCGTAATGATCTCATGGGACAAACAGGCAGGAGCAAAGCTAGCGCTGAAGGAAAAAAGGACACACGTGGATTAGATCGTGGAAAGACAAAGCAACTCCTGCTAAATAGAACCTTCCAGACTAGGTAGAGGGTGGAATTTTTGCTGCCTCTGACAAAATTCTTAGCAACAGCAATGACTATCATAGAATCGTAGAATCACCAGGTTGGAAAAGACCCATCGGATCATCAAATCCAACTATTCCCATCAGTCACTAAACCATGTCCCTCAGCGCCTCGTCCACCTGTCCCTTAAATCCCTCCAGGGAAGGTGAGTCAACCCCCTCCCTGGGCAGCCTCTGCCAGTGCACAATGACCCTTTCCATGAAAAATTTTTTCCTAATGTCCAGCCAGAACCTCCCCTGGTGGAGCTTGAGGACATTCCCTCTCGTCCTGTCCCCTGTCACCTGGGAGAAGAGCCCAGCTCCCTCCTCTCCACAACCTCCTTTCAGGTAGTTGGAGAGAGCAATGAGGTCTCCCCTCAGCCTCCTCTTCTCCAGGCTAAACACCCCCAGCTCTCTCAGCCGCTCCTCATAAGGCCTGTTCTCCAGCCCCCTCACCATTGTATAAAACTCAATTGGACTGGAAAATAACCAGAAGGAAAGGGGTTCCACCCTGCCTAACATTTGCAACAAGAGACTCCTGAACACTTGCTCTTGCACAAAGCAAGTAAAGGCACATTAACGATTCCTCTGCTCCTGTCCAACAAACTCTCTGGATGTTTTATGATCAGCATTTCTCCCTGTGAGGTCAATGGCTGTGCAAGGGCAAGGAGTCTCGGACCTCATCTTGGGGGCAGAAAATTAAAAAAGCATATTTCTATCAATAACAAAGGGTAATTGTGAAGCTAGAATTCACTTTGTACTTATCCAGAAATGAAAAAGGCAAGTTTCTTGATGTAGATACTGGGATACTGGGTAAGACTGTCTCTTAGATATAAAAAATGGCAGGTTTTCCTTAACGTAATACTTACGTCACGTCCTTCAAGGTGTTTCTCAGCTCCCTACCCAGATTCTGGATGTAGAGCCACTGCCCCTCCTGAACAGGCTGGCCAGTGAGGTGCACGTTGTCTACAGTGAGCTGGGCCTCATCAAAGAGCCACTGCACAATGAAGACTGGACCTAGGAAGACAAAATATTTAGCAAAGGAATTGCTGCAGATAGGGAGGAAACCCTGGCATACGTTTTATATCCCTCCTCCGATACTTACATCGAAGAGTGGGGTAAATCTTGTATCCAAAAAAGCAGTTCCATTCCTCTCCCTCTTTAAACTGCAGCCTACAGCGTTCAGGAACAATACCATTCCAGTACCTGGAAAAGAAAGCAGTAACACAATAAGGTCATGGCACAATCTTAACAACAGACTTCCCAAATCCCAGTCTGTTTCTGTTCTGGTTACAGTTAAAACTTATTGACAGCAGAGTTCTGTCTTGACTACATTCTCCCATCAACACATTCTAGAGCATCTGCAATTACATACATTCTTTTGCGTGTCTAGATTTTAAATTACCGTCTTCTCCAATAAAATAATTGAACAGCCACTGACATAGCTCATAAATACCTAAGTATCAAAACAAAGGAAGACGGGGAGCAAGACATCTTCTCTGGACTATAACTGGAACAGGCTGCCCAGGGAGGGGGTTGAGTCCCCTTCCCTCGAGGTGTTTAAGGGATGGGTGGATGAGCTGCCGAGGGACATGGTTTAGTATTTGATAGGAATGGTTGGACTCGATGATCCCATGGGTCTTTTCCAACCTGGTGATTCTATAATTCTATGATTCTGTTCTATGATATGGTAAAAGAGTACTTCAGAGCATCTGACTGTACCTTATTCCTCTTCTGATGGCTTCTGTTGGAGCACACGTTATGGTATCAATACAGTCAGTTCTGCGATATTGTTTATTATCCAGGAACCATCCGGAGTCTGCCAAGCCTCGAACCTGAATCCCTTGATAACCCATCTCCTCCAGCTGCTCTGCCACTCGATCCACATTCAGGAGCACTCCTGTCCCTCCGGCACTGTAACAGCAATGTCAATACTGCAGGCATGAGGCACACACAGCTATTAAACGGCTGGCTGGCACGCGTACCCTCTCCCAGCAGCAACACGCAATGCACAACCTTATCTATCCAGAGGATAACTCACTACTAGCTCAGTAGTCATCAAGTTCATGGAAAGGGTCATTGGGCACTGGCAGAGGCTGCCCAGGGAGGTAGTTGAGTCACCTTCCCTGGAGGGGTTTAAGGGACGGGTGGACGAGGCGCTGAGGGACGTGGTTTAGTATTTGATAGGAATGGTTGGACTCGATGATCTGGTGGGTCTCTTCCAACCTGGTGATTCTATGATTCTAAGTTATTGCCTTGCCAGCGCTGAGTAGCAATCTAGTACCTCAGAACCCAAACCTCGTTCTTGGTCTTTCTTCCGGGTGGTATTTGCATTTTAGAGCATTTGCAAGGGGTTCGGCTGTTGAGAACCCGAATGAATCTGAAGCGAGACACATTCACCCTCTGTAACTTCTACATTACACCCCGTGCGACACGTGCTGCGTGAACCACAGCTTTCTACAACGCAGCAAGTTTCTGAGCACCTGTGTCTGGCAGGTCTGAGTTTTTAATTCAGACACCCCAAATCCATTCACAAGCGTGTGGTGGAGGCCACCAGGAGCCAGCATGCAAATGCAGGGAAGGAGGGATGTGTTCCCACCTCCTCGCATTATATCATCTCCTACTGCACCGCTCAAAGGAGAGGACTGAGCAGAGATACATCTGCTGTGTTTGTGTTACCGTAGTTCTAGGAGAAATTTTTCAGGAGCTGCAGAGACAGCCTCCCTAGCACCCTTCTCCTGTGGAAATGTGTCTTCCCCACAGAAAACCTCATGGATACCTACCTACTCCCTGCTAGCAGCAACACTTTCGCAGTGCTAAGACCTTTTCCCACCAGCTCCTTTATAACCTCCTGAATGATCAGTGCTCCCATGAAGGCATATTCATCTGCAAGAGAGAGCTCAGTGTCAACAAAACCGTTTCCTATCCAGGCTAAGACCGTCCACAAATTCTTGAGAACATTATGAAGGGATCAAGAACCTAAAACGAGACACGTTCTCCACCCGTCTCACATTCATCTGACAGGAGATACTTCCCCCCACACCGTACAAAACCTGCTTCCCTGACAGAAAGAGGATAGAGTGAACAGAACACACAGCCACACAAGGTCACCTTCCTACAACGGTGCTTAGGAACTGGAAAATTTAGAGAAGGAAAACAAAAAGGAAGGTGCTGGGACCCTTTCTCTATACACGAGGAATAGGCACACCCTCCTACCACCTGGAATCTCAGTTCCAACTTGCTGCATCCCTTTATTCCCGGTTCATAAAGCCAGTTCAGGCAAGCAATGTTTCATAAAATGTTAGACCGTGACTTCCTTGGCATCATCAAAACGAAGCCACAGCAAAACAATCCTAAGAAGCTCTACTGAAGTGAAAATGCCCCTTACTGTGCCAAAAAGCCCATCTGCGGTAGCCAGGAGTGGTGGTTTTCTCAATATAAGAGTATGTGAAGACACATGTCGAGGGACACATCATCTAGCTGAAGGCCAGAGCTCACAGATCAACTTAGAGAAAAGCGTTAACCTTCTGCCTTTTCAGCCACATCCTGTGGCATCCTAGGCCCAGTTCTTTGCTCGTAGCAGCCTCGATGATCAACAGTGATCAACAGTTTATCAGCAGATAGACTAGATTCCATTCTAGTCAAAGAAAACTCTTCATGAACTGACAAGTAGAGAACTAAGCCCCTGAACTAAGCTCTTCTCTGGAGCGAGTCCAGAGAAGAGCAACGAAGCTGGTGAGGGGGCTGGAGAACAGGCCTTATGGGGAACGGCTGAGAGAGCTGGGGGTGTTTAGCCTGGAGGAGGCTGAGGGGAGACCTCATTGCTCTCTCCAACTACCTGAAAGGAGGCTGTGGAGAGGAGGGAGCTGGGCTCTTCTCCCAGGTGACAGGGGACAGGACGAGAGGGAATGGCCTCAAGCTCCACCAGGGGAGGTTCAAGCTGAACATTAGGAAAAAATTTTTCACGGAAAGGGTCATTGGGCACTGGCAGAGGCTGCCCAGGGAGGGGGTTGAGTCACCTTCCCTGGAGGGGTTTAAGGGACATGCTGAGGAACATGGTTTAGTGATTGATGGGAATGGTTGGATTTGATGATCCGATGGGTCTTTTCCAACCTGGTGATTCTATGATGTTTCTACCGATATTACTGGGAAATCCTGAGAAGGACAAGAGGTAGAATAATTCATTTCCATGAAATCCAGGTTAATCTGGAAGAGGACTCCTTTAAGCAGACTCCCAGACTTCCACCATCATCAAAATGACAGCTGATGGCAATGCACATATTAATATCAACTATTCTTCGCTTCCTGAAGAAACCTGCAGGCAGCTTGAGCCTGACACACAACGGCTCCTTTCAAAGGCCACAAATCCTTCCGATGGAAGCCTGAAACTAAATCCACTGCACTTGCCTCTCACATCAGCACAGCCGCAGTCGCATGCCACAAACCATGGTTCCTCAGCTACACCATTTAATTTGCTGCCTGCTGGAACCTGGAGATTCATCTAAGAGGAATTTCATCCCTCTAATCCTTGCATACTGCATCAGTGTAACATCTCTGCAGTGGCTCTGAACTCTGTCAAAACAGCCTGAGCTAAAGAGATCAGGATGTTTTATCTGGAAGTAGCTTGATATTCTTTCCTGCCCTTCAGCAAGAAAAGGCCTGTTCTTCTTTCATGTAATTTCACAGAAGTCTGGCCACATCCTCCAACGTGTGATGTCTGGGGCAGCGACAGCCCGTCAGCAACACTCACTTTTCTCAGACTTGGATGAGGCGCCACTCCAAACATCACTTGAGCAATACGGGATGAATCTGTAAGAGAGAGCAACGTGAGCACCGCGGATCCTTTGACACGCACGGAGGGGGAGGAGAGCGTCACGTAACCGCAGGAAAACTAAACCCTGGGGAGGGGAAGAGGGAAGAGTTTCTTGTCCAGTTAGACAACATACTTTCTCGCACACCAAGTGACAATTATAACTGTCCTGATTTTTCTCCTGAACTCTAGTAGTTTGAGTTAAATTGATAAACAACGATTTAACTGAAATCCTGAGCTCAGTGGACAGAACGACAGACCAAGAGGTTGCTCTAAGCTGTCGCAATGATACGGCAGGTGAACTGCCACAGGGAAACTCTCTGTGCTTCAGTTTTTCACGTGAAAAACAAGAAGACCTTGTCCCTGCAGTGTAAAAGCTGACTGCAGCCACTGGAAGGTTTTGCAGAAACAAAGTGATCCTCCCATTTTTATCTCCGGCTTGCAGAATACCAGTCAGCAGCCCTCTCTCCCACTTCTCCCTCCTACATAAACAGACATATAAACTGGTGTCTTTCTCCTTCACTCCTCTCTGAACTAGAAAAGCTGCTCCACATCCCTCTCGAACTGGCAAACGTGCACAGACTGACAGCCCCACCGCTCGCCACAGCATTTGCCACTTCTCTTACTTGAGAAGCCTCCCTAAGCTATCCCGTTTCTCTTCTTTACATCATTTCACAACTACAAGGAAGCTGGATTTAAGCTTCTCCCAGCCCTGTCAACGCCACATGTTAAGAGAACAGAACTAGACCAAACGAGGAGACAGAATTTCCTCTCGCAAGTGTTAGTCTTAGTCTTTGCAGCATTCTAGCCAGCCTAAAAGGCAGGAGACACTGTTTCAGTATAAATCCGTTTCCCTTTGTTGTCCCTCCTTACACCATGTTTGCGTTCCACCAGTGGGGATTTTCTTCCGGCTGTGACGACAGGATCCCAGTTCCTGCAGAGGGGCACAAAGAAACAAGAAATGCACGGATGACAGTCTGTGACGTCAAGAGAAACCGTGTGAGCCTCATGCGGGATCTCTGACCACGCAGAAAACAGACACCCATGATGAAAAACATCAGGAAGGGAAGTGGAAGGAACATTTCCAAATTTGCCCCCAGGGCAGACGTGGCTTTCAGAATTTGATTCATGCCAGAGATGAGGCTGGTCCAGAAGCCTCTTGTAGGACAGAGTGGAAGCCGTGACACAGACACGCTCCCCTAGAAAACCCTAGCAGGTGGATTCTGATATAGGCAAGGACAGGACAGTGGTTTAGGAGTCAGAAAGCCGAAGCCTAAGCAGTGAGAATGAAGATTGGAGCTCAACATGTGGCCTGAAGCGTCAGTACATGGGGTGCTAGATCCATCTTATGCCCGACACTGAAAGATGGTACAAACACTTGATGTGAGCACCAAACACAGGCTTTCACACGAGTTGCTGTAGAAGGATAAGTGATTTTACACCATTGTGAAGGGAATGGAACCACACAGCTCCAGCCAAGAGCCTGGAGAGTTAATCTGGTCTCTCCCTACGCAAGTGGGGCCAGTCCTACTGCAGGCAAACACATGCAGCCAGGGCAGCGTGCAAGGATGTGCATCTGTCCCAGTGAACGGATGGAGAAGCCCAGGACCAGTTTGGACAGGATTAAGAGAAACACAAAGACCCTCTAACAACCAAAACCCTAATAATCAGCTCTGTGAAGCAAGGATCCCAGCAGTTCTGAGAGTACGGGCATGCAGAAAGGGTGCGTGATGACCACAGCCCAGGACCCTAACCGCACATCCCAAAGCGTGTGTGCCCCTGGGGTCTCGGAATACTTTTAGGGAGCAGAGGGGGCTGTCAGGAAGGAGCAGGTGCCCATGTCCATGCACATGTCCATGTCCACATCCATGCCTGAATCTATGCTCGTGTCTCTGCCCGTGCCCATATCTGTGCCCATGTACATGCCCGTTCCCATTCCTGCTGGCACTGAGCAGGAGCCGTTCCCACTCCCATCCCTGGTCCCACTCCCTCGGTGCTGCCCAGGGCTGCGGGTCACAACTCACCCACGCGGGTGGGGGGCCACTCCCTGGAGCTCATCAGCCGCCGCATGGCACCGTACCGGGTGTCGCAGTTCTCCCTGCTGAAGCAGTACCACCCTCCTGCGGGAGGAGAAAGCCGTCAGCACGGCCCGGGCACCACGGTGCCGAAGGAACCAGCACGGAACAAACGGGGACGGGGGATGGACACGCGGTGCCGGTGCTCACCTTCCAGGAACAGCAGCCACCGCCGGCTGCCCTTGGACTCCTTGAGGTAGTAGCTGTGGACAAACAGAAGGCAGCGTGGTGTGAGCAATGGCCCCTCCAACCTCTGATGCCCAGGGCACATCCCGGGATGCAGCGCTCTGATGCCCGGGACACAGCTCTTTGATGCCTGGGGTGAATCCCGGGATGCAGCGCGCTGATACCCAGGGGGCATCCCAGGATGCAGCACTCCAATGCTGGGGGAACATCCCGGGACACTGCGCTCTGATGCCTGGAGCACATCCTGGGATGCAGAACTTTGATGCCCTGGGCGCATCCTGGGATGCCATGCTCCGATGCTGATAGCGCATCCCGGGATGCAGCACCTCAATGCCCGGGATGCAGCACTATAATGCCCAGGGCACATCCCGGGGCAGTGCGCTCCCATGCCCGGGACGCAGCGGTTTAATGCCTGGTGGCATCCCAGGATGCAGCACTTGAATGCCTGGGCTGCAGCACTCTGATGCCCAGGGTGCATCCCCGGACGCAGCAATTGATGCCCAGGGGTGCATCCCGGGACGCAGCACTTTGATACCCAGGATGCTGTGCTCTGATGCCAGGGCCGCAGCACTCTGATGCCAGGACCCTGCTCTGATACCTGGGTGCATCCTGGGATGCAGCACTTTGATTCCTGAGACAACTCACTCCGATACCCGGGGACACCCTGGACCACAGCACCTCCATGCCAGGACCCCACTCTGACAGCTGGGGGTACCCCGGGACGCAGCATTTTGATACCTGAGACCCTGCTCTGATGCCTGGGCACATCCTGGGGTGTAGCACTATGACACCTGGGACCCCACTCCGATGCCCGGGGGCATCCCAGGCTGCAGCACCTCGATGCCCGGGGCGCATCCCAGGACACCTCGCTGTGACATCCAGGCTGCTCCGATGCCGGGACCCCACTCTGGTGCCCTGGGGCACCCCAGACTGCAGCACTTTGATCCCCAGGCACCCCGCTCTGATGCCCAGACACATCCCAGAATGCAGGACTTTTATAACCAGGGCACATCCTGGGATGCAGCACTGTGATACCCGGGACACCTCGCTCTCATGCCTGGGCTGCTCCGACGCCGAGACCCGCTCTGATGCCCTGAGGCATCCCGGGACACAGCACCTTGATGCCTGGGCTGCATCCCGGGATATCTTGCTCTGACGCCCGGGCTGCTCCAATGCCAGGACCCCGCTCGGATGCCATGGGGCACCCTGGGCTGCATCACTTTGATCCCTGGGACCCCACTGTGAGTCCCGGGGCATCTCGGGCTGTATCACTTTGACCCCTGGGACCCCACTCTGATGCCCGGGGGGCATCCCGGGATGCAGCACCTCGATGCCGGGACCCAGCTCCGATGCCCGGGCTGCTCTGACGCCGGGACCACACTCTGATGGCCTGGGGCACCCCAGACTGCAGCACTTTGACCCCCAGGCACCCTGCTCTGATGCCCAGGCACATCCCAGAATGCAGGAATTTTATAACCAGGGCACATCCTGGGATGCAGCACTGTGATACCCGGGACCCCACTCCGATGCCCAGGGGGCATCCTGGGATGCAGCACCTCGATGCCGAGACCCCACTCTGATGCCCTCAGGCATCCCGGGACACAGCACCTTGATGCCTGGGCTGCATCCCGGGATATCTTGCTCCAACGCCCGGGCTGCTCCAATGCCAGAACCCCGCTCGGATGCCATGGGGCACCCTGGGCTGCATCACTTCGATCCCTGGGACCCCTTCAGATACCCGGTGGCACACCGGGCTGCATCACTTTGACCCCTGGGACCCTGCTCTGATGCCTGGGATGCAGCACCTCGATGCTGGGACCACACTCTGATGGCCTGGGGCACCCCAGACTGCAGCATTTTGATCCCCAGGCACATCCCGGGATGCAGGACTTTATACCCAGGGCACATCCTGGGATGCAGCGCTGTGATACCCGGGACACCTCGCTCTGATGCCCGGGCTGCTCCCACGCCGGGACCCCACTCTGATGCCCTGGGGCACCCCGGGCTGCACCTCTTCGATCCCCGGGACCCCGCTCCGACCCCCCGGGGTTATCCCTGGGAGGAACCCGACCTGCAGCGCTCTGCTACCCGGCACCCCGCTCCGAGTGCCGGGGCACCCGGGGGGTCCCGCTGCGGCTCCCGCGGGGCGCACCTGCCGCTGCGGTTCCGCTGTCGGCCGCGCGGTGGCGCCGCGGGCGCGGTGGCGCGGGGGGCGGCGGGCGCGGGGACTCACCCGGCGGGGCTCCCGTCGTTGCAGGTGACCGACCCGTTGTGCAGGAGGTGCAGGCGCAGCTCGTGCGGCAGCGCCTGCGCCGAGCAGGGGTAGAGCGACTGCGCCAGGCTCTTCACCTGCGCCATGAAGCTGTCCATGTTGCCTTCCACCGCCGTGAAGTCCAGCGGGAAGCTCTCCGCCGCCGCCTCGCCCCCGCCCCCGCCGCCGCCGCGCTCCCGGGGCGCCGAGCCCCGCCGCCGCCAGCCCTTCCTGCCCTCGCCGCCGGGCCCGGCGTGCAGCAGCCCCAGCAGCAGCAGGAGGTGCACGGCCGCCGTGCCCATCGCCGCCCGCCGCCACCCGCCGCCCGCGGCGGAGCCCACGGAGGCGGCGGCGGGCGGCCCGGGCTCGGCGGGGGGCTCGGAGGACGAGGAGGAGGACGACGACGAGGAGGGCGCGGGGTCGTGGCGGCGGGAGCCCGTTGGCCGCTCCCAGGCGGCGAGCATGGCAGAGGGAGTGCGCGGGGAGCGCGGCGGGGGCGCCGCCAGCCCGGGCGCCGCGTGGGGCAGCGGCCGGCCGAGCCCCCGCCCTGCCCTGCCCTCCGCCCCCTCGCAGCGAGGCGGAGGGAGCGGGGGGTCTGCGGCACCGGCTCGGGGCGCGCCCCCCCCCGCCGCCGCCGCCGCCGCCGCCGCCGCCTCCTCCTCCCGTCGCCGCCGCCGCCGCCGCCTCCATCGCCGCCCCGACGGCGCAGCCCGCGGCGCCCCCGGCCGCGGCGGCTCCTCCTCCTCCTTCTCCTCCTCCTCCACCTCCTCCTGGGCCACCCCCGCCACGGGGCGTTTTGCCCCAAACACCGAGACCGCGGGGAGCCGGGAGGGCGAGGGGGGCGGCTCCTGGACGGGGGGGGGGTGGGGTATTCCCGGGATACGGGGGTCGCTCCCGGGATGGGGGGGTCAGTCCGAGCAGGGGCATCATTCCCGGGATTGGGGGGTCACTCCCGGGATGTGTAGGCCGCTCTCGAGCAGGGGTGTTGCTCCCGGGATGGGGTTGGGGGTGTCACTCCCAGCGAGGAAATCATTCCCGGGATGGGGGAATCATTCCCGGGATGCGGGGGTTACTCCCAGGATGGAGAGGTCACTCCTGGGATGGGGGGGATCACTCTCGAAGGAGGGGGTCGCTCCCAGCATGAGAGGGGTCATTCCCAGCCGAGGAATCATTCCCAGGATGTGGGGGTTCGCTCCTGGGATGGAAGGGTCACTCTCGAGGGAGGGAGTCACTCTCAGGATGAGGGGGGGGTCACTCCCAGCAGAGGGATCATTCCTGGGATGGGGGGGGGGGGGTGTCACTCCTGGGATGTGGGGTCACTCCTGGGCTGGGAGTTTGCTCGCAAGCTGGGGGGTCACTCCCGGGGTGGGGAAGTCGGTCCCAGTGAGGGGATCATTCAAGGGGTAGGGGAGTCGCTCCCGGGATGGAGGGGTTGCTCTCGAGGGAGGGGGTCGCTCCTGGACAGGGGGATTGCTCCCGGGATGGAGAGGTCACTCTCAAGCAGGGGTGCCGCTCCTAGGATGAGGAGTTCTTAGCAGTCTGACCCCCAGCAGCTCTCCCTTGGCGTAGGGCATTCCCAGTGTCCAGAAACAATCCTGGAGAAAGAGCCACTCCTGAGCTCTAGAGAGCAGGGTGCCTGTCACCCGTGGGAGCGCAGAGAGCTGCAGAAAGGCTGTGTGGAGCACAGATCTCAGTATTGGAAACCGGGAAGGAACAGGGACGTGCTGCACTTCAAACAGTTCCATCTTCGTTAGACCCCCAAATTGCGCATCCCTGACAGCCCTCCGGAGAGGAGCAGGGAAGCTGTCTGCCTTTGCCGGGAAATGCAATCGTTCTGGCATCAGAAAAGGTGAAAATAGTATAATCTTAAAATAATAAGTAGAGGGACGTTCTTGTAGAGCAGGAGTTAAGGCTGCCTGGCTGCCGCTGCAGCATTTTTTACCTTAGCAGGTCCTTATCCTCAGCTCTGAATTTCCTGGGTACATGGCACATGGATTTGCAATTTGCTTGTCATGTTGTTGTTTTGTGTTTTTAATCTTTCAGCCACCCTTATGTACTCCGTCTCAGCTCTGTTCTCAGATTTCTACCTCCAGATGTTTTCTTTATTTAAATACCAGCAGTATCTTTAAGCCAGGAAAAGCCACAAAATTGAACGTAGCCCTCCACACACACACAATATTCACCCTCTGATAGCTTTTCGGTCCCGGCACGGTTCTGCATCATCCTATCTTTTTCTACACTGTCCTGATCATCCCTTTGTCGCTGGCCGTGACAACTTGAGCACTGATCGCTAGGGCGGGTTATAGCAGGTTAGAGAGCTCGTCCAGCTGCCTGAGCAGAGGTGCAGCTGGAAACCAGCTAGTTTGCGCAAAGTCTGAACAGATGAATCAGTGTGTCCTCAGGAGCGCTTCAGGATCACTGGAACAGTTGGCATAAACAACCCCAGGACCTCATATTCCACTAGCGACAGCAAGAAAACAGGATGGATAAGGTTACTGAACTCTATCCCACTTCTTGAGAGAAAAGGCTGCCGTTCATCTCCCTGACAGGCTCTCGTGCTTCCAGGTTCTGCGCTCCCTCTGCAACGCGCTGGGCCAGCTGGTGCACTCAGGGTGCCTGGATGTGATGCACGGGAGAGGAATCCGAGGCAAAGAGGAGGGCATGTTAGAGCTGCAGATCTCCGGGCCTTTGTCCAAAGAGGTGAAGCAAAGAAACTTAAATTTTGCCTGTGTTGGCTTTACTGAGCCCCTGTCAGCGCTCTTCTGCTGGTCTGGTAACTCATGAGGTTTTATTTCGGAGCGCTCTCATATGTCAGCCTGCTGAAGCCTGGTAAAACATTCGTATTCCCTCTGTCATGATGGAGCAAGGGAGCTGCCGAGAAGAGCGTCCAGCTGTGTGAGGTTACAGCAGGACAGGCCACTTTCCTACTTCTGGATGCTTAAATCCGGTACAGTTTAACTCTGACATAACTTGAGAGAGCATCGCAGCGCGCACAAATTGCAGAGAGGTTTATAGCACTGTCCCTTAGCACAGGAGGCTCCCTAAATTTTAATCTTACGGTGAGAGCCCTCCTGCTTTCAATGGACCGGGCTCGGTACAAAAGGAAGCTCAGGGAAAGCCGTAAAAGAACTGACCTCCCGCTCCAGGCACTGGGGATTGGGCATTTGTATTGGTAGGAGAAAGGCACGTAGGAGGCCAGCGAGAGAGTTTTTAATGACTGGGAATAATGTTGAGGGAGATGCTGTTTTCATTTAACGCCTTTCAAAATGCAATATCCTGCATAGCCTGTTCCAGTATGTCCTACTGTCGTTCTATACGCAGGAGTATATTGGACTGTGCTGCGCAGCAACAGATGAGAGTTCTGAGATTCCCTAGCACTCTGCCAGGAGTAAGGCAGCTCCAAGACTTGCCCTTTTGATGTTTCCCTGTCGGAAACTGAGACAATCCCGCCTGGAGGCCTGTACGAGGACCATGCCACTGGGATGTTTCCCCTTCATAGCCAGCTCTCATGCCTGATCAAAGCGACCCCGCAGCCCCGGCTCAGCTGAAGCTCCCCAGCTGGTTTCTCGGGTCTCGTGTCGATCAGCAGCGTCCGTGTCCAGTACAAGTTATCCAGATAAAATCCTGCTTCTGCACAGTCACGCTGCTCGCCGCCCTTCTAACATCAGGGGTGGGGGTAAGGGAATTGTGGGCAAAAGAACCCTCTTAGAGCCTTCCTATGAACATAATGGCAGGAACCACCCCTGGAACATCAGCATGGCCATCGCTGCTGTGATAAGCAACTGTTGTTCTGTATTTCAGGTTCTCACAGTTAATTTCTTATCCATTTGAAAGCAAAAGAAAAAAAAAAAAGGGAGGGTTTCCCATTCTTTGTGGAGAAACAAATATCTGCATCATTATCTTTCTGGGGGTGTGACAGAGTGAAAATGTGCACAATACCAGCGATACCTACCTAAAGCAAAATGCTGGCTGCCCAAAAGGGGTGGGATGGAAAGGCTATTGTGCAATTTGGTCACTGTAATCACTAATGAAATGCAGTTTCTGAGGAGTTTTTAGCACGTGGACATCGCTTTGCTGGGGTTCACCTGGCAGGTCTGCAGGCATCCTCTTGATCCGGACAGTGGCAGAAATCTGCTTTGTTGAGGGTATTTTCAGCTATTCCCTAATGAGTTCCTCTTTCTCTGTAGCACTAATGAACTCCAGGTTGTAGTTACCTCCCCCTTCTCTCTCTCTCGATGCTTCTAATTTCAGATAAATATTTGAGATTAGAAGTGGCTCTGGGTATGAAATGTGACCCTTGACCTCTGAGCAGCTTTCTGATTATGACATGCCATTAAAAACCAGATTAATCTCTCTAATCCTGCAACTTGGAAATGTTCAGCTCAAATTACATCGGTGTCTTTTTAACAGGAGCAGCATTTCTTTGAGCGATGTGTCACTTCAAATGCAAAATAGGAAACAGCTGCCTACTTCAGACATCAAATAGGAGCTACCCCCATCCAGGAACAAGACCATTTTTGGGGGCTCCATGAAACCCAAAATGTATCTTGTAAAATGAAATGGCTTCTCCACCTCTGCACCTGAATAATCATTGGCATTAACACAGCCATTTTAATTTTTTCAACTTCTTCATACTTTCTATGAAGAAATTAATTAGTGGAAGGGCAGTCTATGTTAATTCTGTGTTAGATACTTACAGAGCTTTCAATCTCGACCCTGTTTTAAAAACTAAGAAGAACTTGCACACCAGAGATACTTGTTGCACCCTTTGTAGGCGAAAGTGTGAAAGCTTTTAGAACAGTCTTGCCTCTGAGTCCTCATGCCTCTTCACATGTTTTACAGCAAAAGTCAATTAAAACAGTAAGGAATTATAAGAAATATGTCTCTAGGCTTGTGAATGTTACAGAGATGGTAACAGAAAACCATTAGAGATTGTTTCTTAATAAGAGCTGGGGAACACCAAGGAAGAAGGTCTAAACCAAACAAAATTAAGTACTTCTGTCAGACAACAGAATCTGGCTCTGCATCCCTTGTCCTGCAATTCTGTGGGTCCCAAAAGCTCGGACAGGCTCAAGACATGTCTGGGTAAATTCTTGTAAGAGAAATCCATAGGTATGATGAGATGTAAAGACACGACATCTGACTCAGGAGGTCGAGAAGATGTAGATTGCTGAAAACTGGAAGTTGATACTGGGGAAAATATAATGGCAGCTCCTCCGTGTATCACTGTTGTGATTATACTCGGAAACTTCCATGGCTGTTCAGCTAAAGGGGAAAAATGTCCACATGTACGTATGTTGATGTATGACTGAAAGTTCTTCAGCTGTTGTGGACTGACGAGTTACTCATTGGCTGTTTTGTGATGACTGACCTCTGATCCATCCCAGCTCTGAGAGTCAAGTACGTCAACTTAAACCATTTTAATCTGTTTAGGGATTGCAGACCTCGACTGGGGTGATAGGATCCTGAACACTGTAGCTGTATGACAATGATACTGCCCAGTGGAATGGAAAGAACAAATGTAAAGACATTTTAATGTGTTATGTTTAAACAATGCGTTGAACACCAGGACATCCATTATGACTATTACTACATCTTATGGAGAAGTTGCAGTGTCGGGTGGACCTAATGATCTCTCCATCATTAAAATTCCTGTCCTTTCTTTTTCTCCCTTCTCTCATGCTGCTGATATGGTCAGCCCGAGCAAGTGTTATCTTTTACAGAAGTGTCTTTCCTTAAAAGGATCTTTTCCCTTTAGAAGGCAAGCAAAGCAGACATTTCTGTGGGCATTGGGGGTGGTGTTGGGGACTTAAGCTTAACATATATGATAAATATAGAAGAAGTAGAGAAAATATGTTGTGTGTGGTAACAACTTAGGCTAAATAAATTCCAGTGGTTACCCAGACTAAAAGGTTTTTATGATAGCAAACAAAACAGACTGCAGTTGAATCTCTGGGAACGCCTTCGGTGCTGCAAAGACACTGCTAGGAGCGAAGGGAAAGGTTGTAAAGGGGATAAAGGGGAGATTTAGAGTAGATATTAAGAAGAAGCCAAGTGTATCCTGGTCTGCATCCAAAGAAGTGTAGTCAGCAGGTCGAGGGAGGGGATTCTGCCCCTCTGCTCCACTCCCAAGAGACCCCTCCTGGAGCCCTGTGTCCAGTTCTCCAGTCCTCAGCACAGAAAGGACGTGGATCTCTTATAGCAAGTCCAGAAAAGGCCACAAAGATGATCTGAGGGTTGGAGCATCTCCCATACGAGGATGGGCTGAGAGAGTTGGGGTTGTTCAACCCGGAGAAGAGAAGGTTCTGAGGAGATCTTATAGCAACCTTCCAGTATCTGAAGGGTCTACAAGAAAGCTGGGGATGGACTGTTCACGAAGGCCTGTAGTGATAGATGAGAGCCAATGGGTACAAACTGGAGAGGGGCAGATTTAGACTAGACATGAGTAGGAATTTCTTCACTATGAAAGTGGGGAGGCCCTGGAACATGTTGCCCAGGGAAGTGGGGGCTGCCACATGGGCTGCCTGATGTAACGGGACATGGGTCACAGCGGGTAGAACTGGATGATCTTTAAGGCCCCTTCCAACCCAAACCATTCTATGATTCTATATGATTCTACAATTCTACAATTCCATGGCAGGGCTGCTTGTAAACACTGTGTTATATCAGTTGTTTGTGTCTTAGATCTCATAGTATCCACTCATTAGCGAGCCTTGTGACCGATGAAGCAGTATTCTACCAAGTAAACTCCCAATTCTGCACTGACCACAGGTGCTGCTCCCCCTTCCCAACACGCTCAGGGAGGTTGGGGCGCGGGGGCCTGGGTGAGAACTGGGTGAGAACCGGGTGATCAGGCCCAGTCAACACGGGTTCACAAAAGGCAGGTCTTGCCAGACTAACCTGGTTGCCTTCTATGACAAAGTGACTCGGCTGCTGGATGAGGGAAAGGCTGTGGATGTGGTCTCCCTGGACTTCAGTAAAGCCTTTGACCCAGTTTCTCAGAGCGTTCTGCTTGAGAAACTGTCAGCCTCTGGCCTGGACAGGCGCACACTCTCCTGGGTGGAAAACTGGTTGGCTGGCCGGGCCCAGAGAGTGGTGGGAAATGGTATGAAATCCAGCTGGAGGCCAGTGACAAGTGGGGTTCCCCAGGGCTCGGTGCTGGGTCCAGCCCTGTTCAATGTCTTTATCAATGACCTGGATGAAGGCATCGAGTGCACCCTTAGCAAGTTTGTGGACGACACTAAGCTGGGTGGAAGTGTGGATCTGCTGGAGGATAGGGAAGCTCTGCAAAGGGATATGGACAGCCTGGACCGCTGGGCTGAGTCCAACGGCATGAGGTTTAACAAGGCCAAATGCCGGGTCCTGCACTTGGGGCACAACAACCCTGAGCAGCTACAGACTAGGAGAAGCCTGGCTGGAAAGCTGCCTGGAGGAGAGGGACCTGGGGGTGTTGGTCGACAGCGACTGAACATGAGCCAGCAGTGGCCCAGGTGGCCAAGAAGGCCAATGGCATCTTGGCTTGGATCAGAAGCGGCGTGGCCATCAGGTCCAGGGAGGTTCTTCTCCCTCTGTACTCGGCACTGGTGAGACCGCTCCTCGAATCCTGTGTTCAGTTCTGGGCCCCTCACCACAAGAAGGATGTTGAGGCTCTGGAGCGAGTCCAGAGAAGAGCAACGAAGCCGGTGAGGGGGCTGGAGAACAAGTATTATGAGGAGCGGCTGAGAGAGCTGGGGGTGTTTAGCCTGGAGAAGAGGAGGCTGAGGGGAGACCTCATTGCTCTCTCCAACTACCTGAAAGGAGGTTGTGGAGAGGAGGGA
The DNA here is from genome assembly GCF_032191515.1 of Phaenicophaeus curvirostris. Lineage (NCBI taxonomy): Eukaryota > Metazoa > Chordata > Aves > Cuculiformes > Cuculidae > Phaenicophaeus > Phaenicophaeus curvirostris. The sequence goes on along the minus strand of NC_091410.1, from coordinate 7,868,642 downwards.
GCTGGGCTCGTCTCCCAAGTGACAGGGGACAGGACGAGAGGGAATGGCCTCAAGCTCCACCAGGGGAGATTTAGGCTGGACATCAGGAAAAAATTTTTCACAGAAAGGGTCATTGGGCACTGGCAGAGGCTGCCCAGGGAGGGGGTTGAGTCCCCTTCCCTGGAGAGGGTTTAAGAGACGGGTGGATGAGGTGCTGAGGGACATGGTTTAGTGATTGATGAGAACGGTTGGACTCGATGATCCAGTGGGTCTCTTCCAACCTGATTATTCCATGATTCTACGATTTTATGCTCAGCTCCACCCCCTGCGGGCGGTGTGGAGGGGAGGGGGCGTGGCTACACATCAAAGGGGCGTGGCTTAACCATATATGGGCATGACACGCCTGTTGTGGGCGGCGCCATTTTGTGCTTAGCGCCGTCCCCCGGGCCGTGGCGGGAGGGAAGATGGCGGCGGCGACGGGCGGGGGCGGCGCTGCGGTGTCGGTGCTGGCACCCAGCGGGCGGCGGGTCACGGTGCGGGTGGGGCCCGGTACGGTGCTGCTTCAGGTGGGTTTTTTGGGCATGGGTAGGGTAAGGGAGAGGGCGTATCCCGGTTAACCGGTTCCTGTAACGCCTCTCGTCTCTCCGCAGATTCTCGAGGAGGTGTGCAGGAAGCAGGGAGGCAGCCCCGGGGAGTACGGACTGAAGTGAGTTTCAAGGGTGGGGGGGGGGGGCTGTCTCCACGTTGCTTTTGCAGCCCCCTGGGAGAGGTCTGACCTGATCACGGCCGCGCTACCGGTGCCTGCGCTCCTCAGGGCCCTCCCGCCAGGCCCCGGGCTGCGTGACGGGGTCTGACAGAGCCCCGAGGCCCGGAGCCGTTTTCTGTCCCGGTTCAGGCCTTGCCACGGCTCTGTGCGCCTCGCCTGAGGCCGTTGGAGAAGAAAAGATACCGGGGAGGCCTTAGAGCAGCCTCCAGTACTGAAAGGGTCTCCAGGACGGCTGGGGAGGAGCTTTTTAGAAAGGCTTGGAGTGATATGATGAGGGGGAATGGCCTTAAATTGAAAGGGGGAAGATTTAGATGAGACATTGGAAGAAATTCTTCACTGTGAGGGTGGGGAGGCCCTGGCCTACGTTTCCCAGAGACGTGGTGGCTGCCCCATCCCTGGAGGTGTTCAAGGCCCGGTTGAATGGGGCTTTGAGCCCCTGATCCAGTGGGAGGTGTCCCTGCCCATGGCAGGGGGTTGGAAGTGGATGAGCTTTAAGGTCCCTTCCAACCCAAACCATTCCATGTTTCATGGGAAGGCAAGATCCACGGCCACCGCTCTCCAGCTAAGTCTCTTTGGTCAGACTGATGTCTTGCAATTTCTCCCTATCAAGTCCCCTTCGCTTTTAGGGTTGGTACCAAGCTCCTGTGTAGCTCCCTCCCTAGACAGAACATACTTCACGGACTGGTGGGACCCTTCCCCTTTGACCTTTGCATGGTGTTGTAACCAAGAGGTGCTTTGTCTACGTGGCAGTCAAAAAAGTACCTTTTCAATTAACAGTGAACACCAGCCTTAAGTATATTTTCCTTGCCTGTAGCAGAGGGGTTGGAGCCGGATGATCTTTAAGGTCCCTTCCAAATCAAACCATTCTTTGATTCTGTGATTCAGTTGCTGTTTATCTCTTGAAGCCTGAGGAGGAACACATATTTGAGTTTATCTATGACCTCCACAAACTACAGCTTTTTTTGGTTTGCAAAATAGGTTTGGGGTTTTTTTTGATGACTCCTGAATTACCAGTTGAATCTCACTCTCTGGCTTCCAGTCAGCCTGTGGGAGTTCTGTGGCTTGGTACCTCGGCTGGGCTTTGCGTTGTCGCCAGTCCCAGAAGTGATCTGGTTGGGCCTGCATAGCGTGGTTCCTGGTATCTTCATGGCCTGTGTTCTTCTTCAGGTTCCAGAGGAGCGTGCTGGATCTCTCTTTACAATGGAGATTTGCCAGACTGCCCAACAATGCCAAACTGGAGATGGTCCCGGTCTCCAGTAAAGTGGGAATTGGAAGCACGGTACGTCCGTTTCACAGTATGGCGTGATCTGTTCTGTTACCAGTTGTGCTCGTCAGATCTAACGAGCAAGAGTGTGGTTAGGCTTGGCCAGTGCTCAAGTGGGAGACCACCAGGAGGCTGGCTGAGGTGTGGTCAATGGTAGTTCAGTAGCTGGAAGTCTTTGCTTGCTGGTGGGCCTCCAGCTGCCTGCTGGAGCATAGAGGGGTCTTTTGGAGAGCTGAAAACCTGTGAGTCATGAGTATGCGCGAAGTTAAACATCACCGATGACTTTGCTCGGCAGTTGAGCTGCTAACTGTGTTCCCTTCCCTAATTTCTGTTTCAGTTGCTCTTGTCTTCCTCTGGGTTTCAACTAAAATCTCTGAACTCTTACAGCATCTCTGATTCTTTTGCTTTGTTCCCAGCATTGCAGTTCACAGTGTGTTCACATGGATTTAGGATTTTTTGGCACTTGTGCCGTTTCCAAATGTCCCTGTTTAGTAAAAATTTGCAAAGGACTTACAGATGGTATGTTCTGTAGGAATTACAGTCTATCACTAGCACTCGTCTCCCATCTTACTGACTTTCTCATATGGAGTTTCCCAGTTTTGGTGCACGTTTCAGGTCTATTAGTGCTCATCTCTTAATGTCTGTCTGCCAAATTGTGCTAATGGTGGTATCTTGTTATAGGCAGTTGCTTTAGCTTTCACATAATCTAGCTGCTACATACATTGAAAAGTGAATGTCATAATGGAGATGTTGGAATCTCTGCTCTCATTCACTGTGGGTGAGCAGTGTAGTTTTGGGGGTTGCTGATGCCCATCTTTTTTCTGTAAAACCTCCATGTGCTTTATTTTGGCACTAGTGTTTCTGACTTTGTGGTAGAAAGAAGTTTGTGCTCCAAATGACGTATTTTGTTAAAAAAATACCACAAGCTGGTGACATCTGCATAAAATTTTCAGTTAAAAAAAGTTGTGATGGGATGGAGTTTGTCTTCCAGTGGGAAGAGTTTCTGTTAAAATGATGTGATGCTGACTTTACCTGATGTTTGCATCCAGTTTGGGAGGTGTTGTACTGAAGGAAAACAGCAACGATGTATGTTTTTTTCCTAGAGGGTACATGCAGCATATTAGAAAAGATGAGAAGCGTGGGCTGTGGGAGAGGGTTTATAATATGAATTGCTGCTTTAAGTCACAAAAGAGAAGGGCAAATGGAAGTTGAAGTTGTCACTGTTGAGTTGTTTTGCAGCAGAGGAATCTACAGAAGCGAGGCTTCTCTTGGAGTACTAGTCACTGTTTTATGGAGTTGAGAAGAGGTAGAAAATGAGTCTGTGGAGGGTGAGGTCTGAACAGAGCTACTGTCCTGTAGACGAAGAACAGAGATTTCACTTGGAGGAATTTTGCAGACAGTATAAGAAAATACTTTGTACAAAATATAATTGACCAAAAGAGTTCCTTGGCACGGGGAACTAGTGTCTAGTTGTGCAGGAAGTTTAAAGCAGTGATAACTGTGACCAGACCTGACACCACTTTAGGCCCTAGTGTAGCAGCAGTTGAGATTCAGACCCAGTCATGCAGGCTGGCTGCAGTAACGCTGGGAGGTATTTGTTTCTGTGCCTTTTGTTGTTGCTGTTTTATTGAGATAATGGTGTAGAAGTAGATGCGCTTCCCTGCGGTGCGGTGCATCGGCATACACCTAGGTACAGAGTACAGGTTTTGATAAATCGTGAATTTGTTCAGCAAATCTTATTTTTAAAACTGAATGCTTTTGGATTTGCCTTCACAAGTCAAAATGGTTGATTCCTGTAAGACAATTCTTCAGTGGAAAAAAGGAACGGGTTCCCCATACAATGGCAGGTGATCTTGGGGTACCACCAGTGTGGTTCTAGGGTTAAAGCTGTTGGCCTTTTGTTCCTGTGTTTGTAAACTTAGAAGATAATTGGCACTGGTCTCTCTCTTACTTTGTATAGAGCCTGGGATTTTTTTAATTGAGTGAACAGGACTTCCGTGACATACTCAGCTTTGAACTGTTGCCCAAAACATGATGCAACTGGTAGTTTGAATTTCTGGGCTGGATTCTTACAGAATGGTGATGTCAGCTGTCATCACTCTGTTGTAGCACGGGATAATCTAAGGCTTGTCTCCGTCGTAGGAGCAACCAGGAGGTTGTGTTAGTGGTGGGATGAAACAGCTTGGTTCTGTTGGCTACTTGTTGATGGTGCCACTGTTTCCTTTATGTAGAGAAATTCCTGTCACCAGCAGATCACAGTTTGTAGTCCTACAAGGACTGGTAAGAGCCGAGGCAGATGACAAACATATTCCGCCAAGGAAATCACAGTTGATTACCAGAGTACATGGTGTCTGTTTTCTCTCGTATCTCTCTCTCCTACCCCTGACGCTCTCACACACGTCACACACATGATGCACTGAGATTGTTGGTAGGGACACATGAAAATGTAGAATGAAGGCAAGCTGCTGTTAATGTCCTAGGCTTATGTCCTTCTCAGACTTTGGAATGAAGCCAGTTTCTGTGGGCTTTAGGAAGCCACAGCTGGCTAGAGGCACTAGGTGCTATCTAATAGGGACTTTTTTCACTTTTCTTTAACTGGGTGAGCTAGTTGGGAAAGCATAGTCAGATGTTTTGAAAGAGAAGGCTGAATATTCTCTAGAAGGTAAAAGTGACACCTACAGTGCTCTGCCATTCTCTGTCAGTTGCTAGATTTTTCCCTTGGGACCATCAAGAGTTTGAAGTTCTTCAGGACTGGTCTCAGTGTGTTTGTTTTAGAAATGCCTTGTGTACTTGGATATATTTTTTTCCCTTTGGCAGCAGTTCTCTGAAGAATCATTAGCAGGTGCTCATGCAGACCCTGCATAATGTGAATGTTCACATTCCCAGCTGGAAAAGGCCTGTTAGAGCCGGTGGCTGACTGTCCTTCGCCTTTTTCTGCAGGTGTTTAAGAAGTTGATAACTTAATGACCAGAATTATTTTTGAGGTTTTTGATTAATTCACTCTTAAATTGTTTGTCTAAGTGTTGTGGTTAGGAAACATTAATGAGTTGCAAGTTACACACGGGGTCTCTTCAAACTTGTAATAGTTTGTCAGGTCTTCAGTAACTCAAAGATAAATTTGAAGTGTTTATTGTTTCTGTATGTGATGTAGAAGTACTCTGTTCTGCTTCAGGGCAGTTGTTCTGCAAATTGATGCTTATGTCAACAGAGCTGTGGGTCGGCGTTTTAGTTTACGCAGCTGTGTCAATCCTCTCTGGGTTATTGAAATTCATTTTATATAGCTGCGAAGACCCTTGCTGTAAAGTTCTGACTGGTGTAAACTAGAACATCTCAGCTGCTCGAGGTGACACATGATTTGGGACACTCCATTGGCCTTTGTCTGAGTACAATTCAATTCAGGATACGGCAGGGAAGAGGGGCCCAAGAGAGCTGGTTAATAATATTCAAGATTGCCTCCTCCACATTCCAGAGTGGTCCGTTTCGCTCAATAGGAAGTCAGGCAAAAATGCCAGGATGCCTGAACAGAAGCTCCTGGTTAAACTCAAATGCAAAAACGAATCGTACAGAGAGTGAAAGCAAGGATGGGTAACCTGGGAGGACTAGAGAGACCTTGTCTGAGCATCCAGGGATTAAGTTAGGAAAGTTTAAGCCTAGCTGGAGTTGAATCTGGCTAGGGACGTCAAAGACAACAAGAAGGGCTTTTTTGAGTATGTAGGTAACAAAAGGACGTCTGGAGAAAGTGCTCAACAAGGCTGGGGCCGTGGTTACACAGGAGATGGGAAAGGCTGAATGTCTTTTTTGCCTTGGTCTTCAGTAGCGAAATTGGCCTTCAGGAATCCCAAGTCCCAGAGAGATCCTCATAGATAATACTTGTGTTTGTAGCAGAGTAGATCTATTCTAAATGTTAACTTCTAGAATAATAAGTTGAATACTCCCCAGCATTTTTAACTAATGGAATCCTTTGCAGATGGTGTTAGAAAGAAGAAATGGGTTTTTTTGAGGGGGGCTAACAGGTTCCTGGGAACATTGAAATATTCAAAAAAGTTGTGAAGAAAGTTTTCATTCAGTTTTCAAGTTAATTCAATGTATTTCTTCTGTAGGTTCGGATTGCATTACAGTTGGATGATGGGTCACGTTTACAGGACACCTTCCTCTGTCAACAGACTTTGTGGGAACTTCTCAACCATTTTGAAAAGATCAGGTGAGCAACGCAGTGAGAAGATGCACATTAGATAGCTCTCTGCATGCCAGTAGCAAGTTGGTGTTACAGTGATCCAGCTAAATCCTGCAGATTTGTAGAACTTGCATTTATTTGATTGTGTGTTTCCCTTCACAACGCAGCTGTTTGCCTTTTCCTTGGCCTTGCAGATTTGACACTGTAGCTTCCCTATGATTTTTTTAATCCTGGAGTAGTGCTCCTGGTTCAGGGCGTAATCTGGTACTAGACTGCTAAGGCTAGGAAGAAACTCTGACTGGATATGTTGCTGGACCTGCCTTTTACACAAGCTTGTTTGAAGCCAAATTACTGCTGGAGCAAAGATGGTCTTGTTCACCGCTGTTTCTGTGCTGCGGTTCCGTGTTGTGGAGGGGCCCCGTCCTTAGGCGAGCTGCTGTTGCTTTTGGGGCTTGCTGTTTTGCGGGTACTTCAAGGCAAGCTGGAGCTCTCAGCAGGCTAATGTGGAATCTTCAAAAGAGTGATTAGAACCTGTTTAAATGGAAGAATTTCTGGTCCTACATTTATTGAATATGTACATTGGTTAGAAATCTTATTACAGTCCAGCCTACATTCAGTGCTTACTTTTGCCTTAAAATGCTGTATTTAAATCCTTTGAAATGTCAAGCTAATAAACTTTTTTCTCCAAAGACGGTTCTTTTTATTTCTGTCATGGCTTGGGAGATGAGGACTAGAAGCTGTGACAGCTGTTCTGTTCTAGACAGAGTTTCCAAATTTTACTTTTTTCTATCATAGTTGGCTTTACCTTTCTCTTGATAAAATGCTTTATCCATGTCCTGTGTTTCTAGCTTGTCCTTTTTCTTACGTCCTTTGCTTTCTGCTAGTTGCTTTGTTCCATTCGAATGTTCCTTTTGAAGCTCAGCCTTTCTGGGTACAATAACAGATGCTGAATTATGGGTTATCGCCTGCTAGCTGAGCTGTGGTAGTTGACTGGTTACAGGTATGTGTCAGAACTAGACTAACGTGTACTAGCATGAATTACTTCTATCTGCCCTTTAAGGCTGCTTGTTCTGCACTGCAGTTGCAGTAGCCTAAGCAGCATCGTTCTAGGGTTGACTAGCTGATGTTATCTGATTAAGTCAGGCTTGCATGGTTGAATTGTGTGACTGGAGTTGCTCCAAATCTGTTTCCAGGGTGAAGAAACCAATTCTTCCAGCTTCTCAGGGATGTGTCATTAGTTTTCTGCTAGCTTAGCTCCTTGACTGGCCTGTAATGAGGTAAAAGGAGTGACTTGTGCTGGTCCAGGGGAGGGAGTTTGGACTGGGGGCATCTTCTGTGTAGCAGGAGGTAACTGAACAGTTGGTGCTCGCTTCCTGCCCTCTCATGTAACTGCACTCACACCATTTGTGCAGCTTTGTGGGGAATTCACTTATATAGCTGATTCGTTGTTATGTATCAGGGTTGTCTTTCACGGGCAGTTATGACAAGTGTAGTGAGTTTGGAAGCAAGGATCTAAAAGGAGGAAGCAGCAGCTGGGTAGGAATGGCGTATATCTGTTTTTCTACTCAACATTCTGTATCATCAAACTATAATTTGGGAAAATGCTTGAGGCAGTCTAGTGACTCTAAGTTGATATAAATGAGTTTTAGTTATTGTTCTCTTTTAATCTTTAACATTCAGGGACCAGGTCTGCATTGTGGCCCTTACTCAAGTCAAAAGGGACAGCCTTCATGTAAATGCTAGAGAGAAAAGAATTCGTTTGCTTTTGATTGAGGAAAAGGGTAGGCAAGAAAAGCCAGGTTTGATTTTCCTGCGTGATTTAAGGCCCCTCTTGTACCTCACTACATACTTTTTGCTGTCTGGGAGAAGAGTGTCTGTTACAGTTTGTGAGCTGCCGGACTGAGGCGGGGTGGTAATCATGGACAGTGACAAATAACCTTTGTGGCTTTTATGCACATTAGTGGGTTATTTCTTTGGTTTAAATGTTGAGCTTTTTATCTGATTTTACTCCTTTGCAGTGGTTTTATTTGTTATGGGTTATTGTAATACTAATAGTTAATGCGAATGCTGCTTTTGTTAAGATTCTAACTGCTGCAGTGTGCTAAGCATTATTAACTTCAGTTCATAAGACACAGCTGTTCTTTTCTGCCCTCTTGAAGCTGAACTCAGATGTTTGTGTGGACTTTGCAACTTAAGTTCAACGAGCAGCAGAGATGCTGTGTGTGACGATCACAACACAAGCTGGACCTATAGCGATCCGTATGGATTACCTGGGCTGTGCTGCTCTTCAGCATGTAGTGACTCACTTGACTAACTAGTCGGCTGGTTGTTGGCTTTTGCTGAATCCTTCCTTTGGCTTTCCAACTTGAGACATTTTCCTGGAATGCTCAGCTGCTCTAAGTGCGTGAGGGGAAGTATTCTAAATCCACTGGAATTTCCCCCGGGTTTCCAGAGTCCATCTTGGCTAATTGGGTCTGAAGAAGGTCTGGAAGCTATTGTGAAGCTGCTCCTCCTCTCAGCGTGCGGCAGTCCTTGCACAAGATGTTTACAGGCCCTGTCAGATCACTACATGAAGGAATCCAATCTGCTCGCCGTTCCCCTTCTGAAGAACAGCACATCAAAGAAATGACAGTGTGTTTGATGTGTGTGCTTGCCTCAGTGAATGCATGTAATGGATTAACAGCAGCTGGAGGAGGAGCCTGCTGGCTTCCAAGAGTTATACAAAAATAAGTCTCTGGGGGATCTTTGCTTGGAGTCTGTTCTGCAGAGCTTGGTTGAGGGCATGAGGCTTGTGTACCCTTCTAGCACTAGTCCTAGAAGTGTTGATTCTCTGTCTCCTGCTCTTGATTGTCTGGCAGCTTCAGGAGCTTTGTGGACTTCTATGTAGAAGTGATTGCAGTCTAGGCACTCAAAGACAGTTTTGACAATGACTCTGACTCTTTGTTCCTTTTGTGGTATTGTTCATTAAGTTCAGATATTTTCCATTCATTTTTAGCAGGCTCCTCAATCCAGAAGGTTGCTTGAATTGAGAAAGCAGTTTTGCAAAGTTGTGTGAAACTAGATTATCTAAGTCAAATGGGTGTCCTCTCTTACGGGTCTGTGTGGTGAGGATGTGTGTTCCATCGTGCCTCGACTTTTTTCCTCATAAATTGTGGTCATCCACCTTTCCTGACAGACAGGCAACTTGAGAGTCAAGCTTTTATTCCACTGAACTGCTCAGTCTGCCTTGTGTTTTTGATTCTGTACAGTTTTCTCGCTGTTCCATCCCCCCTGCGTGATGCTCACTAATTAAAGCACAAGATAGAGGATGCATCCCTGAAGGTACAAGTGATAGGTGTAGGGCATGCACTGGGTACCAGCAGTCTGAGTACTTGGTTACGTTTTGTGAAATTTGGACACCAGGTTGATGAATATTTTGCAAATACATCTAGGAGACTGCGTGGCTATGACAGCTACTGCAGGAGTAGCAACAATGTGGAGAAGTTATTGAAGTAGGAATACCTTTCCAAACCTAATTTGCAGTGAAAAATAGTGGATTTTGCTTCAGGCTGCCAGGGTCCTGCAGATTTTGAGTTTTCCTGTCAAGTTCACTGCAGAGATGAGAATCCCATGGCTGAAAAGGCAGTTAAGTGTGCGCGTTCCTGCAACCCTGTGGGTCGTTTGCAAAGCTCCATGTGAGTCCAGTGGCCACCACCAGGGCATAAACCAACCAGCGGGTTGGGTTAACTGGTTTGCGGAGAGGTGGTTTCCCTTCAAGTCAGGAGTGGTGGGTGATTGTTTCCTGGTGGGGTGAGGCACAAGGGAAAGCCATTCTTTCCCCCTGGAGGCTGGACTCCAGAGAGCACTAAGATCAAGGGAGTTTACCCTGAGGAAGAATTTCAGCTGTTTTGCTTTTAATGATAAAGCAGCTGTTGCGGTGCAGATGGAATATACAGCCCTGATCAAGGGGTGTCCTGATGCAGCCGCAGTGACAGAGCGTTCAGTACAGAGCATGTTTGTAAGATCTGGGAGGGTGTTATAGAGAAGGATAAATATCATCATTCCGTTGATGGGGAACATCTCGGGGCAGCTTTCTCACCTGTTGTTTTGTAATTTCTCCTGCTAAGTTAGGCTGAGCCTTGTGAGTCTAAAACTTCTGAGAAAAAAAATGCTGGGGAGAACTCAGCCAGTTAATTCTGAACCCCTGCTGTCTCAGGATGGACAGTGTTCTATTGCTTACCTTTTCCATTGGTGTACTTGGGGGGAGAAGCAAACTATTCTGCTTTATTTAATGTTTCACCATGTTCTCCGATGATTTCAGTTTGAGTTTTGCTTTGCTGAAGGGGAGACCAATCTGAGAGAGTCTTTTCTGGTGTTGAGTCTAACTCTCTTACCAATTTCAGTGCTTCAGCGTAATGTACTGGTTAATTCTTTAAGGCTTTTGACTTTTCTGCAGACATCTGAGGCTGCCTTGCTAACAGTGTCAGCCCATTTGTTTTTCTCCATTATGAACGCCCTGTTAGGGTTTCCCGCATGTGCTCTGTGTTGCAAATGTGTGATCTTGGATGGATGAGAACTGAGATTTGCTGTGACAGGCAGGGATTGTCTTTTCCCTGTCCATCTTCTGTGTTTGATCAAGTCAGTATGTAATAAAGCTCTTCTACCTGAATTCCTCAAAACTGCTTATCTAGAGGAAAACAAGAAGAGTAACATTTTGTCAAGAGTAGCTTCTCACTGTTTTTTTCCTTCTTTTTGCTGAGTCCTTCGCTTACGTCTTCCTCTGCTGATGGTCTGTCAGCAGCGTGCAGCATTGCTGATCTGTATCCTGCCCCACCAGAGTGCTTAAATGTGGGTTGATCTTTGTTGTCTGCTGTGGCAGCCTTTCCTTTGGCTTTGTTTTGTTCTTGGTCTGCAGAATCTGAAAGCTTCTTCTGTTTTTTTTCCTTTTAAATCTGTCTGATACCAAGACACAAAATCTTTGTCCTCAGATTATTAGCATTAGAGCAGTATTTCATTCTGTTTGGTGCTGTGCATACATGGAAAGAACTGACCTGTCCCCAAGGAAAGTAGTCTAAACTGTAATGAAGTATTTAACCTAGATAAGGGGTTGAAAAGAGCAAGGATGATTAAGCCATATCCCAGATCAGGTACAGAGACACATGGAAGAGTGCCGTGCTCAAATTTATCTGGTAAGATCAACTAATTTCAGAATTAATTTTAATTATTTCTGTCTTGTTTTTAATCTTTCAAATCTGTGTTTAAGGAACCGTGAATGCACTGAAGCAAATGCTTTGCTTGATGTCTGATATTGACTCTGTGAACTGTTTAGTGGTTGTTGCTGGAGGAACATGGAGGAGAGGTCTGCTAGCTAATTTCACTTCTCACTGTTGCTCTGCATTGGTTTTGGAGGAGGCAGGCAGTTCTACAGGTGGTGCAGTATTTTGCTGTTTATTGCAGGGAGCTGATGGAACAGTGCGGTGAATTCTCCCCAGTCTGTATTTACATGCGAGATGAGGTAAGCCAGCAAAGCCTTCTGTCTTCTCTTCTCCTTCTGTCCCTACAAAATAAGAAAAACTTAGCTCTGCTTTCCAACCTGGAAAGTGTTTCTTTTGAACTTTCTTGAGAGGGGAAGTAGAAAAATATTGGTCTCTTCAAAGCATGACGTGTCTGTATGGAAAAAAGCTCTCTTGGAACGTAACCCTGGGCCGTTTAGACCTCTGAGCCCATAAAATGAGCTCAATGACCTGTTTGTGTTTTTCTTTCCAACTTCTTTTAAAGCTGGAGTCAAAACAGTGGTTTCATTTTAATAAATATTTGCTTTTCTGTGTGTTTTGATCTTTTGCTGTTAATGTTTTGTTTAATATTTTGTATGTGCGTATTACGGAATTTGCTCTCTTTTGCTGTCCCCTTCACTTCCCGCTGACCTCTGTGCACAGATCATCTTTATTCTGGAACAGGCCATTACAAGCAGATGGGAGGTGTATGCAATGCAGTCACCTGTCTTTCAGCGCTGAGACCTTGCCTGTGATTTAACTTCTGACATAAAAAATAATGCTTTACTGGGGTTGGATCCAATTTGGACATACATGTGGGGTGGACATATATGTAGATCATCTTCCCTAGATATCATTTAATCAGCAGTGAATTTGGTAAAGCAGCACAGGTGAATACAGATGGATTCGGGTCTCGTTTCCAGCTGCAGAAAGTGTGTGTTTTGAGCTGTTTCTGCTGCTGTTTCCTTTTGATACAGGCTTCTTTCTAGAAGAAGAATTTTACATGCCCTCCAACTTAGGCAGTTGCCATAATTACTTTACTCTGGTTTTATTGCAGGTGTCGGGAAAGGATGCTCTAGAGAAGACAACGCTGAAGTCGCTTGGCCTGACTGGAGGCAGTGCCATCATCAGGTCGGGAGGAGCAAAGCTTGGGTTCTTTGTTTTTCCTTTCCACTTCGGTGGTGGGTTTGTTTTGTTTCACATACCAAAAAACAAAAGCACAAAAAAAAGTTCAGAACGACAAGCGTCAGGGCACTCAGTAATTATTGCATTTGCCTGTTTATCTGAAACTGCTGCCCAGATGTGCTTCCCACAGCCGTAGATGCTGGCTCTGGCCGGTCATATGCAGATTAAAGGGGCTCCTTTGCTGCCCCTTTTTTTTTTTTTTTTGGGGTTCCCTGTAAGTGAAACAGACAATTCAAAGTTAAAAGTCTTTCTGAGGGGACAATCATCCACCACTTTATTCATCCCTGGTTTGGATTTCAGGCATTAAACTCCCAGTCCCTGCAGTGCCTTCTGCTGACTGTGTGGGAGGGCGAGGTGGGGGACAGTGACAATCGTTCTGTGATCCTCCAGCCAGTTCTTTGCAGTGTATACAGACGGCAGGAATGATTAGAAGCTGTGCTTTACAACTGGCTGCTGTTTTTTCCTGGAAGGCAATTTTCTTCCTGCAGAGTGGGTAGTTCTGTTCTGTTTTGGTTTTTATTTTTGTTTTTTTATTTTTTCACAAACCCTTGACCTCCCCATCCCTAACTTCAGAGCAACTGGAGTGAGTGTCTGGGAGAAGCAGATCATTAAATTGGGGGTATATTAGTGTCTAGCTGTCATCTTCATGTCATGGTCACATTGAGAGTGGGGAGGGCAGCATTGTCAGGATAAATAATTTTGGTTTTATTCCTTTTGGTGTCTTCTCTAAGAGTTGTCATGAAGAAATGCAGTTCGTCTGGCCAGGAGGAAGCTGTGGGTGCCACGGTGTGGTGTAATGAGCCTACAGTGAGTTCAGTCTCTACTGATGGAGCAGTGAATGTGCCCCTACCTCAAGCAAACACGTTCCCGAAGGACTTGGACCACATGGATGTGGCCATGTCTTTAAAGAGCTGCACAGACAAACAAGACTCGATTAGAGAATCTCATGCCAGCTTGGAGGAGCAGGGGCCTTCCTCAGAGCTTGAGTCTACCCCATTTGTCCCTTTTTCTGGAGATGGGCAGCGTCTGGGGGACCCTTCTGTAGCTGCACCATCTCTCGGGCTAGAAACGCCATCTTCAAAGCTGCCAACAACTTTCTCCAGCCCTGGAGGACCTTCTAAGCCAAAGAAGTCCAAGAACAGCCAAGAACCGCAAAAGGAGCAAGGACAGGTAAGGGAAAGTTTGTTTGCCATGAGGACTTATTTTTTTATCCTGCCTTACGTGAGGCTGAGCTCCTGCAAGGGAAAAGATGTTTCCGTAGTTAAGATTGTTTTTTGGTTTTTTTTTTCCCCCCATAGCATAGGGTTAGGTTACAGTCCTACCAAGAATTCCATAAGGAAGTTTGGACAGTTCACTGTAGGAAATACAAAGGATGGGAATTTATGAATTTGCTGCCTAGAGGCAAGCACAGCATTGAACCTTGAGGCATCCTTGATGCAGGCAGCACAACTGCATTAAAAGCACGGTTCAGCAGAGCTTCAGTCTCTGTGCCTGGCATTCCGTACAAATTTTGTTATTAAACCAAAAAGCTTTGCCACCCAAGGTGTTTGTACTTCTAAAAAGTGCTGTCTGCTGTGTAGTTTTGCTAAAGACAAACTGGGTTTGGTCAGACTTGTAGTTTATAGTACCCCAAAGGTGCTTAGTGCTTGCCATGACTGACTTACCTATCGCTTCCCGCAGCAGACAGAAGCTTAGTAGAGTTTTACATATGGAAAGGGATAACTTTTCAAGCTTGTTGTAGGATTGTCCTATAGCAGAAGTGTGCTTCATAGGTTTGTTGCAGCTTAATCCCTTGACTTCTAAGATCTGAGAAGCTGGTCAGAGTTTCTAACCCTTCGGTTGAAAGGTTTGTTGAGTCTTCTTGTCTGAGCCTTTCTGTAGAACGTGGATCTGAGTAATAAAGCCGTTGTGAAAGCATATCCCATGCTGGTTGCTGTTAATGTCTGCTTACTTGGAGTTCCTTCTGCCTCTGGTCACTATGACTTACAGTTTAATTCTTTCAGTTAACACGTGTGGTAGAATGTAAGGGTTATGGAACTAGGAAAGGGATTCTTCAGCTACAGTTGCATCTTACTTGCCAAGAGTTCAATATCTGGGAAAAAAAACAAAAAACAAAACAGGTCAGGACCTCTTCCTTTCAGACTAGTCCCATTTCTTCTGTGAGTCTTGATTTTTTTGGTATTGCAGATGAAGCAGAAACCTTCCATCCTTTTCCTTCTCTATTTCTGCTTGTGTGCAAGTGTCTTCTGCCTTGCTCTAAAATACGGTGCTTCTCTGTACGCCTTTTCTCAGGAAGGGAAATTGCACATCTGTTGTCACTGTTGGGTGTCTCTGGAGTAAAACTTTAAGCAATAAAATTAAAACTGCTTTAGCTCATTTAGGGGTAGCAGAACCAGTGGCTCAAGAGTGCTGTGATGCCGTGGCAGATTGGCCTCTGGATGGTGTTAAGTATGCTTTGTGGAGGGCAGCTGTGTGGGATCCAATGCCTGCAGCAAGGCTGGGTACGTCTAGCAAGCATCATCAAATGAAGTACAGGAGGCATTACATCCATAACTTACTCCATGTTATTATGCACTGGGAGTTTCCCATCCTGAATTCTCTGTGACCAGCTCTTTCCCTTGCCCCTTTGCTGAACACATCTTCACTAAGGCTGGCTGTAGTGTTCAGAGCTCCCGTTGTCTCCTGTTCTTTAGTACCTCCTAGAGTTGGAGGCTTTTGTTTATCTCTGGTTCTAATCCAGCCGTGGGATTAAACAATGGAAAGCTGTAAGTAGAAAGAAGAAAGGGTGCCTGGTGAAGTTCAAAGGAAGCTCAATGCAGGAGAAATTTGGCAAGACAATGTGTGTGTTCTTGCTTTGGTGCAGAGATTCTGCCTTGGTTGACTTCTTTGTGGTTGCAGTCCATTCTTGATGAGTTTCTGAATTGTTTAGGAGCAGAAACCAGACCCTGTAAGGACTCTGGAGCACTTGCAAATGGAGCAGAAAGACCTTGCCAGCCAGGTGGTGAATGTTTCAGTATATTAGAAACATGTTTGAGTCCATCCAATCAGTATCATTTAATCTTTTGGAACAGGCCCTGAGCGTGGAGAGCAGAACAGTAGGCTGGGTGATTTGTCCAGGCTGATGTGTGCTTGCTTTGGTCATGCCCTCACCTGTGAGGGGTTTGGAAAGGAGGAGTTCTAATTGTGTCTGAAAAGGAGAGGAGGGAGAACTGTGAGGGTTTGTGGCGATATTCTTCACCAGTTCCGTTGCCTGCACTTCTCCATTTGCTGGCTGGTGAGACAGAACTCATTTGATCGTTTTGCTGGCTACAGCTGGATGTGAAATTGTGCTGCTGGGCGTGGAGCTGAACAGTGGTGGCCTGAGGACTCTCACGATCCGGCATCTTTCTCAGAATTGCAGTCCAGTTCAAACCACTCAGAGGCACTTCTGAAGCCAGCCTCCCTTCTAGTTTGAGAGCAGCTTTGGAAGCAGCTGCAGATTCTGTTGGGGGGGCTCTGCCCTTGTGTTAAACAGCATGTGATTTTGACTGCTGCTTTCAAGCCCTTTGATCTCTGATGCTTTTGCTGCTGATTGATTACATTTTGTTCCCTCCTCCATTCCTGCCATCCTCCCCTCTCCTTGCTTTCAGCAGCAGAGCAGGGCTGACCACATGGTATCTGCTTTTTGTCCCTTTTCAGTCCTGAGGAAAAAAACCAAAACAAAACAAATTATTTTTAAACATCAAAGGTCCATTTTTGTAAAAGAATCTTCCCATTAATGCTTTGCCTGTGTGTGGTTTTTGAAGCTGAAGAGAAAGGCTGGATAAAATCTGTGCCGGCGTCCCTTCGTTTCTTGGGCTAAAGATGGTTTACAGACAGCTGCATGCTGACTTTGATGTCAGAACATTAATTATTAGAAGGTAACTTTACACCAGATTCCCCGTGGGATTAGAGCTCCCTGAGGTGGTGGGGAGGAGGTGGGTCTCCAGGGAGAGCTGGCTGCTGTGGAAAGCACAATAGACACTACTTCAGTTAAATTCAGTAAAAGTTTTCCTCTGCTTACCTGTTTGCTGAGGTCTAAGGCGGTGACTGTGAAGCATGGTTTATTGCGTAGATGCTGCAGTGAGCAGATGGCTTCACCCTACTGGTGGGAAGTACCCAACAGCTCAACGTTGGCTGTAGAAGTAAAGACTTTGAAGAATGAAGATGACAAACTGTAATGCAGCATCTTTGGCTCTTCAAAGGTATTGCAGACAGAAGTATGACAGCAAAATGCACAGCTTGCTTTCCTCCAGAGTTAAGTAGAAACTGCCGTGTGGTGGCCATTTGTTGTTATGGGAAATGGTTGCCTTTTCTCACAGCTGCACAAAACGCCAGGTGTGTAGTGGACTGGGAAGAAAGATGATGTGCCTGGTCACCACCTTCTTGTAAGTCACCACAGGGAGGTAGCTTTTGAATTCTGTCTGCGCTCTAGGATTGTTTGTGATGCATTAAAATAAGGATCTACGGAGAATACTCGGGTTGGGAGGTGTCTGATTGCAATACCTGAGTGAACAAGTGATAAGCAAGTGGTAATGGATGAGGAAAGAGGAGCAGGATGATGGCTTGACTCTGGGGAAAGAGAGATTGATGGAGCAACAGGAATGGAGACCTCTTTCCCTCTGAAGAGTGTTTCTTGTGTCTGTAAGGAGGCGAGATGTATGGGTGGTTCCATGAGGTGATAAATAGGAGGGAGAAGAGATACTATGATATTATTATGATGTGGCTGTATCCTCGGTAACAAAATTGTGAAGCCTTTTGTTTGCTAAGCAATTCTTAGAGACGCCTTGTGCTGATCAGACCCTGTTGTGCAGTTCTGTAGTGGAGTTGCAGAAACCACCTGAATTATGTTTCACAAGCCCTTGCTTATCGCAGCTCTCTGAGACGTCTCAGTCTATTACTGGGGATTGGCTGCAGATTTATAATAGGCAGTTCTTACTCTTAATTGTGTGTTTTTGCAGTCTTGATAGACGTGCAGAGATCTGCTCCTTCTTCTGGACAGAAAAGTGTGTTTCTTCGTGTTAAGCAGTAGCTAAGGAATGTGTCTTGGTTTGGAAGTTGAGGTGTGCAGCATTCAGTGTTGGCTGGGGAAGCTTAGGAGCTCGAAGGCAGCCATGTGTCTGCATGGGGCCAGGACAGGTACCCTGTGGAGAGTTAAACGGGGATGTCCTGGATGGATATAACTTAGATGTCAAGAGCAGGGTGTTCATGTCTGGAAAGTAGTGGATTTTGTGTTTACAGCAGGTAGGTAGCTGTGGGATGGCTCTAGAGGGGAAGCTCTTGATTTGCAGTCATTTGTTTGAATGAAACTTTAGTAACAGTTCTGATGTGGGGGGCCTGGAGCAGTGAGCAGGCAGCAAGGAAAAGGGGTGAGCACTTAGGACTGGGATGTACTTCTGCCTTCTGCAGTCTCGTGATTTCTGATGTCTTGCCTGAAGTCTTTGGCTACTGCCATGGTTTGTGTAGTGACTGAGGCTTTTCCTGTGGAGTTTAGGAGTAACTAAAGTGCTTGCTAGAGCCAATGCTAAATGGAAAGTTTAGGATTTGCTAATGCAGACATTGGAATTCCTTCCATTACATCCCAGCACCCTTCATAGGATATGTCTGGTCAGTTTTATGTTTTTAGGGTTTCTTGGAAGAAGTCTATTTTCAGTATGTGTGTTTAGAATGAAATGAAGCTTAAGCCTGTTTGAGGAGACCGAAGTGTGCCTGATCACTGGGGAGGCCCGATTCATTCTCCTCTGGCGTCGGTCTGACCTTAGCGGAGCAGCTGCTGGCAGCAGGTAGGACCACTGTGCAACGGGCCCTTTCCCAGAGGGTGGCTCTGCACGCTCGGGATCGCTCCCGCAGTGCTGTGCCTTCCTCCCCCTGAGCCCCAGGAAAGCTGCAATCAGGCTCCTTCACCCGCTTGTTATAGTTGACCCTGCTCAACTTTCTAAAAGTAGCCAAGGGTCCCACCCACACAACCTCACTCTTTTAATTTCTCTAATTACCCTTATAGTGCCCACAAGCAGAGCGAGCATTGCCTTGTAATTTGTGTTGTAGCTTCTGACAATTGAGGGAGGCTCCTTCTGTTCCCAAGGGGCCTGTGCCTGGGGGAAGGGAGAATGGAAGGGACATGGAGGGAGGACATTCGAGCATTAATTAGGATTGGAAAGAGTGTATGAGGGGAAGAAGGGGTGAGGAATGGGCATCAGGTTTGTTCACAGAGCCTAGAACTGTGTTAGGCTGGCAGCGGACTCGTCCTCAGCCCAGGAAGGACATGTATCTGTTAGAGCAACTCCAGAGGGGGCCACAAAGATGATCAGAGGGCAGGACAGGCTGTGAAAGAGTTGGGTCTGTTCAGCCTGGAGAAGAGAAGGCTCTGCGAAGACCTTAGAGCAGCCTGCAGTACTGAAAGGGCCTACAGGAAGCCTGGTGAGGGGCTCTTGATCACGGAGTGCAGAGATAGGATGAGGGGGAAAGGTTATAAGCTAAAAGAGGGAAGATTTAGATGAGATCTTTAGGAAGAAATGTTTTGCTATGAGGGTGGGGAGGCCCTGGCCCAGGTTGTGCTGAGGAGTCTGGCTACTCCATCCCTGGAGGTGTTCAAGGTCAGGTTGGATGGGGCTTGGAGCAACCTGGCACAGGGGAAGGTGTCCCTGCCCATCGCAAGGGATGGAACTGGATGGGCTTTGAGGTCCCTTCCAGCTGAAACCACTCTGATGATTCTATGAGCTGTTAAAGCTTTTGTTCTGGTGGGTCTCTCCAGTCATGGACTGCTTCCCCCGATCTTCTGTTGCCTGCGGTACTCTGCTAGGTTTACTTTCACTGTTTGTATTTAAACAGGAGTCAATAGGTGTAGCTGCCCCTTATGTGTTAGAGGCTGCTCATGTTTTATGTTTGCATCCTGACACAGCTGCTGCTTTTGATGTGAGGGATTGTGACCCGCATCGCACTGTTCTGAATCATGAGGGACACCTCATGTGATTCTCCTTCAGAGATAGTGAGCGCTGCTTGTCTCGTAGGTTGGGAAGGTGGGTTGGGATTGGATGATGTGGGTGCTTGTGTTTTGGTGCTGGTTTTTGTTGAGTGCTAGTGTTGGCTGGGGGGTTGTTTGGGTGCTTTTTTTTTTTTTTTTAACTAACTGCAGCCACGGTTCTAGGCTGCACCACGATTGTGCTGAAAGGTTTGCTGTCAAGGTGTCCAGATCCTGCTCCTGGGCTCTGGGGCAGGGGAGCAGTGCTGGCAGGCTGCATGTGCTGTGTGGACAAGAGGGATATCTTGGCTGCAGAGCGTTGAGTGGCCTGTCCTTGGCATGTGGCATGTAGGAAAAGTTGCCAAGAAGTGTATTGAGTACCTTAATTGCAGGTAGTGTGTACAGTGAACTGTGAAGTGAGCCCTGGTTGGGAACTCTTGCCCTTGGTTCTGTGGCAAGAGGATGTGAAGCAAAGAGAACAGAAGATACAATGCAAGCCAAGAGTGTCTGGCAGATGATAAACTTAAAAGGGCAGTTTTTAGTCTGTAGGACAAAACACCTGTATAAGTTGTGTGCTGTCTGAAGAGTGGTAGGGAAGTGATTCCATCCTGTGAGAGGTTTGGAGTAGAGCAGAGAGGAGGGTTATGGTTCTGGGACAGGAATTATTTCTGAATATTTAAAAGCTTGTAAATAGCCAGGAGTATGGTTCAGCTGCAAAATGTTATTGTATTGCAAGCAAAGAGATTTCACGGGCATTCCCTGGAAGAAGTCATCTCTCCTTAGGTTAGATATGACTGCTGAGGTTGTTACCCCGAGTCTCTTATTCTGAGGTGGAGAACAGTTCACTGCTCGGCTGTGACTCCTCATGAGACAGATTTCTGCTGCTTGGTGGGAGAACTGCACCCCAGGCTCCACCAGCTGTAAAAAACAACAACACTAGCAACCTCTGTATCATTAGCCTAATCTTGGTGACACAAATTCCACACTAGTGGTGTATTGCGAATACTATCCTTTTGCTTTTTTCAGGAACCTTAAGGCATAAGCAGAGCAATGCATTTAAGACTAATCGAAGAGCATTTTTATTCTGTAGCATATGGAGCGAGAACCACTGGTGTATCACCTAGACCTGCTAGAAACTCCTCCTGCTGGCCCAGAAGAGCTTCCTGATGAGTTTTTTGAAGTCACAGTGGATGATGTACGGAAACGTTTGGCACAGCTGCAGAGCGAGAGGCAAGTTCCCTTTCTGCTGGTGAATGAGGTTGCTCTATATCCTTTTGATGAGCAGTGACACTCTGCACCTACAGCTGGCTGTGATCTCTGGGCAGAGAAGTTACTGGGTGTGGAATTAATGTAGTGTCAGCCGTGGAAATCTCTGCCCTTTGTGCCCTTTGAGTTCAAGGACTACATCGTGTTTCTGCAACAGAACTGATGGGTTTGTGTGAATTGTGCACATGGGATAATGTTGAAGATGTCATCACGAAGTGATCATGAAGCCTGTGTGGTGATGAGTTTATCTGAGAACCTCAGGCTAATTGGGGATGGGCCCTAGCTGAGAAAGGACTAAGAGAAAGATTCCTTCCCATGTTCTGTGTTTCAGGGAGTTACTCGAAGCCAGTTAACACCTCATCTCTTATTCTTTCTTACCTTCTCCTTTCTAAAACAGAAGCCACTGCCTTTGTAATTAGATGTGCTCTTAGTTACTGGAGGCAGTGGTGAGCTCCTGCTGTCTGTTTTGATCTGACTTCATATTAACTGTCAGGAATTAAATGGGTGGAATTTGAACTTGTGATGGATAAACATACAAACACAATGATCCAGCTTCATAACTGCCACTGACTTGAATAACAGCTGGTAGCATTTTCAGCCAATAAGAAACACCTTGTATTTTAAGTAATAGAATTAACTGTGTATTAAACTTAACCAGGAAAGACCAACTTTAAAACATTACTCAAATGGAAGTAAAGCAAAATCAAAATTATCTGCAATTCAAGATGTGAAAATGTTTGAAACACCCACAAAGAGTGGGGAGGCTGGAAAAACGATGTGTCTTGCTGCTCAAGTAGCTGTCAAATATTCATGATTTTACTGCATTCTTAATCCTGTTCTGAACTAAAACTAGATAAAGGTAAAGTGTCCTCCCAGTCACAACAGCATTTTGATATTTATCTGTTCTTAAAGAAGTTAATTTCATGAATGTATTCAGTTTCAAGTGGATCATAACATTCCTTCGAACATCACAAGCCTTCTCTGGGGCTGTGGGACAGCCTGCTTTAAGCTGTAACCAAGTCTGAGTGGAGCTTTTTACTTAGAGCTGATTTTTTCCCCCACAGGCTGCTGAAATCCACATGAATACACAGATTGGCCTGAAAATTGCTCTGCTGCCTGTGGGTCTGGAGTATTTAGTGGTACAAATGTAGGGTCAGTTGATTGGGGGTTCCTGGAATACAGCCCCCCTCAAAAAAAGGCCTAATTTCCAAATTTGCTGATGCTTGTAATCCTTTTTCCCCTCACAGCCAGGGATAAAAATAAAGTCAAGTTACACATGAAACCGATACCAGTTGGCTTCTGATCTCAGCTGGTGAATCTTAACAAAAACAAGCTGTGTACCATGCAATATTTAAATGCAATTTAATTCAGATTTCATGAAGAGCTGAGAGTGGGTGTGAATCAGCAATTGGTACACAAAGAAGGAACAGCTTTATTTTCATGTTTGCTTTTCAGATTGGGAGCTGGTCCTCTTGGAGCATCTTGGAATGTAACGTAGTGGCTGACAGCCCTGGGTGCAGTTGGTGCAGTGAGCCTGTAGCTGTTTTGTGCAGCTGTTCCTGAGATACCTTGATGATTCTTAAAAGTAAAAAGAGGTCCTTCAGTCAGTATAGGTGTCAGAGATTAACTTGCCAGTAGCTGTGCACGATTACTTGATATCACCAAAAATTAGCCTAGGAAATTGGTTATTCAGAATTAAATACAGACAAAGAGAAAGGGCTGAAGCTGAACACGGGATCTATTGGAGCAAAGCTTATTTCTTTACTTACAGGAAAATGTAAATGTTTTCTTGACTTTGTTTCTTCTTAAATTCAGATAGATTTATTGTTTGGTTGTTTGGTTTTTTTTTTTGCACCTGCCACTCCTTTTAAAACTTCAGTCTGCAATGCCAGTTCTTGAATGATCTGAAAATTCTCATTTTTGTTTTGTTTCCCTGTTACTAATTAATACCCATTAATTTCTTGGGCCAGCATTGTTTTTCAGCCTCTGTAGCTTTTTTGCCTCCCTGGAGTAATCACATCCAGCTTTAGTCTCTGTTTTATTGGATCAATAAGTCTGTCTCTTCTTGAGTTGTCTAAGCAAATGTTCCCCTGTTCTTTTTAGTATCTTTCCTGGGATATGCTGTAACAAACTTATTTTAAACTTGTACTGGAAAAGTAATTTTATACGGTATTGTTGCTGATGCTCAGTAGTTCTGTGTATGAGATTTTTGGGGTTGGGACCACAGGAGATGTGGAAAACACTGTGAAGAATCATAGAATCATAGGATAGTTTGGGTTGGAAAGGTCCCTGCTTGGATCTTCCACTTTCTTAGTAAAATAAAATTAAAGTTACAGAAGTGACAACTTGTCTTCTTCCCTTGTGTCTAGGAAACGCCTGGAAGAAGCTCCACTGATGACAAAATCCTTGAGGGAGGCTCAGCTGAAGGAAAAGTTAGAGCGTTACCCCAAGGTAGCCTTTGTTCTTTTTCCAGTCCCTCTGGACAGTCCAGGCTTGGGGGGTTGAGTAACTTCAGGAATCAGTTGTGATCAGTGGAATCTTGAGCTACTTATAGGAGAACTTTTCAAATTCCTGTCCCTGTTAATTGTCTGTGGGGCTTGTGTAGCAGTTGTATCATGTAAAATCAGCTGTTTCGTGAGGATGTGGTTGAGAGGCAGGCAATATAACTTCCTTTTGTTTTTTTCAAAACCCTTATATTGTGCACACTTTGGTCTGTATGACTGAGCTTTCTCTTCTGCCCCTCCTCTGCAGACCTTTATATTTTGATAGTATCTCATTACACATTAAAAGATAAGATGCTACAGACTGCAGAGATATTACTCTATAAATACAATCCTAATGCAGTTTTTGCCTTTGGTGATATATTGCAAAGAAATCAGATATTAAGTTCCCAAGTTAAGTGCTTTCTGAAACGGAGAGGTGTGAGATACTTCAGATGTATGGGCAGGAGGATTCCAGCTGCTCTGGGCCCTTCAGACACTGATGGGCCCATCATGGACTTACCCGTCCGTGGGTGACTTTCTACTTTGTGTGTCACTTAGTACAAGGAGCTCCTATTTGCTCAGTAAATGCTGCTGCGTTATACATCGGGCTGTTTCTGTAGATCAGCTTTCTTACAGCTTTTGAAAGCCAGAGCAGCCCATGTTCCTTGAGGAACTGCACAGTAATTATTAGCCAGTGTGCTATGCCACCTCTGTAGAGTAAATATCTCAAGTTTCCCTGTTTAAAAAACCTCACTTGCTTGCATATTCTAAGCTAAGGACAGGTGTTACAGAACAGCCATAAACAGTTGATGTGTTGTGTTTTGCCTCCAACTCAGGTGGTGCTAAGAGTCCATTTTCCAGACCGTCATGTTCTACAGGGGTTCTTCCGTCCTACTGAAACTGGTAAGAGCAACCTCCTCTCCAGTCTGTGTGGCTGCAGAGGACCTCCCACATCATAGATCAGCTGCATGACAAAAGAGTGGCTTGGAGAGGTCTTTCTGCTGTCTGGAGAAATAACACTGCTCTGAAAAAGCAGCAGTAGCCAGTTAAACTGTCCTTGTAAGGCCCCGAAGGGGATAGTTGCCTTAGGTAAGGGGAATTGATTTTCAGGACTCTCTGATGGAGACTTTCAAGCTGCCAAATATTTGTGCTCAGGAAACCATCCCACTTGACATCCCATTGTTTGTGTCAAATGGTGTGTTACTGAGATGACCTTGGACATTTCCTCTACGTTAACACCTAGAAAATTTTGGGGAACAGGCAGCCAAATCTCTCCAAACCAAAAAGAAAAGGAAGAACAAAAAGCAGCTTTCCCTCTTGAAACAAGAATAACGGGATGAGCCTTTCTGCATCCATCAGTTCACAGAAGGTGCTCAGACCATACACCAAGGAGCTCTTGCTGTTCACAGAGATCCTTTCCCTCTCATCTGACAGTGGTGGTCACCCACACAATTTTTTAGATACTTTTGTATGGAATGAGAACTGCTAACGAGTTACCAGGTCACCTGGCTGGTCTCTACAAATCTCACAGTTGCTATTGGATTTCCTAGGAAGAACTTTGCTGGCATCTTTAGACTTTGCTAACAGACCAGCATGTCTAAATGGGTTTGGTTGGTTGGTTTTGGGTTTTTTTTGTTGTTTGGTTGTGTTTTTTTCTCTCCAAGATACTTGTAACAGTAACAGTTCCTTTTGAGGAAAAGGCAATCTACAACATTGTAGAGGGCAGTTTTACCCTTACGGGTTAGCCATTTTGCCTAGCATCTGAGGAAACCAATGTAATTCAGCAGACCTTTCTCTTCTTTTTTTCACAGTTGGTGTTCTGAGAGACTTCGTAAGAAGCCACCTTGCAAATGCAGACTTGCCGTTTTATTTGTGTGAGTGTGCGGTTGGTAATATTTATCCTGCTTTCCAAATCCCATTCTTATCTGTGGTGTATATGGGATCTCGTGATGCCATGAGGTATGGCCCAGGGAGGAATTCCTTCCCTAAACACAACCTCAGAGTGCAAAGAAGGTGTAACCTGCTCCCTTAGCCACATTATCCTTCTGCCTAATGAGAAACCTGTATGGGCAATGTGAGTGTGTGGCTTCTTTAAAGAGCAATAGTCCCTCCCATACCTGCTGTATTTATTGTTTTGGTTGCTGGGTGGTCCTGTTTTGTAACTTGTTTTTTAACTTCAGTTATTGCACCTCCCAGAACCGTCTTGAACGATGAAAGCTTGACACTCTTTGAGGTAAGGACTCTCATTGTGCTCTGTGATTCTCTCTGACTCGCTGCTCCCCTTTGCCCTGCCATATGCTGCAGTCACTTTTAAAAGAAGCTGTGTGATGTTGGGATACCTATAGGCTTCTGCTTAGCCAAGGCTAACCAGAACCAGGTATTTTGGAGCACAAGCTCTTCACCAGAAGAGGTCCACCTTGTGCAATAATATGCACTGGTGTATTGTGGCAGGGTTGGGGGGTCTGCATTGTTTCATACCTACGCTTAGTTCCTTACGGAGTCTGAACTGCATTTAACCCTGGAACATTATTAGTAGAGCTGAGCTGATGTGAGTTTGCTCTGCGAGCAGTTGGACCAGTATAGTAGGAGGTGTTTCACTGGATTTGGACAGGTAACTGCTTTCAATTTCTACAGCAGCAGCTAAAGGCCATGTTAGTGATTACCAAAAGGCTTAGATTTTTGCCTATGTGAGATTTATTTTAAGCTAGGTTGTTCATTGAGGGATCTGTACTCTATGCGTAACTCTTCTCAAAAGGTGAAATTTAGTTTTTCAAATCCAGGTTCTTGGATGTGTTTTGCAGGTGTCAAATAAGGTGGTCTTGAATTGTCTGGCCAGAGTCTTGTGGCTGTGTCAATAACACATGTATCAAGAGACTGATCAAGTGATTTTTACAGTGACTTTGCCCCAGACTCACCCTGTTTAAGTCGTGCTGTCATTCAGGACTTGATGTACATTTGTCGTGTGATGCATGGGAGATCACAGGGTAGAGGGTCAGGCACGCTGCAGTGGGAGTTTTTGCTTGGTACCCCTGAGGGAGCAGAAGGGGTGGAGCAGGGCGAGGGATGGAGAAAGGGACTTTTCAGGCAGCGTGGTGAATTAGGTAGGGATTAGCATGCCTTCAAAGTTGTTTATAATGGAGCTTTCCAAATCCCACAACTTCCTGACCAGGCCATGTGGAAGAGATACACGTGCAGCTGCTTTTAGACTGTTAGGGGAAGCAGAGTGGGGATCTGTGTGCAGAGTGGGGATCTGTGTTCACCGTGGGAAGTCTCTCCCCTTCCTAATGCCCTGTTAAGAATTCTTTGCTGAAATTTGGAGTTTTGGGAGTGGTTTTGTTGACATTGGAGTTCCTTGTAATGTCACTATGCCTGTGACAGGTTTAGCTTCCTTAGGGAGTCCTGAGCCTCTCGGGGATCGCACCCCTATTTGGTTCTGTGGTTCAGGAATTGCTGTGCAGTAGCCCTTGGCCTTCACCCAGCTTCACAGCCTCAGAACCGTGCTGTTTCTGTGAGCCTGACCATGGCCTCTACTCGAACGTGCAGTGTGACTGGCCGTGCTTCTCCCACCGACAGGAATGGGACAGTTTATATGTTAGTAAGACATAATGTCATTGTGGGTGGGGAGAGCAACGATTTTTCTTTTCAAAGCCATTTTGTAATTAATGAAAATCTGAGTGAAAAGCACTTCGTGTCTCTGTGCCAGGAGATTTTGCCATTTGGGACATGAAGTTGGTCCTCCCAGCCTCCTCTGGCTTGTAGCACGTCACCCACATCTGCCACTCAAAGGCACACGTGGTACCCATGATGGGAAAGGCAAAGACAAATGGTGTCATTGGATTTCTGAGAAATCCCATGGGCTATGGTTGCTGATGCGTTTGGAAAATATTCAGAGGAACAGCAAATAATAAAAAGTATTTTGCACTTGTTAGCAGTTCTGAGGCAAGGGAAGCAGCCACGGAGCCGAGACTGGCACAGACTGGTCTGACATGGCCCATGCATGCTGTTCGCAGCCTTTATCTTTTTCTTTTCCCCCTTCTTTTCTGTCCAAGGCTGTCAGGTCTGAGCACATCCTTCACCTGGAGTTCCTCTGCACACATTTTTCAACATGGCTTTTGGAAAGCTTTTCTCTCTGCAGCTCTCGCTAGCAGAAGTCTCCTGCATAAAATGGGTGGATTTCTTGCTTTTTCTAAGATTTGGCTGGGATGTGTCCTATAGAAGTGTTGGTTTTGTGTACTGATTTGTATTCTTCCATGAGATATTTCTGCTGAAAACCATAAGGTGGATGTTTGCCATTTTAAAGGACCTTTTGTCTGGGTAGTTTAGATGGTGGATGTGGAGCTGCTGGTTACAGCAGAGTTTGCTGAAGAGGCTGCTACCCCAGGTATTCTCACTTCTGTTGCCTGAGCTGCTGCATGTTTTATTCTACGTGAGCTGGATGAACAGTTTAAATAATAGACGTTTGCAGCCTCAGGTCTCTTGACTGAGGTGGATCAGAGTCTCATAACGTGTGGATCCAAGCAGTTGTTACCGTCTTGCAGCGAGTAGTAGTGATGGGCTGAAGCAAGCAACCTTGCCCAGGGCGTGGTGTTCACTGCAGGGGGATGTGTGTCCTCAGCGTCGTGGAAGAAAACATTCTGCTCTCACTTTACAAGAGTTGCTGCTGC
Source organism: Phaenicophaeus curvirostris (assembly GCF_032191515.1). Classification (NCBI taxonomy): domain Eukaryota; kingdom Metazoa; phylum Chordata; class Aves; order Cuculiformes; family Cuculidae; genus Phaenicophaeus; species Phaenicophaeus curvirostris. The sequence goes on along the minus strand of NC_091410.1, from coordinate 7,840,633 downwards.
AGTTCTGCCAATGGACCCAGGCACACTCTCTGCAGGAGACCCTGCTATGGCTTGTGGGAGTTTTAAGAACTCTCTTGTGAGTTTTATATTTTGTCTACTTCTGCCGTCGAGTGTATAAACTTTGCAGAGTTCTCTGGTCCATCAGGCTCGGATGGCTGGAAATGTGTGCACAGCCATAGGTATTTCTAGATAGCTTTTCTAGATTTTTTCACCATACACATTCAATGTGACACTTCAAAATGCATATAAAAGCTCACCCCCAGAGTTAGGAAAGCCCATCACAGTTCATCACAGCTGCCTTGCAAAATGAGTTGATGGTGAAAGGGGCAAAACAGAGCATTTTTGTAATCAACTTTTTCTTTTCCTTAAAAATAAGGATTTATTTAATCAACATATATTCAGGGAGAATTTAACCTTGACTGCGGGGCTCTGGAGCACTGAAAGTGAGTGCATGACCTGACTCAAATGCTTGAGGCTAGCAACACTGATGAGGAGAGCAGAGTAGAGGCTTAGCAATAATGGAAGATGCGTCACTGGATTGGCAAGAAACAGCAGGGGAACTGATTTATTTGAGGAGCCAAGAAATTCTTACGTGTGCAGGGTGAGATGGGAGCAGGCTGCAAGGGGCTGAGGCAACTTGGTAGGGTAAAAGGAGGTGGAGAGGGAGCAGGAAGAAATGTATATCTGGAGGGTCTAGGTTCCACTGTCTATTTAGGGCTTTAGATTTTGGGGCAGTGGCTTCTGCGCTGCTGGGAATGTGTGCTGGGGGAAGGGCACGGAGCGTGTGCGTTAAAGCCTGGAAGTTGTTTGATGCAGCTGGGTGCAAAATGGCCATTACGTAAAACTGGTCTGCGGATCGGAAGAGCTGTGCTTAATGGCAGTGGCCCCATCGCTTGTGTCCCTTGCCTGGGGCCCTTCAGCCCTTTCGGGTCATGGTCTTTTATGGCAGGAATGATTCTGTGTGTTTATAAACAGGTTATTTGGATGAAGCATCAAACAGGAAAAACGATTCCTGCCGAGAACTTGTCATACCATTCTGCTTACCCGTACTGCTTGTCTGAGACCGCGGTGCTCCAGCTTACTGAGACTGTGCCCTGTCCCCATTTGGGTTGGCTGATTCTGGGTGAAGCTTTGCTCCCCGTTACCAGTGTAAATGTTTTTTCATCTTTAACTTTTGCTTTTAGTTAGTGAAGGTTCCATGCTGTAACATCTTTTGCTTGGGTAGGCTTTCCCTTCTGCTGCTGCAGGTCTGGGTGCTTGGCAGGGGCTGAAGGGGGCTTTCTTCTCAGGGAAGGGACGCATGCGGGAGTTGCTCTGGCTTTCATGTCCCTGGCAACTGTGTTGTTGTTGGATGCCCTTTTTACAGGCTGCTTTCCCTGAGCCTCTGTGTTCTCAGTAGAAATGTCACTGGCCTGACCACGAGCAAGAGAGGTGATGTCTTTGGTGTTGGGCCAAGTGGGCAGCATTGGGAACAGGGCTTACTCTCAGGTGTTGCCTTCCGGCCTATGAGCTCTTCAGTCTGGGAAGACGTGTGTGTGGGTTGGTATCCTCCCTCACTACAGAGCAGTGCCTGGTCCTGCGTGGGGTTTGGCTCTGTAGGGGTTCCATTAGCAGTAGGTTATGCTCCACTCTCCAGACTGCCTTAGTGCTGTCTGTAAGAAGTAGTGGATCGTGTCTGAGGTGGTAATGTGAGCACATTTGAGCATTCAGATCTTTATAAATGACCAAAATTTGTGCTGAAGCCAGTAGCAGGAGTCACTACAGATGGTGCAGTACCATATTATCAACACTTCTGCTCTTTCTCCACCCTCTCACTCCATTCAAGCTGATAAGATTGGAATGACATTCATTAAATCTGATTGCCTATAGTGGAGGGAGAACCTTTATGCTGCAAGCAAAAGCAGGGAAAAGGACAAATATTGTCAACTGGTTTGCCAAGATACTTGGGCTGAAAGAACTGTCTGAAGTGAAGTCTCCCAAAATGTGTCTATTTACAGTATAGTGAGCACACAGATTGGCAGCATTGTGGAGTTTTTGGAACCCATAAAGACTTCAAGGCATTGCTTTGATTTTTTTTTGTTACTGCTGTTTTTGCTGGCTGCCTTATCCTCATGTCCCTTGAAGTGTTTTATAATGTTCTGCTCTCCAGAACTGATCAACTGCAGGCTTCCCTGTTGTAGCATTTGGCTTTGGGTTCTTTATAGTTCTCCTTGCTTGTTTGTGTTTTCTTAGGCTAGCTGAGCTTTTCAGAGTTGCTTCTTGCCTTCTTTCTCCTCTCAGAAACAGGCACTTGTGTAGTGCTTCTCCACATTGCGTTAGTGGAAAAAATCATTGATTCCTGGATTAATACTAGGAAAGAGCAGAAGGTAGGAACATCAGCTGCTGGAAAAGTCAAGGCAACAGAAAGGGCGTGAGGCCATCATCTGTCTTCAGAGGAGCTAAAGGAATCCACAGGCTTCCACGTAAATATTTAGATCTTCTAATCAGATCTTGGAGTGCACCGGGTATTTCCTCTGGCGTGTACCATGGGGCAGAAATGCAGAGGAGCTGTTTGTTACAGTCTTTGCCTTGCGTTCTGTTTCTATATCCTATTTGTTAATGCCACTTAGGGCAATACATCTGGCACGCTTGTCAGAAGCTGACTGCAAATCGAGCAGTGTGAAGCCATCTCTGCTTTCGGCAAGAGTCTGAATGCAATTTCAGAAAAAATTACTTCATCAGAGTCTGCTTGTCGGAGATATTTCCAGTGGCCTCGTGGTTGTTCCACTTGCTAACAAAGAAAATGGTAGTTAATAGTGAAATGCATCCAGCCTGAGGATGGTCTTCACCCTCTCTTAGCCCTTTACTCCTTTACTTACCCATTCAGGACTCTTTGCTCCGACTGGATTTTGGTAGCAGTTTTGCCTCTCATTTGCCTCGTGAGATCCGTTAACCACGCGCACAAAGGCTGTCCGTGCCTGCTGCTTTAGGCCACCTTGGTTTGCGGCCGGGTGCTTCAAGGCAGCCCTCGTCAGGCTGTATGGATGAGTGGAAGTTCTGCCAAAAGCACGCTCTCTTTTGCTCTCGGTGCCAGAGGCCAGAGCTGCCTGATCTTAGCTCAATGGCTCAATGAGTTATCTTTATACCTGGAATCCTTCTTAAGAAGGCTTCTCAAAATAGTGCTTTCAAATCTTATCTTTGCCTTATGAATTTTAAATGTCCCTTGCTCTGGCTGGATCAGAACTGCTCTGTATTGGTTGCGGAACATCCATCATCTTTGACAGTCACAGTCCACATTGAGCAACTTTGTTCTTTAGTTATAAACACGAACCACTTAGTCAGTTTGCCCCTTTCACCACGGCTGTAGTGTTTATTTCTGTTTCAGCGATGCTTTGCAGTCTTGCTGGAGAAGCTTTTGATCAACCGGCTTTCCGGTTGAATTTTCCAAGAGCTGGTTTATGTGTTTGGGGTGTGTGTACTATGCAGTATTTCATGTTGGTAGCTTGGGTTTCTCCTTCCATGCGTGTGTTCCTTTGAAGTGCTTATTTTCTTATTCATCTCTTAACATCAAACTAACAGCAGACCTGTGGCACTCTAATCTTTTCGGATCATGTAACGGAAAGAATGCTTCTTCTGGCAGCTGCAAGTTCCCCTTAGACAGCAGTCTCTGCCTGCTCTGAAAGCATCACTCTGTCAGTGAACAGAACAACTGCGTGGTCACAGTGTGAATGTTTTGCAGTCCTCTGTTCTAGGTTCTTTTGAACGTGTGTTTCTGGAGATAACTAGTAGAGGAGGAAGTTTTAAAGCATTATTTGGGGAAGGTTCTGCCTGATATCTTTCTGTGCTCTAGAGAACAAGTTGCTAAAACATGCAGTAAACCAAAGCAGAAATGTTTCTCTTGTGCATCGCAGCTGGATTTGCAGGGGAATGTTGTTCTAGCGTAGATATTTTTATCGTGGAATGCAAGATGCAGAAGCCCCAGGGTACCACTCTCCAACCCGGATGCCCTGCAGTCATAAACCACGCTCACCACTATGGTGTCCAAGTAACTGCCCTTTGCCTGCCTGGAATAAAACTTTGAGTTACTTAGCTCCATGGTTGCAGACTAAATGTGGCTTCGTGAGCACCAGCCTGGGCTTCAGATTTCAGAAATGGAAAGCAGTTATTTGAACTTCTGCAACTGTAACTCAGTAAATTGATGAAGCTGTGTGATTTAGATCTTTTTAAAACTGAGGAGTTGGTCGTTTGGAATGATAGCCCTTAAACAGGGAGAACAGTAAGCGGGGACGTTGGCTTCCTCCATTTCTTGCCTCATCAGTGACTTTCGGATCCCTTCAGAGGAATGCTGTCCTGTGATTAAGGCCTTGGATGGGACTCTGGAGACTGACATCCTTAGTGCTCATTGCTGCTGCTGCCATCCTGTCTGACCTTGAATAAGTTATTTCATCTCTTTAGGTCTCAATTTTTAATTTGAACCAAAAAAAACCCAACCCCAAAACCTCGTCTTTCTCAGCGTTGTTATTTGCATTGCATGGTGCTCTTTATTACACGTATAATTGGACAGTGAGACACCATTTTCCATTGGATTTCTGTGTACTGTTGCAATAAAAACAATAATGTCTCTCGTAAATGTGCCTTACATGGTTTGATTTGAACATCATAATTCAATAGATTAATAGCATCTTTTTTTCCCAGTCAGAATGGGATTGTATCTTTGACTGGAAAAGCAAGCAGCAAGGAGGAGAAATGTTGGATATTTGAGTTGGCTTGTTTGTATTGTAGTATTTCTTTGCGTATAACTGAATGGAGTTGTTTTAATATTTGTTTCAAACAGCCTGTGATTCTTTTGGTTGATCTGACAGACTCAGAGTGACTCTGAGAGGTTTCTCAGTCTCTTGGTTCACAAATATTCCTATAAGAGTCCTATGCAGTGAGGTTAAGAATAGCAGAATTGTCCTTCTAGAGACGTTGTTATATCCATTAGAACAACTGCAAATGAAGAAATACCAGCTGACTTGAGGATATAGTTTTCAGGTCATGATCTGCCCAAGGTTTGATCCTTGCATTCGTAGCAGTGTTAGAGAATAGTAAAGGCTCCGAGTACGGGTTTGTATGTTTTCCTGGACTGCAGCTACTAAAACCTCCTCAACTCTATGCCAAGACATTCCTTGGCCAGTGGAATCATTCCATTGGCTTTTTTTTTTTTTATGTGAAATTGGTACCGATTTAAATGCTTTTGTGTTACAAAAAAAAAATCTCAGACAGTGTTATGTCCTGCCAGTGACCAGCTGGAGGATTCCTGGGGTGATCAGTGAGGTGCAGCTCGCTGCCTTCAGCGCCAGATCCTCACTCAGTGCTGGAATAGGGATGGTACCTGAGATGCTGCATAGAGGAAGCTGGACAGAGCTGTAGGAATGAGCCAGTAGTCTGTCTGAATTGAAGGAAAAGAACTTATAGGATGTAAATTTGGCAAGAGGGGACTCCGTGTTGGCTGACCCCTAGGAAGGGATGCAGGGAAACAAGCCATGGGAAGGAGGTTGTGTTCTGTATACTTGTGAGCTGCTGTCTCGTTCCTTGAAGTTTCTTTCAATTAAAAGATTTTGAACTGAGCCATTCGGACTGATGTTTTGCCAGCAGTGGGAAATGGCTGTGGAGGTGGATCCTGAGACTTAGAACTATGGTTATTTGTCAACCTGTGAGTAAACAGGGCAGAAGTTTATACTGGGGCGCATTCTGTCTGTGTGTTTGTGTGGTTGAGTGTGTCTGTCTAGCTCTTGGTCTGCTTTCTCACTCTCTTTCTCTTTGTGCCTCATACAGGCCCTGCCATGAATTTTCTCTGACCCCTTGGGGCCATTCCCACATGGAGCTTTGATGTGTGTGCCCAGAGCTTGATTGACAAGGAAGTTTCAGTGGCGGCAGCAGGGAAACGAAGAGAAAAGGGCAGGGCTTTGAACTAAAGGGCTTTGAGCTCTGAGATGCTGTGCTTACTTATCTCCTTCAGAATGTTAATTATTTACCAAGATAATTGGTCGGGAGGGGAAAAAAAGAGAGGGGAGGTTATTAAAAAATTCCAACACTAACACGCTACAAAAACCTCATTTTCCAACTTGCAGCTGGCATGAAAAGGATGTTGTGTGTGAAAGGGCTTGAGTGTATGTGTGTTGGGGGGGCCCTTTTTAAGGCACCCATTTCCTAAATAGAGGGATCCCTTCAGACGAATGCAGCGGAAACATCAAAGCTCTTGCAAGAGTTTTCTCTGGGGTTTCTAAACCGTGTCTGGTACTTTTTAATTAAAAAAGTTTATGGAGAGCCGTCTTTGTGACTGGAACAGGGAACCTTAGGCCCTGTTGGTCGAGGAATGAAATGTTAAAAGGCCTAATAAATAATCATTTCTGCTAAAACGTCAGTTCAAGGATGTGAAGATGCCTGGCTGCTCTCGCAGGAGCTGTGACTTGGAGCAGACTGATGAACATCATCTTGTTCAGTCTAACGTGATGTGGGCTGTGCTGCGTGTGAAAATCTCCTACAGCCTTTGGATTGATGTCAAAAAAAGCTGTAGTGTCACATGCTCATTTGAAGTTTGCAGTCAGGAAGATAGGTGAAGCTGTTTCATTTTGCCTCCAGTTAATACGGTTTTATTAGTCTCTCTATTAGGTAGCAATCAACAGACTCCTCCATGAAGACCGGGGTTTCTTTGAGTTCTGGTAGTTGCTGTGCTGGATCAGGTCCAAGGACCATCATTCCAGTATCCTGACTGTGCTGATGATGGCAACAGAGGTTCAAGAAAACTCAAGAGCAGGCAGGCAGCCCTGCACGATTCCTAAGTTTGCATTAACAATACAAAGAAGGGCAGTTTCTTGCTCTTATCTCTTTGTTTGTTTATTGGATTAAGGTGTTATTGTTTTGCCAGGGTATGTATAGACCATTCATTAATATTTTCTGTACAGGCTGTGACAGTCCTTGCCTCTTTTACCCTCTGATGATCTAATTTCTTTACCTGTTTCAGTGTAAGGCCTTCTGAAAGCTTAAAATGATTCTTTCAACTAGTTTTTCTTTATGTAGTATTGTACGGACATGTTGATTCTGGTAATGATATTCTTCTTTCGAAATCCTTACTGGTACAGCTGGTTACACCATATCATATTAATCTTCTGCAGATCACTTTCAAACCCTTTTAACAATCAAGGCTGTGCTTGCAGCAGTGTCTGTTTTTAGCATGCAGCTTTATAGTTTTAAATCTCCTGTTCTGCAGTCCCTTGAGAACGTGTGGATGTACCACCTGGATGTGGTGAGGTAGTGCTTTCTAATGTATCGTTTCCTACTTCTTCAGCCTGGCTGGACATCGTGGTCCTCGGACACCTGCTCCGGTGGACGCTGCTTGGAGCAGGGGATGTGGCCAAAGCAATCTTCAGAGGCTTTTTCCAGCCTCAGCCGCTCTGGGATGCTGTGCTGGCAATGACCTTGCACGATATTTCTGCCTTTTTCTTAATTTCTGCTTAATCTTACTGCCTTGTAGTTTGTTACCAATCCAGAAACGAGTTACTCTTCTTCAGGTTTCCCTGATGATGAAGCTGATCGAAAGAAGTCATTGAAATTCTCTTTGACTCCCTTAATCTTAATAATTTGTGGCCCAAACAATTATTTTAGGGACTGTCTTTATCTGAACTTTTTATTGTAGCTTTTCGTAATTATTTGTTCAGTAGGTCAACATTTGAGCTAGTGACACACTACTTCTCAGCAGTGTGATGTCTTTCACGTGTTAGTCTATTGAACACAATGCAGATCTTGTATTGCATTTTATTCACTATATGATTTTACAGAGGTAGTTGAATAAAGTTCTTTAGTGATAATGTAAGAAACGGAGTGTAAAGCAGTGAAAAGAGTTGGTGAGAATGACCGTTGTCAACAAAAGTTGTCAGAAGCTTCATCATTTTGATTTGTTACTATTTAAAATCAGATAAAAACAAGTGACTGTGACAAGGTGGGTACTATCTGGAGCGTTGTATTTGGGTAATGTGAGGGGCATCAGTTGCCATCTAGTGCTTCCTGTGTGATGGGGACACACAGTAAGTTGGGAGAAGCTGAAGTATAAAGTATTCTGGTAAATTTACCGACAGGTTAATTCAGCAACCAGACCCGCTGGCCAGAGTTGTAGACATTTCCACTTCTTTCCCTGTGGAGCGGTAGCTAATGGTAGGGTGACAAAAGACTACCCTGGCTTTATTGCGTTTCTGTTTTACAGAAGGAAGAGTTTGTTCTCTTAGCTTGTGAGGGAATGGGAACCTTTTAAAGTGTTTGGTGTGCATGTTTGACCAGAAATTGTTTGTTGCTGTGGAGAACTGAAGAGGTAGGAGAAAAGATGAAGAGTCAAGGTACCAGTGAGCACACCTTTGCCGTGCCGTTCCCAGTGAGACAGGCTGTTCCCTCCTGCCTTTCCACTGGGGTGGTCAGCCAAGGCACTGTGGCACTCTCTGTTATCAGCCCTTTCTAGATGGAGACAGTACTTAGGAGATCACAGACTCAATAAATTGACATACTTTAACTTGCTTTCACTCAGTTCAGTGCTTTGTGACCCATATGAGGGGTTTTTTTAGGCTGTGCCACCCAGTTTAATTAGAGCTCACACTAAATGAATCATGGTTTGGCTGACATCTCAAATAATGGTCAGAGAGGAATTGTTGAAAAATATGAATCACTTATGCTGGTGTTTTGCTAGAGTTTACATTCTACTCATAATTTTTATATGGTTTAGAGGTAGGTACGTAAATACAAAATAATCATTAATAACATTTGCAGATAAAGTAAAGATCATCAGACTGATAAATGCAGACATGAAAATGACAGTGCTGCTGTTACCCAGGTCGCATGATGAGCTAAATAGTTAAAAAAAAAAAGTTTGAATGTGACAATTATCCTAACAAATAGGAACCAGGAATTCAGGCTGGGTTTATGAAAGAATAGACTGCATCCTGGAAAGCTGTTAAAACTAGATAAAGCCAACTAGAGACAGGGTATAAATGTAACAGAATAATCTAGAATAGATTTCAGAAGGTGGAGCTAGATTTTCCTTCTCTTGCTGTCAGCCACTCAGATCTCATAAGGTGGTTCATCATACTCGGTTTATCTGCTCAGCAGTGGAGAGTGTGGGTGGAATGTAATGGCCTGGGATACAGGGACAAAGGAGCACAAGTGGCACGTCCTCAGCACGGTGAGTGCTTACTGGACAAGTCTTGTCATCTGTCTGTAGTAGATCAGAGTTTTGCTTCATGTCTTGCTCCAAGTGCCCTGTGCTCTGTACAACTTCAGCCTTTTCTGGGTTATAGAAAGTTCAATGACCTCAGCTTAAACTCTACAAGTTTGTCCATAGCTGTCTAACGCGTCTCTAATGTTGACATTGAACTGTGAAAGCATCTACAGTCAGTGATCTCTTCTTTTCCCCTTTTGCTGCAGGCCAAACTCTTTCCAACTGCTGTCATTCATTTTGGATCTGAGGAGTGCAGGGGTGAGTGAATTTCCTCTCTTCTTTGCTGTCTGTGTAGCTCCTGTAGTAGACCCAGAAGAGTGATACCCTTACGTTCAGATAACGCAGTCCTTGAGTGCTGGTATATGTTCCCATTCCAAATGGCTAAGGCTCTCTGGAGCTAGCGCGATCAGTTAGCTTGAGCACAAATGTCAGCGTGGTACTTTCCATGTGAGAGTTGTTGGCTCTGGAGTAGGCATTGTCTGCTCTGGGACAAAAAAGATAGAAGAACAACTCTGTAAAAGGAAATTTGGTTGTTCAAAATGTTAACTAGACAAATTAACATGAAACGCTTTTTGTACAGACCTCCTGTTGTACCAGACTGGCTGGAGATGGGAGAACAGATTTGAATCTTTGATTCTTTGACAATTCTCGTTGAGGCTTAGAATCTCCCCTTCTCGAGATTAAAGCATTTTCTGGCTTCATGGAAAAACTTGAGATGCAGTGAGCACTGAAAGAAAATGTCAAGATCTTGAGGCCTGAATGATGAAATAGGGCACCTTGAGTTGGGGAAGGAACCGTCAGAGTTTAAAATTGTCCTGTATCAGCGGGGGGAAGGTGATGGAGATTTACTGTAGTATATAGTAGGTATTTACTGAGCCAAGCTCTATGTGATTCTATGATTGATGTCTCTGTGGTACCAAACAAATGTTTGGGTTTCATTTTTAAGCAGATTGTTACCTGAAATCAGACCTGCTGAGCTCGACAGTTTCTCCTTCTGCAGCTGATTTATTAGTAGCCAGGTATGTTGGGACTGAATAGAATTGCAAATGGGTGACTATTTCAGGGATGGGACGCATGAAATGAGCTCATCTTCTACAAAGAAGTATGCTCTGAAGAGGCTGGGATTTCATTTTTCCTGAAACAGTCGTACTGTCGTACTTGACTTGATAGCTTTGTGAGTCCATCTTTGCAAAAAGTAGGATTTTAGTGACTAAATCAAGTAAATCCTAGGGCTTTTATTGTGAAAAAGAGCCTTTTCAATCTGACTTTAAAAGTTTAAAGGTGGTGGTGGTGGGTGTATGAGGGGCTTGGATGAGAAAATTAAGCTTAATTCTACTTGCATGTTTTCTCCCTCAGATGCTTGACCACATCACCAGTTCCTTCTGCCTCATCATCTTTAGAATCAACAATTCCATCACTATCTGAACCAGAAGAGGAAAGTGACAAAAAGACTACTGAGCAGCCAGAGCCAACAAGAGTACACGATGCACCGCAGGTGTTGAGAAGGGCCCCTGGGAAAGTGCCCAAATGGCTGAAGCTGCCAGGTATCGTGAAACCAGAGGAGAGCTCTGCTCATTCTGGGCTCCCCAGAAAGGCAGGCCCCTGTGAATTCTGTGATTCTCCTCTGTACCGAGTGTGCTGGATGGTGACAATATTCTTGAAGATGTCAACATGAGGCTTGCAGGACATTTGGTTCAGTGCTTGTCCATCACAGATCAGTTCGTGACCTATATCCCAGCCTTCACTGGAAAAGCACCTGAATGCAGGCTCTGGACTGTTTGGTGTGATGTCTAATCCTTGTGCTTGCAGAATTCTTAACTGTGTTCTGGGCTTAATGTGTTGAGTTTTTCACTATGCTAGTGTAGTTCAAATACTAACGGGCATGATATTCCATATGCCAAGGGCCCACATCATCTGTTAAACCTCTGCTGTTATTTTTCCTTTGCTGGTATAGTCTGGTTTAGTACTTACTCTTGACTTTTTTGAGCTGATATTTCTGTTTTTAATATTCACTGCGAAGCAGCAGTGGTTTTTCCATAGTTAAGATTGCAACCAAGCTTCCATTACGAATCTTTATGCTGGTTTATCCTGATCAGAATTCTGCAGCTTTGTTTTTAATCTCAGAGCTATTAGCTTTTGTGTGGTTTTATGTGAGAATTTATGCAAAGTATGAAGTAACAAGAAGGATTCCTGAATGAAGCAATTGGCAATGTTCACATTTTTGATGCAACAGCAAAGAGGAGTGGAGGGAAAAAAAAAAGATATTCAGTCAACTCCCTTGGTGGCAATAAAACTGGGAAGAATTTTATGGAATTCCCTGGCTAATAATGCCAAATCTTAAATTCCTGAATGAGAATTTTGGTACTTGATTCTGGAAGATGCTGTGAAGCTGTCAACTCCAGCATAGGATGAGATGTGAAACTGTTGCTGGAAGGCGCACACAGTGGGTTGGTGTTTCCCGGCTGCGGCTGGTCTGCGTTAAGCTGCTACTGGGATACTGATGTGGATCATGTTGGAAACAGCCTCTTTACTGTGTCCCGTTTCTGGTTTGCTTGAAGCATTCCCCTTAAGAGTAGAACTAACTTTCTTGGGTAAAGATCGAGACAAAATATAAAATAGCATCTGATCCACCTGTGCAGGTTATGCATTAACAGCTGGGATAAAATGTTAATAACAGGTAGGATAAAGTTCTACGTTGCGAAAGTTATGATGGTATTCACTGTTCTCTCTCCTAAAGAAGTGCTCCTGCATGCTACCCAAACACCTGAGCACAGCAGCATATAGAACCCTCAGCAACCAGGTGGTCGGACTGAGAAGCGTTGCAATGTAAATGACAGTTAAGTGTTTTAATGCTCTTGCATTTATTTTGTAGGTGGGAAGAGATGAAACATTCCAGGCTGCTGGATCCGTGAGCAATCAGCTGTGCCTCTCTGCTGGTGAACTTAATCAGAACCTGTAAGAAATTGTTGGTGGCCCTGGAGAGATCTAATCTGTATCAACATTAGTTATAAATAAAAAAACTGGTATTTTGGATGCCAGTTTCACCTTGGGAGGAGTGGAAGGCCTGGTTGTGGTCTGCATGACCACAGAAGCAAGGTTAGCAATTAAATTTAAGATCTCTTGCATGCAAATAATTCCTATGCACTTTCCACAAAGGACTTTCTTTCTGTCCATATTTTTAAATTCAAATCTTCCCAGTTCTACCTTTAGCGATAACTTGAGTCAAGCTGCTTGAATTCTAGCAGCAAGATACAGTCTGATTCAGTTCTAACTATAGTTAAATGCTGCCTGGAGCAAGACTTCTTGCTGCTTCTCAATGGCTGGGGTAAGCACTGCTGCTAATTCTGGGTATAGGTGGCTGGAAAGGGAGCAAAGAGGGAGCACTTAGGTCACTTAGAACAGTTCCTGCAGGCTTTTCCTGTTCTCTTGATCTACACTTTCATTGGTTTCAGTTGCAAGAATCTCCTTCACAAGAGCACAGGTATCTGTTGATAGACTGTTTCTGCCCCAAGCTCTGTGTTTTATTTTCACTACTTATAGTTAACATCAGTAATTATGGTGAGGGGAATAACATCCAGTTAAAGGGTCTCTTCACGTGACCTTTGATCTAGGGACCCTGTGGTCCAAACGTTTCCATGGCAGTGGCTGTTCTCTGCAGTGCAGGCGGTGTACGGAGGGGAGCACTAGTCTGGATCGTGGCCTCCAGCAGACCTTGTCCTGGCAGGAATATTGTTGGTTAGAGTTGCACTTAACATTTGAGATGAACTCCACAGTGCCACAGTAGCCATGGTGCTATATTTTATTTGAAGCCTTCGCCATGGATCAATGGTTCCTATTGGACAGCTGGAGTTCCATGCTACAGTAATAATGCATTTTGCATTTCCCCTGTATAGACAATTGTTCGCTGACCTATGTGTGCATCTGCACAATTTGTAGATGTAATAAAGCAGAGTGGCAATAGGAGGCCTTTTTGTCGGTCTCTTTGATAATATGTCTCTTCCCCCAGTACTCGGTTTCTCTGTCAGCTCACAGGAGCCTGCTTCCTTTTCAATGGCCCTGTCATGCCTCATTCCCTTCCTCCCATTTTTTTTTTTCAACAAAGCAGAACGGAGCTTTGTACCATCTGAATGAACTTCAAAGTGGCTAGAAAGGGCACCCAGGGTTCCTGGCACTTGTCATTGTCTCCCAGCCTGGCCAACATTTCCCTTCAGGTCTAATTACTTCCAAATGCTCCCAGATGCTTTGAAGAAATTCAGAGGGAGGGGGAGGCATGAAAGAAAGGTGGAAGAGGAAAAAGGGAGACTCAAAGTGGAGGGAGCAGAATGCTTTACCAAAAATGTTGATTGATTCCTTATATGACACCGAAACATAAACAGGGAATGTGTGCGGCCGCTGGCAGCGGGGATGCAAGAGCCCTGTACAGCTGCTGCGCTAAATCCTTCCTGTGGAAAGTGAGCCCTTCTGGCACTTGACAGGCTGTAAGAGACACTAAAGCAAACCAAAAAAACATTAAAATAAGGTTACTTCAGTAACTTCATTTACTTCAGTGGATCAAGCGTGGGCTGAGCTTAGGCTCCACAGGACTGTCTGCATCTTGGTTCAGGTGCTGCCAGGCTTCTTCATTTCACAGAAGTCAGAGGGAGCTGGAGCTCTTTGCTGAATTCACGCAGGATCTCTCCGGGGCCAGCTCGCAGCCGTAGCTCACAATGGGTGATGCTGTGTTTGATTCACAGGTTTAGAACAAATAGAAGCAGCCTGGCTGGTAGAAAGTTGCACTGTGCTTTCAGATATGCTGGTTTTGTTTTTTGAAGAGCACAGGCAACATCAAATAGTTCAGTAGGCACAGTGCTGTTGGGTTAACGGTTGGACTTGGTGATCTTAAAGGTCTTTTCCAACATGGTTTTCTCAGCTATTTTGATGCCACCAGTTTTGACAAAGAGCTAGCAGCATAACTATTGCCTGCAAGTACCTGACCTGGGAAAGCAGAAGGAAGAATGTAGGGACACAAGCAGCAGTATCATTATTACTGGGGCAGTTTCATAGGTTAAGTACAGCAGTGAGGATTAGGAGACTTCATACTGCTAAGTACGCACGTTACCTGAGTCATTTCTGCCCATGCTTGTCCCTTGTGTAACTCAGCCATGCATCAAACCCAATTTAATCTACTTCTCTTTCAAGAGGATGAAAAATCGGTACCTCCAACAGCTAGATCAGAGGTTTTGTTCCCCTTTCCCTATGCAAAGAGGAGTTAGTTTTAGCTGTTGCTGTTATTAAAGTATCACTTTACTACTAACATTTGCATGAGCAGTGCTCTTCAGTCAAGAATGCTTGTGTCAGGGAAGTGAACTCCAGCCTTTTTAGGGCAGCTGCTTTGAGAGAGATATCTCTGAATGAGGGACAGATGAGGATTTGAAATGTGGAAAAGGCAAGAAAATAGGAGTAAATTCTTTAAGAGGGACAGAGATGGCCTGATACTTTAAACTGCAGGCCCTTCATTAAGGTGTTGCTAGAAGGATTCCTGCTCTGCCATAGAACAATACATGCCAATACCTGAGGGGCCGGATCTGTTTTAATATTACCGCTGCTGTAAGTAGTTGAACTCACCCTGGAGTTTTTGGGCATTCCAGGATAGTATTACTTGCATTTTTTTTGCTATTGCCTTTTTTTACCATATGGCTGTGGGGCTGAAGGCTGAACTAGGTCAGTCCCTTCATCAGTTCAGTTGTACAGCTGCACAAACAGTTGTCTTGGCAAAGCTGCTGCAGTGCAGAGGGATGGGGCACTACTGAAGCTGGTACCGTCATTGGAAAGAATGTCTATTAAATTGTGGGTTTAGCCAAAGCTTCCAAGTGGCCGGTGTCCCATGTGAAGACCTTGGCAGCTCTTGGCTGGAAGAGCAGAGTGCCCCACTGAGCCTGCGCCCACTCCAGCCGCCTGGGGGGAAGAACCGCGCGCTACTGCCCATCACAGGCTCGGGATAGTCAGCATCGGGGAGCGTGCAATCCTTAAGACACACTGGTGTCAGCTGCTCTTCCTGCAGCCGCCTATCCATTTCCCAACAAAGCCCGTTCACTTGTGTGGGTCCTGCCTACATGTGTACAGTTTCTTATTTCACAGCCTGGCCCCGGCCCCCCTGCCGGCTGCGGGGCCAGGCTCTCCCGTGATGTGGGATTCTCACACATGCTGTTTGTTATTCTGTCCTTTTTCCTTTCCTCCTACAAAGCCTGAGAGCAGAGGGTGGGTGAGGGGGAAACTTTGCAAGTCTTTGAAGCAGCTTGACTTTCGATGATTAATTGCAGCAAAGCGCCTACAAAAGGGAGGGAGACTCGGTTTTAATTTATTGATGTTTCTTTGTGAGAACAAATTTATAGCAGAGGGGAAGCGGCTTCTGAGAATATCAAATGGTTAAAAGGTTCCAAGCGTTCTTTGATGTCGCAGCCCCAGAGAAATACTGGAAGGTAGGGAGGGACAGACACTGTTTATTTATAAAATAAAGATCAGTTACCTGCTTTTGGCAAGAGCCTGCGACCAACCTCCTGTTAACAACCTATTCATGAGGTGGGCTTGGAGCTGGACCTAAGGCTCCTGCCGCAGCGATGAGAGCCGGCAGTGTGGCTGACAGTCCCAGCTACTCAGTCTTTCCATGCGCCTCTGTGAAGCGGCGCCGGTTTCTCACATTAGCTGAGAGAGAACAGCAGCTTAGAGCACCGTGGAAGGATGGGAAGCTGGGAACCAGTCACACACTAGGCCAAGCACCACGAGCGCATGGTGGCCTCGTCAAAGGCAGCTTCTGACCGCAGAGCTTGCCTGGGCTTTGTCGCACTTGGCAAAGGGAAACAGCCCAAAATAGCAGGGAGAGAAAAAGTTGACAGTGTCCTTCCTGGAGTGGGACTGAGGATAAGCCAGATGGTCCCTGCTGGGGCTAATCATGCGTGCATCGGGGGCTTCTAGAAATCCAGGAGCTGTAAGGAGAGAACAGCAAGGCTGTCAGCGCAACCGTGGGTCCCCCAACCACCTCCCAAAGGGAAGGGGAAGAAGCCGCTTCAGTCCGAGCTTCCCCAGGGCCGTACCAGCTGCGGTAGCACCTTCTCCACGTGCTCGATCTCCACTCTCTCCAGGTCCTCGGCCTGCGCCTGCCGCGCTGCCCGCGCTGCCGCTTCTACGGGGAGAAAAGGGGGGGCTGCGGCGGGGAGACCCCAGCCCGGGGCAGGGCAGGACCGGGGAGCCGAGCCCGGGGCTCCCCCGGGGCCGGGCAGGCGCTCACCTCGCACGAAGACCTTCAGCATCTCGCCCAGCAGCAGCTGCGCGTCGCCGTTCACTGCAACGAGAGCGCTTCAACCTCCGCCCCGCCGCCCCCGCCCCGCCCCGCCCGCCGCCGCCCCGGTACCTCGGGTCTTGGGGTCCCTGAAGTGCAGGCGGAGCAGCCGCCCCACGGTCTCCTGCGGGGGGAGGGCGGCGGCTGAGCGAGGCGGGGACGGGACACAGCGCCGAGCCTTTCCCCGGTCCCGACCCCCTCCAACCCCGGCCTCCCCCTCTCCGCTTTCTCTCGGTCCCCAGTCTCTCTCCTCACGGTCCCGGGTCTCTCCCGGTCTCCAGTCTCTTTCTCCGGTCTCCCCCTCTCCGGTCTCTCCCGGTCCTCAGTTTCTTCTCCCGCCCCATCCCGGTCCCTCCCGTCTCCGTTCTCTCTGGTCCCGGGCCTCTCCCGGCCCTGAGCCCCTCCCGCCCCATCTCTGCCTCCTCGGTCCCTCCCATCCCCGGTCTCCCCCTCTCCCGGCCCTCTCCGGTCTCTCCCGCTCCTCAGTCTCTTCTCCCGCCCAATCCCGGTCCCTCCCATCCCCGCTTTCCCCTCCCCGGCCCTGGGTCTCTCCCGGCCCCGAGCGCCCCCCTGTCCCGGCCTGCCCCCCCCCCCCCCCCCCCCCCGGTGCCCGGTCTCTCTCCCCCCGGTCCCGCTGTCCCCTCGCACCCCGCGGATCCCGCCGTCCATGTTCCCGCCCCGGAAGCGCCGCGGATGGAGGCGCCGCGGGGCCGCCTGGGGCCGCTCGGGGCTCGGGCCGAGCTGGTGCTGCGGGACCGCGGCGAGGAAGGTGGGGGAACCGGGGGGGGGACCGGGGCGGCTCCCTGCGCCCTGCGGAGCCCCCCGGGCAGGGGAAAGCGGGGGATCCTCCTGCCTTCCCCCCCCCACACCGCGTACCGGGAACGGTTCCGATTTCCTAGAGTGGGTTGGGTGGGGAGGGACCTCAAACCCATCCAGTCCCACCCCCTGCCTGGGCAGGGACACCGCCCTCTGCTCCGAGGGGCTGCAGAGCCCACCCAGAGCATCCCACAACGACTTGGGTTGGAAGGGACCTTAAAGATCATCCCGAATTCCACCCTCTCCATGGGCAGGGACACCTCCCCCTGGACCAGGTTGCTCCAAGGCCCATCCGACTCGACCTTTTCCAGCCGAAAAGGCGGCTGTGAGCTGGTGGAGCCCCCAGCATCTGGGAGGGTTTGAAAGATGGGGAGATGTGGTTTAGGGATGGGCGGGTGTGGTTGGACTCCGTGAGCTCAAAGGGCTTTTTCCAACCAAATCATAGAATCACCAGGTTGGAAAAGACTCACCGGATCATCGAGTCCAACCGTTCCCATCAATCCTCAGCACCTTGTCCACCTTAAACCCCTCCAGGGAAGGTGACTCAACCCCTCCCTGGGCAGCCTCTGCCAGTGCCCAGTGACTCTTTCCATGAAAAATTGTTTCCTAATGTCCAGCCTGACCCTCCCCTGGTGGAGCTTGAGGCCATTCCCTCTCGTCCTGTCCCCTGTCACCTGGGAGAAGAGTCCAATGATTCTATGAATCCCCTCTCAGAGAGAGGGGGCTGAGCCGGGTGGGTTGTCTTCTTCTTTTAGAGAACGTGGCACAATGAATCGTGGAATGATTTGGGTTGGAAGGGACCTCAAAGCCCATACAGTTCTAACACCTTGCCGTGGGCAGGGATCCCACTGGATCAGGTTGCTCCAAGGCCCATCCAACTCGACCTTGAACACCTCCGGGGATGGGGCAGCCACCACCTCCCTGGGCAACCTGTGACACCACCCTCATTGTGAAAAGAATTCCTCCTTATATCCAGTCTCAATCTGCCCCTCTCCAGTTTATACCCATTGCCCCTGGTCCTGTCACTACAAACCTTTGTAAACAGCCCCTTCCCAGCTTCCTTGTCGCCCCTTCAGGTGCCGGGAGGGCCTATGAGTTAAGCTAAGGTTTCATCGAAGCCATTGTGGTTTTTGAAAGCACCCAGGCACCTCTTCCTTCAAGAATGTACAAAAATCTCCTGCCCTGAAAGTTCAAACTCTGCTCTCCAGGAGCGAGGGATATGTTTTACCATAGTTTTTACTGTGTTTTACCATGTGTTTTATCATATTTTACTTCCTCTGAGCTGGCTGTGCAAAAGGAGGCTTCCTCTTCCAGCTCAGTCAGCTGGTTGCAGACACAGATAAACCAACAACTGCCTTTGTTTTTTTCCACTCAGATGTAAAAATTCTGCTGCATGATCTTTGCTCCAACACCACAGTCAAATCTTTAGATCTGAAGGTGAGTCTGCTCAGATAAAATTAAGACAAAGAGGTGGGAAAGGAGATGGAAGCACAAGCTTAATCAGAGTTCTACAAGTTGTGTACCGTCCTTGTTCTG
Organism: Phaenicophaeus curvirostris; assembly: GCF_032191515.1. Lineage (NCBI taxonomy): Eukaryota > Metazoa > Chordata > Aves > Cuculiformes > Cuculidae > Phaenicophaeus > Phaenicophaeus curvirostris. Next base: position 7,821,743 of record NC_091410.1, on the reverse strand, counting down.
AATTGACTCAGTCCTGGCCTCCCCTAACACCATGTCATGACTTTCCAGAGTTGCTTTGTAAGTCGTCTTTGTCCAGTTTTATTTAGTTACTCTCGTTGATAGGAAATTATGGCTGTATATCTTTTGTCAGTTGCCCCTTGGTCAGATGAGGCATATGCAGGCTTTTCCTTGGGTTTCTGTATTAATCAATGAGTTACTAGTTGTTTGACTTGTGCTTTTATAGGTTTTATCCAGCTCACCAGTGTCTTCCAGTTAACCTGGGGCTTGGAACTAAGTGGGCACTTTCAGATGCGATGGTCATTCTGTGGCAAGAGTGACTTTCTGTTTGTCCTCTGGCCCTCGGCTGCAGTCCTGAGCTGCACCCCACCTTTCCTTCTTCATTTCCGTTCTCATTAATGGTTGGACTCCATGATCCGATGGGTCTTTTCCAACCTGGTGATTCTATGATTCTATGATTTGTGCTGTTGCTAGCTGAGCCCATTTTGATGGAACGTGTTGAAATGAATAGTCCTGCTTATGTAGAATCAGCATTTTCCATCCCGTGCTGATCCTGTGCTAACCTGTGATTTGTATGAGCTCCCAGTCATGTTCTTCACAAGGCGAGCGGTCTGTGCATCCACCGCTTCTCCCAAGAGGCTGCATTTTCTGGAAGGCAGAGTGGTACCTGAAACGAATGTTACTCAGATCATCAATCGATGTTGCAGCTGGGATGATGGTGTTTGATGGAGCGGCTGGGTTGGGACCTACTGATCACCTAGGGCTTTTATTTCAGGGAAATAACCTGCGAAGCGAGGGAGCTGAGGCCTTGGGAAAACTTCTTGCGCAGAACAAAACCATCAGGAGGTAAGAATTTGTGTCTGCTCCTCTTTGTGTTACTCATTCCAGATGGAGCGCAACATTAGAAAAGGGTTGAGGGTGTTTTTTGTTGGGATGGGAGTGTCAAGTGATGCAATTTCTTGTGAGGGATGGGACAGGTGATGGAGGGACAATTGGAGATGTCCTTTTGGAGGATGCAGGGCCCTGGCAGCATCCTGCTGTCTGAAACTGAGCCTGTGTTACGGGAGCTGGGTGTACTGTAATCCAGGTAGCATTCATGCTCTTGCAACTATCCATTTACTTTATGAACTCCAATCCTGTCTGATTTTCTCTAGCCTCATCTTGGAATGGAACAACCTTGGTGTGTGGGAGGAGGGCTTCTCCCTTTTCTGCCAAGGACTGGGGGCAAACAACGTTCTCCAGCAGCTTGATCTGCGCAATAACCAGATCAACCATCAAGGGGCTGGAGAGCTGGCCCTGGCACTGAAACAAAATTCCAGCCTTCAGGAGCTAGGTAGGAGTGATGAGTTCTTTGCACATCTATGGATATACCTGCACTCACATGTGTCTTGAGGTTCGTTGCAGCCTGCTCTGATCTCTGACAACTGGTCAGTGTCATTCCCAGTTTGTTCCCAGTTCCTGTCAGCCTGGAGTGCTTTGCAGGCTTTGTGCAAGGTGTGGAGGTCACAGCTGTGTGGCCTTTGGAGAATGGGAACTCTTATTGGAATCTCTGGAACCAAACCCACAGGTGACTACTGTGTCCTCGGAGCAGAACTGTTCTCGGTGGAGGAGGGAAAAGGCTCATTCCCATTTGTGGTGCTGTTGACGTGCCACAAATTAAAATGTTGAGATGAAAATGTGAGGGGCAGACTTATGTGCCTTATGACCTACAGTTCAATGGCTTCTTGCACTTTACTGCACTTAATATTCATCCTTGCCTTTCCTGCTTTGTTGTTTCCCCTCCCTCTCGCTCATCTTGCAAAGGGAGATGATGTTCACCTGTGTTTGTTCTGAGACCCCATGGAACTAGGTAGCCACACTTGTAGATGTGTAAGGAGCCTGGTTTCTCTTGAGCACTGTGTTTATCAGTGGATGTGTGACCTCTAGGGTGAAAGTTTGCTTTCTGTATAGATTTGCGGTGGAATAATATCGGGCTCCTGGGTGGCCGAGCTTTGTTGAACTCCCTGCACAGCAACAAGACCCTGAAGAGGCTGGAGCTGGCTGGCAACAACGTTCCTAGTGACATCCTGAAGGCTGTGGGTGAGTGTTGCTTGTTGCACGGGAATGAATCAGTAACTCCTTTCCCGTTTCAGTGCTTGAGAGATACGGAGCACCGTTGGCTCCAGAAGAGATCTGTCCTTCCCCCCTCCCTTTTTCATCAACATTTACAGAGTGCCCTTCATTGCTTCTTCTCGTGCTTTAATGAGGGCTGGTCAGGTTGGAGGTGTTGCTTTTACCTGGAAGAGGGGAAAAGTAATTTGGATTGAATCAGAGGTTACGCTACCTTGGGAATGCGGGAGACCCTGTGCCTCTAGATTGCCTCTGAACAGCCAAGCTTGGCTATGGCTAGTGGAGCAGATCCTTTGTCATTGTCCTGCCCGCAGTGGAGCTGAATGGGGTAACCAACACCCCAGCCACAGGGAAGCCACGCTCGCTGCTATCCCATTCATAGAATCATAGAATCACCAGGTTGGAAAAGACCCACTAGATCATCATGTCCAACCATTCCTATCAATCACTAAACCATGCCCCTCAGCACCTCGTCCACCCGTCCCTTAAACACCTCCAGGGAAGGTGACTCAACCCCCTCCCTGGGCAGCCTCTGCCAGTGCCCAGTGACCCTTTCCACGAAAAATTTTTTCCTAATGTTCAGCCTAAACCTCCCCTGGTGGAGCTTGAGGCCATTCCCTCTCATCCTGTTCCCTGTCACTTGGGAGAAGAGCCCAGCTCCCTCCTCTCTACAACCTCCTTTCAGGTAGTTGGAGAGAGCAATGAGGTCTCCCCTCAGCCTCCTCCAGGCTAAACACCCCCAGCTCTCTCAGCCGCTCCTCTTGTTCTCCAGCCCCCTCACCAGCTTCGTTGCTCTTCTCTGGACTCGCTCCAGAGCCTCAACCTCCTTCTTGTGGTGAGGGGCCCAGAACTGAACACAGGATTCGAGGAGCGGTCTCACCAGCGTCAAGTACAGAGGGAGAAGAACCTCCCTGGACCTGCTGGCCATGCCATTTCTGATCCAAGCCAAGATGCTCTTGGCCACCTGGGCCACTGCTGGCTCATGTTCAGTCGCTGTCAACCAACACCCCCAGGTCCCTCTCCTCCAGGCAGCTTTCCAGCCAGACTTCTCCTAGTCTGTAGCTGCACAGGGTTGTTGTGCCCCAAGTGCAGGACCCAGCATTTGGCCTTGTTGTACCTCATGCCATTGATCTCAGCCCAGCGGTCCAGCCTGTTCAGATTCTGCCCCAGCTTGGGCTCTGTAAGGTGAGGATGGTCTCTCTGCGTGGGCCAGCCTGGATAAGGCAACTATCCTCGTGCTTCTGACAGCTGAGTGTCATGCCAAGTGCTATCTCCTCCAGCAGCTCTTGCTGTTCCATTGCTTTAGAAACACATCCATGCTCTCCTGCTCTCTCTGCACCAGAACAGGCCATGGATCACAACCAAGACCGCCAGGCTATCCTGAGTGAGGCCCAGAACCGAACGGACATACTTAGCAAGAAGGTTTTGAGTCTGAAGGATGAGAAGACCAAGCAGGTCAGCAATCTCTCGTGTTGGTAGTTCAAATGGCGCAGCTTTCCCTCAGTGACCCTGTGAAATGCTCGGTGACAGGTTTATTGTGTACCTGAAGCTCCCTGTGCATCTTTACGGGTGGGCACACAACATGACTTAGCAAACTGGGTTCTTTCCTCTGAGCTAGACTGGCCAGGAATCAAATCCATGACAATATGGGTGTGGACACATGCCTGCCTGAACCTCTTCGCTCTGGAGGCGTTTTGATGATTTTTTTCACCCATTTTCATGCTTATTTTGCAACTGGTTTGATATTTTCCAAGTGGTGGAAGCCTAGAAATATGAGTGTTTTCCTTCTATCACTTAATAGTGCGGAATCCCTGTAGCTGATGACCTCAGATGTGCTAATGAACTTGTCAAACCTCCGATCTGCTTGCTGTCAGTAGAGTGGCTTGACCTGTCTCCATCTGTCACTAGAGAGAGAAGGATGAGAGATATCATTGCTTCAAGCTGTTGCAGTTCATTTCCTCACTGATGTCACCTTTTTCACAGTTCTTGGATTTGATGGACACTATAGACAAGCAGAGAGAAGAAATAGCCAAGAGTGACAGGTGAGATGAAGCTCTGAGTGCTTTCTGCTCTTTGATAGCAGAACTGGGTCTTCTCCACTTCCTGGAGAGATTACCTACCTTTTTTTTTTCCCTTTTTTTTTGCCTCTCAAATGCAGGGTGGCCACAGCACGAGTCAGACAGCTGCAGGAAGCACTGGATGAGCAACACTCTATTATGAATTCACTGAAAGCCAAGTAAGGAGGAGATAAAACCTGAGCTTTTTCACTGTTCTGTGCTGTACAGACAGTGCTGAGCAGAGCTGTTAAGAAGGGGATAATCTTGTGGAGCAGCTAGCTTACTATTCTCCTTAGCTCTGCAGTAATATCCAGAAATTGCAGTCAGATCAGGCCTTTGGGTGTGCCATGCCTGTTCTTAAGTAAATTTACAGTCCATCGGTTTAAGATCAAGTGAATTACAGAGAGGAAAAGGGGAAAAAAGGTTGTGGGGATGGGGACACGTTCCTTGCGCAGTTTACAGCCTGCACGTGCTTCCCCTGGCAGCTGGCAACACCCTCCAAGAAACACTGCAGGTATGGAAGAACTGACCAGCAGGATTGTCCACTTGGGAACAGGGAGGTGGAGCTGCCCAGAAGCAGCGTTCGATTGCACAGAGCTATGTGCACGAGACAGTGGTTGCACTGCAGACACCGATCCAGGCAGGGAAAACAGCTCATGGAAGACAATATGGGGAAATGCGATGGGGAACCAGAACACCCAGCTCTGAAAAATACCAGGTCACTCGTTGCTTGCAGAGGCTGCTTGATGTTGAGAAGGATGTTGAGACTCTGGAGTGAGTCCAGAGAAGAGCAACGAAGCTGGTGAGGGGGCTGGAGAACAGGCCTTATGAGGAGCGGCTGAGAGAGCTGGGAGTGTTTAGCCTGGAGAAGAGGAGGCTGAGGGGAGACCTCATTGCTCTCTCCAACTACCCGAGAGGAGGTTGTGGAGAGGAGGGAGCTGGGCTCTTCTCCCAAGGGACAGGGGACAGGACGAGAGGGAATGGCCTCAAGCTCCACCAGTGGAGGTTTAGGCTGAACATTAGGAAAAAATTTTTCACGGAAAGGGTCACTGGGCACTGGCAGAGGCTGCCCAGGGAGGGGGTTGAGTCACCTTCCCTGGAGGTGTTTAAGGGACGGGTGGACGAGGTGCTGAGGGACATGGTTTAGTGATTGATAGGAATGTTTGGACTTGATGATCCAGTGGGTCTTTTCCAACCTGGTGATTCTATGATTCTATGAACACAGGGGAAATGTGATGGGGCATCGGAACGCCTGGCTCTGAAAAATGCCAGGTCACTCGTTGCTTGCAGAGGCTGCTGGACACAGACATAAGCGGCATCCTTTTCCTAGGCATTAAAAATGCCTCGTTTAACAAGCCTGATTTCATCTGCTGCCAAATCTGCATTAACACCTTGCACTGTCTAAGTGTCGGCCTTAGGAAGGACTCTGGGAAGTGTTTCTCTCTCTAGGCTGCAGATGACTGAAGCTGCCCTGGCTCTGTCTGAGCAGAAGGTGCGCGACCTCGGAGAGCTACTGAATGCTGCAAAACAGGACCAAACCAGCATGGCTGAACGCCACTTTATGGAGCTCCAGCAGCAGAAGCAGGTGAGCTGGATAACTCCTAGTTGGGTTTGAGAGCAGGGTTCCAGGTTGTACCTGGTTTGTGTACATTTAGGGATCACTGGGTGGGATAGACAAGCATGATTTTTACCTCTGTTGGGTTAACTGCAGCTGCCATGACCTAATTCCATGTGTAAATTAAGTCAGCGAGTGCTTGGTGTGGAGAGGAGCTGTAGTGTTTTGGGTCAGGTTGGGTGTAGCTGGCTGCGATGTTGGCTGGAGTAGGTTTGCAGTGCAAGAACTAAGGTAAGTGTAGAATTTTGATTCTGTTTCCAGGAAGGTGTCGATCGGGAAGGCAAGCTTCGGCGTGAATTGTCTGCTGCCAGTGAGAAAAATCTCCTTCTAAGAAACCAGGTAGGAAAGCAAGTCCAAGGGTGAGAAGTGGGATTCAGACGTTGTTTGCTTCTGCTCCGTATACCTGTTCTTTGATCCCTATTTGTGTCTCTGCTGATTGATGTGTACAGCAAACTTTCTCTGCTCATAGGAAAAGAAAATCTATTGTGGTGATAATATCCTTGTAGGTGGATGAATTGGAGAAGAAGTGCAAAGCCCAGCAGGATCAGCTATTCCAGGTCAAACAAGACTTGACCAACACAACGGCGGAGCTGAAGCTGCGGGCTGTGCAGGCTGAGGGTGAGGGAGCAGAAACAGCTCGTGGACACCTCTGGGTTGGAATTACTGTCTGTGAGTCGATGGTGCAAGGCAGCCAAAGAGAAAGGGTGGAAGAGTTTGTGATAGAGATAAATACAGCCTGTGTAGGAGGAATGCCATAATGGTGATATGCCTGCTTTTAATCTGCAGAACGCCTGGAAGCGGAGAAGAAAAGATTTAAAAAAAGCCTTGAGGACATGGAATCTCTTCGGGTGAAAGAGGTAAGAATAGGGTTTCTGCAGCATCCTGGTCTTAGTCTCTCTTTGGTCCTGACATCCAGGTGCCACTGGAGGTCATTGTTTGCTGCCAGCTGCTCTTAAACAAGTTTAAAAATCAATGGACTCAGAGTTACTGTGGGCATAACAGGCTGTTTCTTCTAGCAAAGTCTGGCTGGAGAGATCACAAGACATTCTGCTGCCTAGTGTAATAAGATTTCTTAGCTTGCAAGAGTGTGGGCCAGAGTGGTATGTGATTCTAGAGAAGAGACGCCTGTGTCTGTCTTACTGTGCATAGAGGTGATAGGTATTTATAAGTCTTGTCATGCTCGCTGAAATAAAGATGCATTAATGAAGGAAATCAAGACACATGCTATATACAATCAATTCTTTAGCGAGGCTCTGCTTGCTAGTTCCTTTGCTGTTATGTTTCAGGGGGATTCTGTCTGAGTGTGGGCAGGACAAAAGGCTGTGATCAACTCTCTTGGGAGTGGTCCTGGGGTGTGAAATCACTCAAAAATAAAATTATACCAATAGATTTCTCTGAAGATTTTGAAATCTTGTGTGGAAGGACATAAGCCAGAAAGATTTTAGCAACTAGAAAATGAGTCTCTGATGCTTCTACCACTTGAAAATGAGAGCTCTGACTCATCTTCGTCTGGAAGGGACCTCTGTCTAAAGTACCTAGTTTCTAGAGGGCAGATTCTATCTAGATTACAGTTTCCTAGTGGGACTTTAAGCAAGGTAAGAGTTCTTATTTGGTGGTAGGTGGGTCAGTGCGAGGATGCTCTTCCTCATGCCGAATGGCCACGCTGCTGTGCCCGGAGATAGGAGTGGTTTTCTGGCACTTGTGTGAGTGGTTTCTACTGCTTTTCAGGTGGATCGTATGACACAGCACATTGAGACCAGTGAGCGTTCCATGCAGGACCGGATTCAGAGGCTGGAGGGCATCAGGATAGCTCTGGAGAAGGTGAGAACGGATGCTCCAGGCACACTGGATTGCTCAGGTAGCGATGGCAGAAGAAGGCTGCCAGGGGAGCTTTGTGGAGTCTCCCATTGTTGACCTCTGCAAAGATTGTTGTGTGCTGTTGGGAGGAGCAGAAAACAGCAGTTTACCAGCTAGAGTTATGTTAACTGCTTTGGATTAAGGAAGGAGAAGGTTCCAAGGAGAAACTTGTAGATACCGATCGCACAAAAATAGTTTCCATTAACGTAGTTAGATTCTTACTAAGATTTGACTTCACAGGTTTCCCACATGGTCCCAAGTAGTGTAGCATGTTTCTCCTTATCTATTCCTCCAGCTAGATCCAGCACTGTCCCTTCTATTCCCCTGTCTTTGGAAAGCCTCACCCATTACATGCCCTCATATAACTGACGTTCTCAGTGAATTCAAATGGCAATCTCAGGCTGAGAAAAGGTGTGTAATCTGCATTTGTTATCCCTGCCCCTGTGCGAGAGAGACAGCCGTGTCACGTTGTAGCTTGCGACTGGAAGCTCCTAACATTTTCTGATCAGCGTTGCGGTGGTGCAGCCTCTCTGTCTGGAATGATCTTTCACATTTCTGTGGCAGGAACTGAGCCAAGTCAAAGCAGCCGCACTCGCTGAGCGAGGCCAAGCAGAGGAGGAGTTAATGAAAGTCCGGAATCAGACACGATTGGAGGAGGTAAGGACAAAACTTGTCTGTGCTCCCTGCCTCTATGTGAAGGAGTGGATTTGGCTTATGTGTGTTTTTGTCCTGGGGAACTCCCTGCTCTGGACTTCACTGGCTTGCAAATAGAGTGATTTCTGAGGAAAGAGTCCTGCAAAGTCTGCTTCAGATTGTCTTCAGGATGGAGCTGCTATCTCCACGTGCTCTGCACTTTCCAGCAGTAACAGAATTGATGTGGATATTGTCATTGCAGATCTTAGGTTGCAAACTTTTGAAGCCGACAGCAAGGTGTTTAACAGCAGCTTTCAATGGGCTGCTCCTGTTTCTCTGGACTCAGGAATTTCTGCAAGTTGCAGCTGCTGCTGGATAAAACAAGTCACTGTAGAATTTGTGAAAATAACAATGACATCAGCACCCTGGGAAAAAGAACAAGGGATGAGGAAAATACACCAAAACTATTAGAATATTTACTTACATGTAACATCACAAAAGAAAATGCTTTACTGACTTACAGACGCGTAAGAGCTGCCGCGTGGGTCTGTGTGGGGCACGGTGGTTGCTTAGCTGCATTCCGTGGTGTTTCAGAGCCATTTGGGATATAGAAGAAGTGGAGACAGAGCATTAGTTATAAACACCGGCAGTGGCCTTGGTGCTTTTACCAAGGATTTCTCTGTTTCTCAGCAAGTGAGCTGGGCTTTGTAGTGCCTCCATCAGTGTGTTTTGCCTGGCAGCAGAAAGCAGCTCAGATTTACTCCTGAATATGAGGGAGAAGTGCTATATCTATTGTGTCCAAGTCCTGTGCTTGTTCTTCAGTGCCAGGGGTTCACTGTGTTGGGGACAAAAAGGGGAGAATCCCTTTGTAGGAATAGGACTGGCACGTTTTCTTTTTCCTTTGTGTCTTATAGCAGCAACAACTAGAACACCTGAAAGAGAAGCTGCGGCTGATGACTGAGTTAAGGGATGAAGCTCAGAACTGCTGCCTTAAGCAAAAGCAAATGGTTGTTGAGGCCCAAGCCAAAGCCACTCAGTTGAGCCTGCACGCTGATGGACTCCGAAGGCGGCTAGAGGAACTTCAGCAGGTGATTCGAACTGGAGTAGAGGCACGGTCACCGCAGGGGCAGAACAAATGATAAGGTTGTTTGCTTATTCATGGATTTGTCTGTGTGTGTCAGGACCTGAACGGTAAAGAAGTGGCAGAGATGAATATAGTGAAATTACAGGAGCAGATTGGACACCTGCAGGCGGTACGCACGGCACAGGACGAGCTGAGAGAGAAGATTGTAGCCCTGGAAAGACAGCTGAAAGGTGATGGATCTTTTTGTGCTTCTGAAAGGGTAACACTGGGTCACAGTGGGCCTGGAACTGAGCTACGCTGACGGGTGGTGCCAGCGATGCTGCCTGTGCATACACCCATGGACTGCGCCCTCCATCCTGATGGATTTGCAGGCATTCTTGTCCTCATTTTCTGCAGACCGAGACTCAGAACTCCCCAGTGCTGCACAGCAAGCAAACCCCTTTGATTCTGCACACAGTGAAGTGTAACAGCTTGTCTGTGCAAAGCTTCTCAGTGTCCCATGCAGCTTCTCTTGGGCGCCTGCATCTTGTTTCCATTGCCTTTGGCTCTGCCTATAATTTTTGTTTCTGTTTATTCTAGGGGCACCCTAATTTTCTTTACCAATTCTGCTTTTCTTTCACAGCCTTATCAAGTAATCACCGTGAGGCACTGCTGGACAAAGAAGGTGAAATCTCTATGTTGCTGGAGAAGCTGAGAATGAAAGAGGCTGAAATCTCTATGTTGCTGGAGAAGCTGAGATTGAAAGAGGCTGAAATCTCTAGGATGAGGGAAGAAGAAGCCCAGCGAGCAAGTTTCTTGCAGAATGCCATCATGGCATACGTGCAGGGCTCCCCCTTGGGAACTCACAGTCCTAGGAAGTGAGAGCATGGCTTAAAGAATCCTGATACCTATTCTCGGGAGGTGAACAACTTGAGTGCAGCCGCTTCTTTCTACACAGGACGGTTTTGTCAGAGTAAGGTGACTACGTGGCCTGATTGTTTTGTGTTCCTGCTGTTTCATATTGGGTTTTGCTCTGTTTGGGGTTTTTTTTTTAATAAAGAGCTTTTGGGTTTTGCTGTGATGCTGGCCAGTGCCAAGCTAGATGTTTGGCTGATGTGGAGGGGCCTTCTGCTCTGTGACTCATGAAGATCCTGCCACTCTGTCCTGGAGCTGAAGGGCTGTTGCAGGTGGGTGAAAGCTTGAGTACGCCGACAGGGTTTGGATCTGAACTAAGGTAAGAGAAGCAGGGAACCCATACGCTGGTCAGAAGGACAGGAGAGTCCTGGTCTGGGGGTGCTGTCAGCACTGTGCGGGTAAGGGGACAGCAAAGCCTGTTTTGAGACAACACCTCTACAGTTATCGCTGTTCTCCACTTGGAGAAGTGGTGGAGGAATCCAAAAAGTGATGCTTATGAGGAAATTTTGCTGCTGCTGACAGGCAGCTTTCCCAGCAGCTCGGGGTGGGTGACAGTGAAATCTGCAGCTCAGTGCAACCAGGCTGGAAAGAAAGCTTCACCTTGGAGCCTGGGTGCTACGGGATCCATTCCCTTCAGAGGACACGGAGCCAGCTTGGGGAGACTGGGGGCAGCTTAGGGGTCACTTGGGGCAGCTCTTGGGACACTGGGGGCAGCTCGGGAGTCACTGGGGCAGTTTGGGGGACACTGGGGTAGCTGGAGGGGGACTGGGGGCAGCTTGGGGGCCACTGGGACAGCTCAGGGGCCACTGGGGGCAGCTCAGGGGCTACTGGGGGCAGTTTGGGGGCCACTAGGGGCAGCTTAGGGGCCACTGGGGCAGCACGGGGGTCACTAGGGACAGATCAGGGGTCACTGGGGCAGCTTGGGGGTCACTGGGGCAGCTCAGGGGCCACTGGGGGCAGCTCAGTGGTCACTGGGGCAGCTTGGGGGACACTGAGGCAACTCGAGGGCCACAGGGGCAGCTTAGGGGCCACTGGGGCAGCTTGGGGGACACTGAGGCAGCTTAGGGGCCACTGGGGCAGCTTGGGGGCCACTGGGGGCAGGTAAGGGGCCACTGGGGACAGCTCAGAGGTCACTGGGGCTGCTTGGGGAACACTAGAGGCAGCTTGGGGGCCACTGGGACAGCTTGGGGGCCACTAGGGGCAGCTTGGAGGCCACTAGAGGCTGCTCGGTGGTCACTGGGGCAGCTTGGGGGCCACTGGGGGCAGGTAGGGGGCCACTGGGGACAGCTCAGGGGTCACTGGGGCAGCTTGGGGGTCACTGGGGCTGCTTGGGGAACTCTAGAGGCAGCTTGGGGGCCACGGAGGGCGGCTTGGGCAACACTAGGGGCAGCTTAGGGGCCACTAGAGGCAGCTTGGGGGACACTAGAGGCAGCTTGAGGGCCACTTGGGGCTGCTTGGGGACCACTCGGGACAGCCCAGGGCGAGGTGGGGGGCAGGAAAGCTCGTCTGGGCTCGACTCGGCTGCGCTCGACTCCTTTCGGCTCCGCTCGTCTCCCTTCGGCTCCGCTCGGCTCCCTTCGGCCCCCTTCGGCTCCGCTCGGCTCCCTTCGGCTCCGCTCGGCTCCCCTCGGCCCCGCCCGCGCGGGCTGTCACTGCGGCGGGACTCGCGGCGGCGGCGCCGCCATCGCGGGGGCAGATGCAGGCGATCAAGTGTGTGGTGGTGGGCGACGGGTGAGTGCGGGGCGGGACCGGGGGGGGTCCCTCAGGGCTCCTCCTCGACCACAAACCGTGAGGGAGGCGCGGTCCGGCCCGGCCTGGAGCGCCGCGGGCCCGCGGCGCTCCAGGCCGGGCCGGACCGCGCCTCCCTCACGGTTTGAGGGCTTGGAATCGATTCCCCGTCGCTGCTTGGAGACCCGGTGTCTTCTAAACCCTCCCCGTCGTCTTTTATTAACGAGGAGCCCTTCTTCCCTCAACCCCCCTCTTTTTTTCCCCTCAAAACCCCTCTTTTTTCCCCCTCATCTTCTTTTGTTGTTGGTGTGGTGAGGTGAAATGTGTTTCTGGTATCGCCATGTGCTGCTTCTCCTCCCCCCCTAGAGGGTTTTTCCAGCCGAAAAGGCGGCTGTGAGCTGGTGGAGCCCCCAGCATCTGGGAGGGTTTGAAAGATGGGGAGATGTGGTTTAGGGATGGGCAGGTGTGGTTGGACTCCATGAGCTCAAAGGGCTTTTTCCAACCAAGTCATAGAATCACCAGGTTGGAAAAGACTCACCGGATCATCGAGTCCAACCATTCCCATCAATCCTCAGCACCTCATCTACCCGTACCTTAAACCCCTCCAGGGAAGGTGACTCAACCCCCTCCCTGGGCAGCCTGTTCCAGTGCCCAATGACCCTTTCTATGAAAATTTTTTTCCTAATGTCCAGCCTGACCCTCCCCTGGTGGAGCTTGAGGCCATTCCCTCTCGTCCTGTCCCCTGTCACTTGGGAGAAGAGTCCAATGATTCTATGAATCCCCTCTCAGAGAGAGGGGGCTGAGCCGGGTGGGTTGTCTTCTTCTTTTAGAGAACGTGGCACAATGAATCGTGGAATGATTTGGGTTGGAAGGGGTCTCAAAGTCCATCCAATTCCAACACCTTGCCCTGGGCAGGGATCCCACTGGATCAGGTTGCTCCAAGGCACATCCAACCTGTCCGTAAACACCTCCGGGGATGGGGCAGCCCCCACTTCTTTGGACAACCCCATTTCTTCCTAATATCTCATCTAAACCTCTTCTCTTTTAGTCTAAAACCATTACCCCTTGTCCTGTTGATTCAGGCCCTGCTACAAAGTTTTTCCCCACCTTTCTTATCAGCCCCCTTTTAGTATTGAAAGACAGCAATAAGGTGTCCTCGGAGTCTTCTCCAAGATGAACAACCCCACCTCTCTCAGCCTCTTTTCACAGGGACATCTCTTATGCTTCATAGCTTTTCCTAGAGCATATTTTTCATTATAATTCCCATTTGCTTTTCCAGTCACCACAGCAAGCGCAGAGCTGGAATACAGAGAAATGAATGTGAGCTGGTCTTAGGCAAGGACTGGTTGTTCTGCCATCTCTCAAATGCAGATTTGGAGTGAGGCCTTCCCAGTTTGAGCCTCTGGGGACAAACTAGGGAATAGGAGAAAGAGCCACCCACGTAGCAGAGGCCTGTTGTGGCAGGGAGAGCAACAGCTGGGAGCACAGCACGTTGGAAATGGGCTTCAGCTGAAGTTCTGCAGATCTGTGCTTTCCTTAGGTTGCTAGTGCAGAGACTACATGAACTCAGAAAACAAAACACTGTAGATACCCATGTGGTTTTGTGAGTTACCCGAGTTCCCTGCTTGATGGGAGAGGTCATGGTTCAGGAGGAAAGTCCTAGACCTCATGACTCAAAGACCTCATCACTCTCCAGCTCCCCGAAAGAAGGTTGTAGCAAGAAGGGAGTTGGTCTCTTCTCCCAAGTAACAAGTGATATGATGGGATGAAATGGCCTCAAATTGCACCAGATCGGATATTAGGAAAAATTTCTTCACAAAAGGGGTTATCAGGCACTGGAACAGGGTGCCTAGGGTGGTGGAGTCACTGTTTCTGGAGGAATTTAAAAGATGGGTAGCTGTGGCACTTCGTGACATGGTTTAGTAGGCACAGTGGGGTTGAGCTGATGGTCGGACTGGAAGAGCTTAGAGGTCTTTTCCAACCTTAACGATTCTGTGATTGCTGTAGTGGTTCTCACTGTGCTTTGTGTCATCCTGGTGCAGGACTATGGGGTGCCCTGGAGTCTCTCCCTTATTCCCAAGGCCTTTCCTTGGGTCACTCTGGTTACAGCACTGGGTGGAGGATCCCCATCCCTCCTGGCTCTTCAGCCTCACTTGGGCACCTGACAGGCACCTCTCCCTGCTCATGGTCTGTGCCTCTGTGAGGTTCTCTGCAGTTCAGTCTTCAAGTGATTAACAAGTTGGGTGTACTCCTAGTGCTCCTCTGTTCTTAGAACCAAGATTTTCCCCTATCCTGCAAGGCTAACGGAGGTTTGTACATTTACGCTCTTGCTGAGCCAGCCAGCCCCTGCGAGCTGCCACCAGTGGCTTGGCTAATCCTTCCTGCCTTTGGCAAAGCTTGGAGTTGGTATTTTCATGGATCTGGTGCCAAAATCTCTTTCCAAACTGACAATGAAAAAGTTCATTTTTTGCTTATGGATACTTTTTTCCCCCTTTGTATTTATCAATATTGTATTCCTGCATCTGAGTGGCTCGAATAATTCTATGCTGTTGCACGTTTTTTCTCCTCGCTGTTTACCCATTTTGCTAGATTATTACAGATGTTTTGAGTCCAGCACAGGACCCTAATTTATTCCCTCTCTTTTGGTTCCTGGAACAAATAAATTTTACCTGGTGTTTTGCTGAGGTTAAGGGAGTGGAAAAAAGGTATGAGAGAAGCAGGGTCTGTAAGAGCTCAGGCAAGGTGCACATGGTGAACGCAGGCCTGGACCCTGGCAGCTCCAGAATTCCAGCCTGCTGGAGGTTTGTTTTTGTTTTACCCAATCTCTTCTTTGAGCGGGGAAAGGGTGGGTTTTACAGTACTTCCCGCTGTACCCTTAATGTTTGTCACTCTCATCCCCTGTAGAGCTGTCGGGAAGACCTGCTTGCTGATCAGTTACACCACGAATGCCTTTCCTGGAGAATACATCCCCACCGTGTGAGTAATGGCCTTGGGCTTTGGGTGCGTTTTGCTCTGTAAAAGCTGGTTTTGGAGGTGAGGAGGCACTAGGAGGCTGCTGGTGGGACGGCTGTGTGTGAGGAGGGCAGACTGTCCCCACTGGAGTGGCGCCGTGGTGTCCTCTCCTGATTCACCAACCTTTGGATTTTGTAGAGAGAGAGGTGTGGGTCACAACAGGATTGTCACTGATGGGGACTCTTCCTTGGCAGGTTTGATAACTACTCTGCCAATGTCATGGTAGATGGAAAACCAGTGAACCTAGGCCTCTGGGATACAGCAGGGCAAGAGGATTATGACCGACTGCGGCCTCTCTCCTATCCACAGACGGTGAGTGCTGGGCTTGGACTGGCTTGTAACTGCTCCCTTATGGGGACAGGGAGGCTCCCAAGGGCAGCCAGGCTTCTTTCCTTTGAGGAAAGTCTAAGTTCCTGCAACTGTAACCATAATTCTGTTGTTTAAGAAGTGTCACAGCTGCATTTCTCCTAAGAGATTGTTCTGTTCTATTCCCTGCCTCGTAATGGTGTTTGAACAGCGATATGTGCCACGAGGAAGCTCAAGCAGAAGGACTGATGTGGGCCTGCTGTACTGCTGAGCCCTGTGCAGTATTCCCAGTCTCTCTTGGTGGCACAGCTCGCTGCTGGGTGGCACTAGGAGTGTTGCCTTGGCTCTCACAATTCCTGCCTGGCCCCCTGACAAGGGCTGAGGCCCGTGGCACTGATAAGGGATTTGTGGCAGGCCCTTAATGTGCAGAGCCTGGTATTGTGAAAGAAGAAGTTGTGCATTCCATTCCTTTCCTATCTCAACTGGTTTAGTCCCCTTAATGGGGAGGAGTTTCTCACCTCCGCTGGTGAGAGGAGGTTGTCCTTGGTCAGGCTCCCTCTCCACCCTCCCTCCATTGTCTCTCACTGTTTCACGGCTAACCCTCTTCTTTCCACACAGGACGTTTTCTTGATCTGCTTCTCCCTTGTGAGTCCAGCCTCTTTTGAGAATGTCAGAGCCAAGGTAAAGTGTTCTCCTCCTGGGTGAAACACCAGGGAAGTCCCCTGCCCCGCACCTACAGGCCCAGAATTACCAGCGGTCATGTTTCGATAAGGGAAAGCCACAGTCTGTAGGTTTTAAGAGAGGTCTACTTCTTATTTGCTATGTTTTTGCCTTTTTGAATCTGCATCTTGAAGAAGATAAGGGACGTCCTAGAAGCAAAAATGCAGTTAAGGGAACTCTGTGTGCAGCTGGCTGGCACTGGCTGTCAGGATTCTGTGTCTCAGTGCCTTCATTATTACACCTGCATCGATCTCTTCGCAGTGTGTTCAGAACCGTAGGCAAAATGATTCTGTTCAGGTGTTGCCACTATGTCAGACAACAGTAAAAACCTTCTTCCTAATAGGAAATGCATCCTCGTGGTGCCCCTCCTGCTACAGCACCTTTTCTTATCATGCCTTTCTGTTTCAGTGGTACCCCGAGGTCCGACACCATTGCCCGAACACACCCATCATCCTGGTGGGCACCAAGCTGGACTTGAGGGATGATAAGGACACCATTGAAAGGTTACGTGATAAGAAACTGGCCCCCATCACCTACCCCCAAGGTTTGGCCATGGCTCGGGAAATTGGTGAGTCCCACATCTCTGTGGCGTTGGGGTGAGGGACGGTATGTCCTGGCGGGACCGGAGCGGCTGAGCCAGAGCTCTCTTTCCTTTAGGGTCGGTAAAGTACCTCGAGTGCTCTGCCCTGACGCAGCGGGGCTTGAAGACGGTGTTTGATGAAGCCATCCGGGCTGTGCTCTGCCCACCGCCCGTGAAGAAGCCCGGCAAAAAGTGTACCGTGTTTTGAGGGCTGCGGCCACGGTGCTCAGCATGTTGTCGTCCTCTGACGGATTGCGTATTAGCTGGGTGTTTCTGGAGGGGGCTGGGATGTGTAGGGCCCTTCATCATGTACGAAGTCAGTGTTTTTTAAATGTCTCTTTGATTTAACGTCAGTGTTGATGTGAAGGGGCAGTGGGGGCAGGAGACCAGCCGGGGGCTTTGCAGCCCCCAGGGGAGGTACAGTGGGGAAGGCAAGGTAGCTCCTTGGGGCAACAGGCTGTTTTGGCTCTCCTGAACTCCACGCTGAAAGGGCCGAGACATCCATCCTGTCCTGGAAGCACCTGGTTTAACCTGCAGGTGAAACTGCTGGTGAAGATCCTTGTAGGAGTGGGGAGGGAGCCGATACGAATGGTGCTGCATGGCAAGAGTAGCTGGGAGAGTGGTAGGGTCTCCTTGCCCAGTCTTCTGTGGCTAACGGCTAACAAACTGGTGCTCTAGCAGATACGTGCCTGAGACTGTTACAGAAATCCTCACCAACCCCAGGAGGGGTCCAAGTAAACAGGAGATGAAGAACTAACCATTAGGTGCTTTACTGGGTTCTAGCCAGACTCAGCGAGTGAAACAGCTCGGTGCAATCGATGTATTTGCCTTTTCGTGTGTGCGCACCCCAGGACAGCGTGGTGCTGCTCCCCCAGCGGCCTTTAGCAGGGCCTCCCCCCCCCCCGCCAGAATCCAGTCTCTGCAGAGCAGGACTGTGGTTGTTGCCTCTGTTTTGTTTTTTTTTTTCTACTAAAGACAGCAGCAAAGGAAGCAATGAGGAGTCTGCTAACTTCTTCTTTCCGTTCCCACTGAAAGTGCGGGCAGGCTCTATGGATTTGGATGGAAGGGGAGAGCTTCTGAAGGGTTGGGGGGCGGGGAATAGGGTTGGAAGAATGACAGGTCCAATTTCTAATCATCATGTAGAGTGACAAGATAAAACCTTATTTGGTGCAATAAACATTCTCCATGACGGTGTATCTGAGCTTTATTCTACAGCAGCCCACTAAAGGTAATTTTCTGCCTCACTTCTCATAGAAGTTCCAGCCTCACTGCCCCTCTTCTCCAGCAAGACTGGGTCTGTGTCATTGTTTTCTGTCCAGTTTACAGCTCTGCAGGTCTAGTAGGAAAACCAAGGCCAGGTGTGGAATGCAGGTGTCCTCTTAGGAGACAAGAAACCCCCCGTCAACCATCAGGGAGCTGCCCGTTGTCATAGCACTCTGGTCACTCAGCAAGAAGAGAATGCTGTTCACCACATCATCCACCTCTGGAATCAAACACAGAGAACACTCAATACAACCCTCAAACCGTATTAGAAAAACAAGCATCACAAAAGGTATGTCTGACCTCTATATGTAACTAACCGGAGCAGGAGAATGTCTCCACCCTCAAACTGTGCTTGGTGCTTGGTCAGCGTGGCTGAGAGCTGGGCATCAAACAGTCCTTGTTGTGATCAAATGATACTTGGCTCACAGCAAGGCCCCACACTCCCCTCCCAGTCAAATTTATGGACAACAGAACAAGCGTGTTTTGCTTGTTCTAACATGACAAGGCTCTAAAAGAGGGGAGGGGATGTTGATTCATGCCCTGTCCTCATCAAATACTTCAGGAATTCAACCACAGCTGTTCAGCAGAGTTGTGGCTTTGCCCACAAAAGCAACGAGCTACCTCTGGCTGTGGTGCCAGTTAGAGGGAAGGCTTGGATACAACAGAGCCCAGCCTGGCAAGAAATCAACACCACCAACCTGCAAACTTTCCCAGCGGAATCCGATTAATCATGGCAGCAGATTTCTGAGGGTCACTCCAGTTAATTCTCCCCATGTCGGTCATAACCACGGTGGGGTTCACAGTGTTCACCCTGATCTGGGACCAAGAGCAACAACAGTCAGTGTAACCAGGCTGCTCTAGAGGAAAGGCTCAGGTTCAGCTTTCACTTCCCTTTCTCTCACAAAGAATCCTACCTTGTGGGGTCCCAGCTCCATTGCCATTACTTTGGTCAGCATATCCAGAGCACTTTTTGTGGAACCTTCAAGAGAAGGGATAAACAGGAGGCATTTAAGCGAACAGCAGTTGTTCTGGAAGACGCAGAAGTGGTTCATTGCCCAGATGTGGCAGCCAGCAGCTTGGTGGCTGCAGTCTGCAGCTCGCTGAAAGGGAGAGGGGCACTGCTGAAGCCACTTACAGTAAACAGCGTGATCCCGCAGAGCGCGCTGAGATGCCTGGCTAGAGACATTCACAATAGCACCTGGCAGCCCCTGCGCGATCATCTGCCGAGCAACAATCTGGGGTGGGGAAGGGAAAAAAAGAAAAGCGATGCCAGGATTGTAACAAGAGACATTATTATATCATTCAGTAGGAATCTTCCTAGGCTATTATGGGAGCCAAAGGGGCAAGGACATCCAGAAGAAGTCAGTCCTCACTGCCTCCCTCTTAGAGAGTGAAGGGGTTGTGTGTGCAAACAGTCAGGGTAACTTTGAATTATGATATGAGTCCACAGTTTTCTTCCGGGCAGAAAACTCAGTCAGGAGTCATGGAGACCACAGTGACAATTCTTCCTTACCTGGGAAACGTGAAGCACAGCCCGAAAATTCACATCAAAAGACCTGCAAATAAATTTAAAAGTTAGAGTGGTTGCAGCCCAGGGCAGAGAGGAATTGTTCTGGGAGGCAGCAGAGAAGTGCTGCTGGTGTCTTAGAAGGACTGGAGTTACTCTAAAACATGGCCAGAAGTGCCAGGCTGATTGGCTAGCAAGAACGATGAGGCGTGCTTCCCACGATAAACTGTTCATGGGGCATCAGCTGTTTCGTGTGCAGGGTGGGCGGTGCACTTGTGCGTTGTTCTGTTTCCAGCAGGACTCTGATCCTCAGCAGACTAAGGTTCTTCCTCTGTTACAGTTTAAACAGGGAGCCCTGGGCCTCAGCCAGCGACTCTTGAGGTCAACCAAACGCCTCGCAAGCTTTAACACAGCAAATTGGTTTGCTACGATGGGTGGAAGCAGCTTTTCTTCTGTTTGCCACGTAGTTCTTCCTTGTTCAGGCTTTTACCTGCTAGTGCTGCAGAACAGCCTTAGAACCCACACATTTTATATCTGAATGACAAATTAATTCCTTGTTATAGACCCGGAACAGCCATTCTTACTGCAGGGACAAAGCGCGGCCCATCTTCTCCAAAGGAAGCAGACTTGCCACATCCTGTATCCTAAAGCTTAACCCTACCGTTTGAGGGAAAAATGATGTCATGTTATTGGAGTGAGCAACTTCAGTTCCCGCTGCAACAATTCTGTCCTCCCTTACGTGCTGTCATCATCTTGCATTCTGAACTGCCTTGCCAACAAGTGCCTTTCAATATAGCAGAGACTAAGCTGGAGCTAGACTGAAAGCTGTGAGTTTGGTGAACAGTGAGAGGCACTCTCCTCTCTGGTGCGGGCTGGATGGCCTGTGCACGCTGACCAAGCAAGGAAAATGTAGGCTCTGTAACTGTGGGATAGCTCAGGGCTCCACTTGGGTTCCTTTTTGTGTTTACATGGGTGGAAGGTATGTAAAGGATGAAAACTTGGATAGGAACAGTAACAATCAGCAGAGCACTGTGAAAGCGGGTGTTGGGTGTTTCTAAAAAGCGTGTGTGTCTGGTGCCCACGCACCAGCCGCTTTCTTTTGTAACAGAAACCAATTTCAGGAGAGCTTTGTCCCCATTTTTAGCCTGGTGGCTTCACTGTGGCTCAGCAGGCGGGCGCAGGGCAGCGCTGGGGCTGTGGATGCATTCGGGGGGCACTCACCGGTCCAGGGCCTCCCGCGACACCTCCAGGAAGGGCTGCAGCACGGCCACAGCCGCGTTGTTCACCAGCAGCTCGAAGGGTCCCGCTGCACCCACCGCCGCCTCGGTGGCGTCCCAGTCAGCCAGGTCCAGGCACAGCGGCTCGATGCCCGGGCACTGCGGCAGGGCCGGCACGGGTCACTGCGGGCAGCGCTGGGCCAGGAGAGGGATTGCGGGACAGGTCCTGGGACAGGGAGGGGGTCCCGGGGCACGGAGAGGGATCCGGGGCAGGGCAGGGGGGTATCAGGGTTGGTCAGGTGTCCCGGGGCAGAGGATGGGATCATAGGGCAGGGGGAGATCAGGGTGTTGGGGGGGTATCGGGGTTGGGCAGGGGGTCCTGGGGGCAAGGAGAGGGTCTTGGGGCAGGGGGAGATCAGGGTGTCGGGGGGAGGGGATCGGGGTTGGGTAGGGGGTCCCGGGGCAGAGGATGGGATCGTGGGACAGGGTGTCCCAGGGCAGGGGAGGTCCAGGGGGCAGGGAGAGGGTCTGGGGGCAGGTCAGGGGGTCCTGGGACAAGGGAAGATTGGAGTTGGGGGGGAATGAGTATTGGGCAGGGGGTCCTGGGGGCAGGGAGAGAGTCTTGGGGCAGGGAGAAATGAGGGTGGGTGGATCAGGGTTGTGTAGGGGGTCTTGGGGCAGAGGATGAGATCATGGGGCGGGGGGTCCTGGGCCAGCGGGGGTCCGGGTGGCAGGGAGAAGGTCTTGGGGCAGAGCAGGGGGGTATCAGGGCAGGGGGAGACCAGGCTTGGGGTGGGGGGGGGATCAGGGTTGGGCAGGGGGTCCCGGGGCAAGGGGTCCTGGGGCAGGGGAGGTCCTGGGGCAGGGGGGATCCAGGGGGCAGGGAGAGGGTCTCAGGGCAGAGCAGGGGGGGATCAGGGTTGGGCAAGGGGGTCCCGGGGCAGAGGATGAGCTCATAGGGCGGGGGGTCCTGGGACAGGGGGGCTTTAGGGGGCAAGGAGAGGGTCCCGGGGCAGGGCAGGGGGTCCCGGTCGGGGTCCCGCACCTCCCTCGCCAGGCTCTCCAGGTCGGCCGCCGTGCGGCTCAGCGCGGTGACTCGGGCCCCGGCGCGGCCCAGCGCCACGGCCACGGCGCGGCCGATCCCTGCGGGGACACGGAGTCACGAGCGGCCCGGGACACGGCCGCCCCCGCCCCGGACACCGGCGGCCCCGCGGCACCTTTGCCCGCCCCGGTGACCAGCGCCCGGCGGCCGCGGAACGACAGCGGCGGCTCCATCCTGCGGCGGGGGACGGGGCTCGGGGCTCGGAGCGAGGGGCAGGCGGGGCTCGGGGCCTGGGGCAGGCGGAGCTTGGGCCTCGGGGCCCGGTGCAGGCGGAGCTCGGGGCCTGGTGCCGCCGCCCTCCGCCCCCTGCGGTGCCCAGTGCCCAGAGCGCCCGGCTGGAAGGGCCCTCAGGGATCCTCTGGCCAAAGCTTTTAGGCTTTTTAGATCTGTTTAAACGAGACGGCCCGGCGCCCTGTCCAGCTGAGCTTCACACGTCCTACAGGGAGGAATCCACTGCTGCCCCGGGAAGGGATTCTTAATGTTTTGCCGTTCTCATGGTGAAAACTTTTCTTCTGGAATCCCCGAGGAATCTCCCCAGGAGCAACTTGTACCCTTCGCCCCTTTGTAAGAAGGCCTCCCCTAAGCCTTCTCCTCTCAAGGCTCAATGAACCCGGTTCTTTCAGCTTTACTTCACACACAAGGTGTCCTAGTCCTTTCCTAGTCACCCTAGTAGCCGTTCTGGGCCCTCTCCAGCCTGGCCAAAGGCACCCGGCTCCACTGGCCCCTGGCAGGCAGGCAGGATTCCTCCCACGGCTCCATGGAGACGAGATGTGGTGCTGGGACGTGGAACAGAAAAGCTGCTGGGGCCACGGGCCCTGCCCCAGGCTTTGCTGCCCATGATGGTCAGTGTAGAGCTGCAGCGCGAGGTGCAGAGCTGGCACAGCACCACGGCAGAGCTGCCCGCGATCACCAGCGGGTCTGTCGGTAATTAGCAACCAAATCAGGCATCGTTTCCTCAAGACTCTCCAAGAGCCGCTGTGGCACAGGTAGCGAGTGCAGAAACAGAGTACGAAAGTGCAGAAGCAAGTTTACAACAATTAAGTTACTCCTTACCTAAATTCTTTTACTTTACTCTGTTAATCATCCTCTGCAAGGATTCTTCTCATCCACGTTTCTTCCTCTGCACATCCAAGTACCCAAAGCTCGTGTGCATCACAGCAGCCCAGCAGGAGGCTGTCATTTCCAGGATTGCAAGGTTTACGGTCCATTTTTCATGCAGAGAAGACGTCAAGAAACATGACAAAACACAGCCTTTGGCATAGTTAAATATTTATTTTGCAGAATCACTTGATGTATGAGACAGCAGTTTGATTAAAAAGCTGCATCCCGATAAATCCACAGAGCCTACTGCATTGTCAGCATGAGAAACCTTCCAAGCAGCGTGCACGCCTGGAGCAGCTCTGAGTTCCAGGGAGGAGAGGGTGGGCTCTTCCCAGCTCCCTTCCCTCCCACAGCCGCTGGAAAATTGCCTCAGGGTGACCAGTGACTGCAGTGACAAGCTGCCACCCACATGAAGTGGTTCCACTTTTGAACCACGGTTGCCCACACAACCAGTCCCCGGCCCCCACTGTCTGTGCTACCTTACAAGAAGCTGCTACCAGTGGAAGAGGAAGAAAAGCTCCCACAGAAGAGTTCAGAATCAGAGTACTTGAAGAGAAAAGTCTTATCAAGAGCTCATGAAGCTTTGTGGCTTTCTGCTACAGGAGGTTGAAAACAAGAACCTAACGAGCGTTTATGTAGATACCAGGAATCCCCAGAGCTATTAATGACAAATCATTAAACCACAGGACTGAGTTCTAATAAGCAGAAGACCTAATGAAGAGGTAGAATATACACAACCCCTGTTCCCCACGTCCTCCTCTGCTTTCTAACAGGCTGTCCATGCCACAGACGGTCACACTGCCCAGCTGGACTTGGTCCCATTCCCTGCAGCTTCCTTATTCCCATCCCTCACGGTCACCTTAGCAGACATGAAGGGAAGGAGAAACTTAAAAATGAGCTGTGAGATGGTAGCAAGCAGCAGTCGGCTTCTTTGCTCCTCAGTGGAATTAACTAGAACAATGCAGAGGGCAGCGCACCCAGGTAAAGGCTGAACGGTTTATGTTAAAAATGAAGTGCAGGGAACAATGTGTTTCAGGAGGCTGACACCTCTGTTTCACTCTTGAATATGCTGCAGGCGTTTACAAATAGCTGAAGTCCACAGTACAGCTCAGCAGAGCTGTTTAGAAATACGAAGCATTTGCTAGGTCCACATTCTAGCTGTTAATCGGAGTTCCAGGTTATACAATGTCTTTGTACTATTCTCCCCGTAATTCAGACTCTAGCACTAAACCAGCAAGTATTTTTTGAAAAGTTTGTGAGGGTGAAGAGTGGTTTTGCAAAGGTTTTTTTTCTGCTGTTCTGCCTGTCCAGTCAGGACTGCGCACGGCCAAAGCTCAGGCTAATGGAGAAGTAAGTACATGGAGCCCCATTTCCTCTACTTTCATACCCAAACTATTTAAAAAGCAGCAGCAGGTGATACTGCTGCAGCACCGATCTTCTGCCTTTGTGCGAGCATACAGTTTCCTCTTAGTGGTTGCATGAACTATTTACTGAAACTTTAAGAAGCAGAGTAAAAAATAAAAACTGACCTAGACTTTAAGGTAATCAAACGATTATCTGAAGAAGCTGCAGTGGAGTAACCATAGTCACACAATTAAAGGTCCTCAAATAAGAGCATCACCATCCTTCTTGGGGTGCTGCAGCTATCGAGCATTCCTCCTCCCTCACAGACTGGAAGGATACAGCCCAGCCTCAGACACAGGGCGTGTTTCCTCAGCTCTAGCTCATACAGGCAACGCAGGAGAAACAATTACCATCTAGTCTGGCAAACACTTCTTCAATTATCAAATATCAAAGGAATACTAGGGCCTGGCAGACCCACCATCATAATTAACCATCGCGATTCAGCTGGTGAGAGCGCCCGGTCTGACAATCACCTCCATGGGAGGTACAAGGGACTGCGGGGAGAACGTGCGCAGTAAGCAGCTCTTGTCCAGTCCTGAGTAAGCTTACCCTTACACAGGGTGTTCCCATGACAAAGGCTCCCAGCCTTCTTTACTCTAACGATTCCAGGATTTCTGGTGTTTACGAACAGACCCTGTTCCAGCCCACAGGCGGGGTTTTAATTTGGCAGCCACAGCAACTCTTAAATAATTCTCTTCTCAAGAAAGACGAGTGAAAACTTCCCCTCTCTCGTCACCATGGGGACTACAGTTCTGCTGTAGCACTTCCAGCTTCCCAACAACAGCCTCCAAAAGCCCCTGGAAGAGCTAAGAACGCTGTCATTCCGAGCACCGCAACTCCCCAGGACGTGTCCAAGCACAGATTCCCGTGACACCAGACAAAAGTGTAAAGCGACTCGTACACATTTGACTGTAGCCACTGTGCGAAGAGCTGCTGGACAAGAGAACAAGGAATCTTCTTGGAATGTCCCAGGCTGCAGCCAAACAAACCACACCTTCTGGCTTTGTAAATAAGAGTCTGTCTGCTTCCTTTGTAGATACCTCTGTCTGTCTCCCAGAAGGAAGAAAAACCCAAAAGTCCACCACAAGTCCTGTCTTATACAAACTCAGTAAGGTACAGGTGTCAACGCCTGGTCAAGATTTACGACACCTTCTTAGCCGGGCACCAAACAGTGTCAGGATAGAGCAGACAATGGACAGATTTAAACCTATGAAGGGGAAAAATAAAAAGAAACTATCAAATTGGATTTGTCAGTACAAGGAATGTCCTGGCATTAAACGTGGAGCTGTCTAACAAGAGCAGAAAGGGCACAGCGACAAAAGCCAGCAGGGTGAAATAACCCCATGGGGGGTTATCCTGGTCATCTTATAGGTGAGAAGCAAGAACGAGGCAGGGAGACCTTGTTTTGGAAGTGGACACTCACCGGGTTGGATCTTGCTGAAGGCCAAACACTCCTCCCACACTCACAACATTGTGTTTGTTTTCAGGGTCCCCGTAACTTAGGGTTACCTGGAAACGCAAATCAACAGTCACCAACTGCAACACGGACACAGAAGAACAGAGCGGGGACAGCGGGATTATTAATGAGCTACGAAGGAAGACTCTGCAAATCCTGTCTGATCTGAAGGGTGGATCCCATTTGGAATGGTTGGACTCGATGATCCGGTGGGTCTCTTCCAACCTGGTTATTCTATGATTCTATTCTATGAAAGACGGTAGTTTATTTTGACATAAGCAGTGTTAGCACTGAGTGGCAGCCAAACGGACCGCTGCTCATCTAAGGGCAACGTGGGAGAATAAACAAAGGAGCTGAAAGCTGCACTGCTGCGAAGGATGAGTTACAACTATGAGCTTCGTAAGGGCATTAATCCTGCTGATGTCTGTGCCTTCGCTCAATACCACGTGTTCATCCTCAGCAGACGCTGCCACGTGACAAACCTGGCAACAAAATCTAGACTTCTGTAACTCTGATTCACCGCTCATCTCCCACACAAGCACTGAATTAGGAAATTTTCAGGTGGCAGGTACATGATGACTTGTATTTTCTTTGCAACTGCCTGGATTTTGGGTTAGCTGGTACAGTCTGTGTTCAGCCTACAGTCAAATTCACCAGCATGAAGGGGATTGCATCACGGTGGAAACTGGCCCCGAGCGTGCGTTTCTGTTGCCCAACACAATTGCCAGGAAAATACAACCAAGCAGTTTGTATGGGCAAAACCACACTCTGGGTTTTCATGGTGCAGAACAGCAAGAGGCAGACAAAGCATCTGGACAGCCTCATAGCTCCATCTACCGCCCACGAGTAAAAAGCTGTCCCAGCAATTAAACACTGCTTGTTTTTTTCCTAAGAAACGTTGCTTAAGTTTTGTAAAATTCTAACAAATTATTCTTAAAAATAATTAAACATTTAACCGTGTCTTAGCTACCAAAGAGGCACTTGCTATAGCTGCGAGGCGAGTCTTTTTGAATGAATTAAGACTGAGATTTTGTGAGGCAAGGACTGAAATGCTTCCTTACGTGGCAGGCAAACTAAGCACTGTCTCCTTCTACACCTGCTGCTTCTGTGACTCGCAGAAAGTCAATTTAGAAGGTGATGGGGAAAGACTACATTTAGGCTGAAGGTAGCGGAATGTGTCCTCAAAGGAGGGGGCAGCTACATGATCGAACAGGTGCAAGTGCTTTTTACCTACATGAACGAATGGGATGGGACCCAGCTCTGAGCAAATCTGCCCACGCCCCTCTTGGCTGAGGAGCACAAAGTCTCCGCAGAGCATTCCTTCTGATCGGATCGAGGTGTGAGGATAAGGAGATGAGGCTTAGCCCTACCTGCTGCAGCACCGCCTCGCCTTGAAGCCTCTGCAGATTTTCCAGGTGCGAATGGAACAAGGGGCTGTGCAGCAGTTTTACCTCCAGCAGTCCTTCAATGATGTAGCCAATAGTGCAGTCGTCAGGAAGACGCACTCTTTCTGCAGTACTGATGAAATTACCCAGGCTGTGAGACAGAGCACAAGAGACAAGACGAAGGATGCTTTAAAACCTGCCAGACACACTCTAATGGAGCTCAGCTAGGAACAGTGTTTACCTGGCCCAGGGACTCATCTTCAGGGCGAGACCTCTGCTGATACAGAACCCTGCTCCACCTGTGGCAAACCAGAATTTCACGGTTGTCTTCTGAAGAGCAACAAGAAAAACACACAGTAGTTACTGATAATCGGCTTTTCCCATTAGCCTGGGCAGGAAAGGGAAGGGAACTCGAGGTTCTATTGGATATCAGGCACTGCACTGGAGTCAGAATCAGACTACAGACTGATTCCTATTTCTTCAGACTGCTGGAAGCCCAGGCAGCTGTTCTCTCAAAGGGAACTCTATCCTGGAACTGACGGCAAGCGAACCATCGAATTACCACAACCGAGGTGGCACACGTGAAATGAGAAACTATAGTCCCGTTCCCACCCAATTCTGTCCGTCCCCGGGTCATTCCCCAAGGGTCACAGCCACCTCAGCGTCCCCAAGGAAACCAAAGGTGATCATCAAAGGATTACTCACTCCATCTCCAAGAAGACTATTTTCTTGTGCAGAGGTTTCTCTAATAAGCTGCTTTATAACTGCCTTTCCAGCCAGTGGATTGATTTATCCTCAGGTCTGTCAGTACAGGTGACCTGGTGAGGACTCATCCTTTGGCACAGGTACCTCCTGACTGAGTTTAAGTTTGCTTCCACTTCTTGAAAACCCAGTAACCACTCAGTACAGAAACGCTTTGTACATCTGACGGCCCTTCTCACTACCTGAGGTTGATGCAGGGGGATGACGATGTGACACTGCTCTCAAAATGAGCAAAAATCCCCAAACCAAACCCTAAAACAAGAGACACTGCCCCCCAAACCACTAAAGAAAAATGGCCAAGGTGGGGAGGCCCTGCTTGCCTCAGGGACTTCCATACGTGAGTAAAGGAAGGGAAAGGGACATCCACCCAGGAGACAAACTCCACTGAACATATATGCACATGAGCTCAGACTGAAGGTTTGTTTAATCCAGCACCCTGTCTCTGAAACCCCCCAGTGCCAGTCTCATTGCTGTCATACCAAATCACTTTCTTTTATGTGGGAATCCTAGAAACTCTCAAGGTTTTAAAAGCTTGTAGAAGGTCAGAATGTCTCTCAGGCTAACTGCAAAGTCTGCTTACTGATCCATCGCTTTGGACATGGTCGGCTGCTTCGATGGGATGGTCCAGACTCGGTCGCCCCACGTAGACATCCTGGCTATGTGAGAAGGCAGACAGGAGACGCAGGAGAGTCCGAGGGTTCACGTAGTTGTCATCATCCACATGGCAAAACCATCTTCAAACAAAGCGAAATAATAAAGTTACTGCAGAGCAGTGACAAAGAAATGAGTTACAGGTCTAGAGCTGAGCCTCAGTCTTTCAGGCTTGAAGGAAAAAGCATTTTCCGTTGTCCTGAATTATTGGAAGCTGAAAGCATCCTACTTCTGGGAAAAGCCTGAAATGAATGACCCCTGTTAGATGAACATCCTCTCTACCTTTAGATGCTGTTTGTCTAAAAGTGCTGTGCTCCCCTCCCTAGGCTCATCCCCTCACTTTAGCTAATGCTGAGCTCCTTAATGCAGCAGAGCAGGACACTCAAGCTTCCTGCAAACGCAGAACTGGAAGAAACAAAGTCAATCAGAACACATTTCACCTACTTCTGCCCAGATTCCAGGAATTTATCATATTCTACAGACATCTTGCAGCAGAGAGCTTGCCGGGTATGGACAGCCGAACAGTTGGTGTTGATCATATGGTCTCCTAGGAAAACACAGACAAGATCTCTCAGGCTTGAGGAGCTCATACAGTTTAAAAGGCTACAAAGAGGGCGCATGTGGCACTGACACTGCAAATCCGAAGTGTGGATGGTGCATACGTGGAGAGCGAGTGGCAGGACTGGAGGGGCGCAGGGGTTCTGCATGGCAGGCACGCTGAGAGCACATGAAAACGCGTGAGTGCAGGGTATACAGAGCGACGTGAGACTGTGCACAAACGAAATGTCTCATGCAAAATCGGAGCAGAAGGTCTTAAGCTCATTAACAGGAAGGCAGAGGCAAAGGCAAACCCAGTATTCAGAAGTTCCAGGCATCTTGTCCAGGCGCTAAGTAGGCACAGTGTATTCTCCTGTGAAAGGAGAAGTTTTCTCCATTTTCTCCATCTTAGCTTTCCTAATTGCTCATAGGGTATGAAAATAAGGACTTGTAGCAAAAACTCAGTTATAAAAGATAGCATGCAGCTATACCGCACGGCTTACCAGCTTTCAAGCGTAGCTCCCGGTCCTCCCAGTCTGTGAATATAAACGTCTGTGGGAGACAAAACCGATGTGACCACATGTAAGGATTTCAGGAACCAATTTCAACTTTGCTCAGTTGCAGTCAGAATTCTGAATGTTTTCTCTTGTGAGCTTATTTCTCGGTTATTACTGGGAGCAGGGTGGGAAGCAGTGGTGGGGCAAAACCTCGCAGCTTCAGGCCCCACCTGCTTTGACGGGTGTTTGCACAGCAAACCAAGAGTCTCATTTCAGTATAGCAGCCAAGGTTTTACCCTCCTTATCTCAGGGCACCAACTTTAAGGTAGGAATGGCTGATTTTTTCAGTAGTACCTCTGCAACTTCCCCTCCTCCCTAGCTAGGAGTCGCTCCCGGCTGTTAAACCAACCAAAAGGAGGAATGACAGGCAGGGTAGGAAGGACCAGGCGCTAACGCTGCCTTGTTCCAACTGCCAGACAAAATTCTGCTAAAGTGCTTGACTGGACTAAAATCCCCTAAAAAGGAAACAAGTTCTGTGTGATTCTATGGGAAAACCCAAGTCACTGAAGCACTTAGGTTTGAGACATCGGCTGAGACCCATCGGCACTGGGCACCTCCCGCTGCCAGGTAGCACAAGGGTTGGCAAACTGCACGGAGCCCCCATCCTGGAGCGTGAGGAACCAGCTCAGCTGATACAAACGCTTCTGGAGGTGCAGGGACAATGTTAGGGGGCAGGGACGGCACTGGGGGAGCAGGGATGGGGCAGACTAGGTGGGAGGGTGTCTGTCTGGGAGCACAGGGGTACAGGGATGGCACAGGGGGACTGGAACGATGCTTGAGGAGTGCAGATACACCAATATGAGGGGACGGTGGGACAGACTGAGACAGTGTTCAGGGAGCAGGGACTGTGTCTGCCGAGGGACAAGGGGCTGGGGACGGTGCTCAGGGGTACAAGGCCACCGTTGCGGGGCAGGAACGGTGTCCGTCCGGGGGCAGGGGTAGAGGGACGGTGCTGAGGGGGTAGGGACTGGGCAGAGCGAGCGAGGTGGCGCCGGAGACGGGGACGGCGCCGGGTCTGTAGGAGCGACTCCTCACCTGCCCCCGCGCCCGGGAGATCCAGGTTTGCAGGAGCAGGTCCAGCCGGCTCCGGTGATGCTTCCGCGTGGTCTTCACCGCGATGAAGACGTCCTTCAGCTCTAGGCCCTCCCCGGCGCCGCCGCCGGGTCGGTTCGGCGGGGCCGGGCAGGGCTGGGCGGCGGCGGCGGCGGGGGGGTGCGGGGGAGGCGGGCGCCCCCGCGGCAGCAGCAGCAACAGGAGCGCGGCGGCGCCGAGGCAGAGCAGCGGGCAGGCCCTACGCAGCGCCGGGCAGGGCCCGCTCATGGCGCAGCCCCGGGCCGGCCCCCCATGGCCCCGCCGCGGCGGAGCGGAGCGGCCCAGTCCCCGCACCCTCCCGCCGCCGCCGCGGCCGCCGCCGCCGCCGCCGCCCCCTCAGCGCGGCTGCCGGAAGCGGAAGTGACGCCCAAGGGGGTGGGCCGGAAGTAGAGACCGGAAGTGGCGCCCGCGAGGGGAAGGATGCCGCTGCCCGTCCAGGTCTTTAACCTGCAGGTACGGGGCCGCCGCCGCCAGCGCCGGGATGGGGCCTCCGCACGGGCCGGGCCGAGGCGAGCCGAGATGGGGTCTTCGTCCCCCACAACCCTGGGCGTATCCGGTCCCGTCTGAGCCGCTGCCTCCGGCCCCGCGGCCTCCGGGCCGGTACGATCGGTGCCTCCGGGCGCTCCAGGCCCGTATGATCGGTGCCTCCGCCCCCACCCCGGCCTCCGGGCGACCTGGTCCGGTCTGACCCGATGCCTTTGTGCTCCCGGCTTGGGGACGATCCGATCCGGTGCCTTCGTCTCCCCCCACCCCGGGCGATCCGGTCCCGTCTGAGCCGGTGCTTGTGCCCCCGTGGCCTCCGAGCGATCTAGGCCGGTACGATCGGTGCCTTCGCCCTCTCGGCTCTGGGGCGACCCGGTGCGGTCCCATCCGGTGCCTCCCGCTCCGCTGCTGGGCCTCGGGGGGCAGAAGGGAGGTCACCGCGGCGGGCGGGGACCCGGGAGCCGCGCGGAGGAGAGGAAGGCGGGAGCTCCTGCCCCGCAGAACCAGGCCCCCTCCCGCAGTTCGCTGCCTCCCTCCCCTCGCTGTCAGGGCGCGGGGTCGGGACAGGGCGAGGGGTAGCTGCACAGCTCCTGGGAGGCTTCACGGATCCCTCCGGGCTGCCGGGCTGAGCGCATCCTGGGGAGGGAGTGTGGCTGTGTTTGCTTTGCTTTGCAAGTAGCTCTTAAACCTTGCATCTTCCTTCTAAACTAGAGTTAGCTTGAGAACAGCAGCGTTCAGCTGTCCTAGTGAGACTTCCAGCCCACTTGTGTTTTTCCCTGTCTGGGAGTTAAGAGTGAAATGTAGAGCAGAGCCAGCGTAGCGGGACACAAATCGTTCTGTTCCAGCAGCTGGAGTTACCATTAGCTCCTGCTGTGCTGATTTCTTGTCAGGTTTTTACTGTGGTAAGCAAACACGGCTTAAAAAACAAAGCAACCCTGGTCCTTAGCGTTTATAAGATGAGAAAAAAGAAAAATGGAACAAGTAACCATCTTGGTATATGGGGACTTAGGTGGTTTCATGTATGGTTTTCCCAAGTGGTGAACTAAACAATCAAACCCTCCTTTGCACTCTCTTTCCATCACACAGAGAGTAACAAACTAGAAAACAAACTTTTCGAGGCTTTACTTGCTTTTACTTCAGATTTTGGGTTGTTCTATATCAGGACTGAGATGTGGACATTTGGTGCCCCCTTGGCTGGGAAAAAACAAACTGCCCGTGTGTAGCACGAGAGGCATCAGGTTTTAGAGTTAGAAAATCTGTGTCCTCCCACAAAAGGATCTTCCTCACAAAAAAAATCTGGATCCTTCTCATGAAAAAAAAACCCTAAACTGAACCACCAACACAATCCAAAGCCCCTCTGTCTTTGGTTTCTTAACAGACAGCAAAATCAATAAAATTATGGCAATAATTCAGTGTTGGTGGGGCCAAGGAGGTTGGCACTTGTGTCCTTTCTCACATTCACTCATGCAGTTTTCCCCAAATCAGGTGTTGCTTATGGTGACGTCTGCACATGTTCAGTGTTTTATAAGATGACGTTCTGTTTGGTTTTCCTGACTTTAAATCGGTGGTGCTGGTGCAAAACGTTCTGCACGCTTCTGACTAGGAGAGAGAAAAAGTCTTCCCTGGGAGCAGGCACAGGGATGGTACTGACGCGGTTGTGCTGAGGTCGCTGTGCGTGTGACTCCTCCTGTGGTTCACAGCAGTGCGAGAGACACTGGGAGAATAAAACTGTATTGCTCCTGCAAAAGAGAATCTACCTGAACAGCCAGACTAGGATAACTACAGTACAATAGTTCAACTGATGGTGAATTTTTGCGGTGCAGATCAATTTTCCTCCATTATTTGTTAGAAACCGTAGAATTGCCATTCTGCATTCTCTTCTTCGGTCTTTTAAAGTGTAACAGTTGTATCTTTTTTCCCCAAAAAATATTACTGTTAAGCATTAAAGCAGCTTTGCAAGGTTCTGGTGAGGTTTTTTAGTACTTTTTGAATTTTTGGAGCTTCTTGAGCTGAGTGTTAATGCCTGCTGTGGCTCAAAGAAGAGAGATGGAATGTCATTTGGAGTCTAGCATGCACGCCTGAGCTACTTTGGAGAATCAGATTTGCTTCCTTGCTTGATAACCTACCAAACAAAATAAAATGCTCCATGTGAATGCAGTGCTGTGTATTTCAGACAACGTATCGGGCTGAGTAGTGATGTTGCTAGAGAAAAATCCTGACCGTGTCTAAAGGCCGAGGGGTGTTTTTTCATTTGTAAAATTTGATGTGTCTGAAAGCAAGTCCTTTGCAGATTGGGCCACGTAGTTGTTTCCTGCTCAGGCATAATAAGTTCATTTTTGCCATTCCAGGGTGCAGTTGAGCCCATGCAGATCGACGTGGATCCACAGGAAGATCAGCAAAATGCACCTGATATCAACTACGTGGTGGAGAACCCCACGCTGGTACGTGCCGGCTGAGAGCTCCTGGGTTACGTTTCTGGGGCACGGCCTCTTCCTTTAAGGCATTTGAAAAACTCCCTCGTTTTACTCCTTGTCAGCTTGTTAGTTAGAGATTATTTAATAGAGTCTCTTCAAAGCAAGAACAGCAGCAACCGTCTCAGTATGTTAAATGTTGACAGGCAGCCTGAATCCAGTGTTTCCTACTGCCTGGATGCCTGACCTTGCCCTGAACATTCTGCTGTGGCTGTTTGCGTGTGTGCTTCTGTTGTTAGGAAATCTCCCTGCAATGCTGTATCCTGTCTTTTCTACACTTTTTGTGGTCCTCTTCTGCCCCCTACCCCAAGGCTTAAAATTCGTGAAGCATTCAGAATTTAAACCTCAGATCCTTCCTCAAGTGGAAGAGACCTTGTTTGTTCTCAAAGCAGATGTTTTAAGAAATTAATATGAGCAAAAGAGTGCAGGTTGTTCTATGGAAACTATTTTTCAAGGAAAAGCTCCATCTGGAATGACTGTCTGGTTTAGGAAACTTCAGCTCAAATGATGGAATCTCAACAGAATTATTAACAGGTGATCTAAGTGGTGATTAAAGCGGGTGATCTGATGAGCCTTAATGGAAAATGTCATAGATCGAGTACAAAGAAGGTAAATTGTAACTTCCTGCATATTTTTGAGGAAATCGCTAATGCTTGAAGAAAGCAGAAATGGAATAATTTTACCTGTTTTTTTTAATCTGTCTGAGTCATGCTGCCCTCCATGAAGGGTCAGGTCGGTGTCGTGGACTGATTTAGCGTTGCTGCCTTCGCTCCCTAAGCCCGGGTGTTGTTTGCAGGACCTGGAGCAGTACGCGTCCAGCTACAGTGGGCTGATGCGGATTGAGCGGCTGCAGTTTATCGCCGATCACTGCCCACAGCTGCGGGTGGAAGCTCTCAAGATGGCACTGTCCTTCGTCCAGAGAACTTTCAACGTTGATGTGTATGAAGAAATCCACAGAAAGCTGTCTGAGGCCACCAGGTACCAGGAGGCGATGGGAACTCGGGGAGCTATTTTGACTGGGTCAAGACTAACGTGTCACACTTGGCATGTCACACTCGCATGTTCCTTGTGTAAATTGTCTTTGTTGTTAGAATGTGATGGCAGTGAAATACTAGTTCAGACCTAAGCTCTCATGCTTCTGTAAAGATTAAACATGAAGACATTCTCTCATTCTGAAGCTAAGTGTTTTAAAAGGCTACAGGTAGGTATTGAGGAGAGTTAAGTCCTTGCAACTGCTTTAAACACTAATCAACGCGGTTGTCTTTCCTTAGGGAGATCATGGAGGTGAAGCCTCTTTGAGATGCTCTTGTGTTCATAAATTAAAACCTTATCTAATTGTTTGCCTTGTTTTGGTTTGATACTTCACTTACCCATCCACACTTCTGGCTTCGCATGATGTTTGTTGCTATGTGTATTTGCTGATTCCTTGTTTGGTTTGCCCCTCAGGTGTGTGTGCCAGTGTGATCATTGCTTTCTTACAGGTGAAAAGGGCTGTTGGTAACAAAAAAACAAACCAAAGAAAAATCCAGAAAACTCAGAATGTGTTTTTTTCTGTTTAAAACATCGGAAAGGGCATTAAGTGCAAGTTGGTGGATGGAAAAAGAAGCTGGCTGGTATCTGTACAGCGTAGCTTTGCGATCAAGCTGTTGCAATACAGCTAGAGAGAGAATGTGCAGACACATGCACGGTGTCCCCGTATAGAGATGTGTGATTGAATTCCATGACTCTTTTAGAGTCATTAAGTACTTTCACAGGATGTCACAATTCATTGCAGCACCATTACTTGCTTGATTTCAGTTGATTTATAGAGCAGGGTATTTCTTTAAAATTAGCAATGGTATACTTGTTAACAAAATACCTCTGGAAGATCATTAGGGAAATGTTGAGAAGAATCTGTAAACACTTGGAATGCTTATATTTTGGTTTTCATGGTAAATCTTAGCAGTCTTTTTCTTCTGTCCCCCACTAGCCCTTGTATCTCCTTGGTTTGTTTTGTGTATGCAGTGCTGTTTGCTCAGGTAACGGTGCCGGGTACGTAGCAGGCCTCAGTTTTGAAAAGCGAGCAGCATAATTGTCACATTCAAACCCTTTCCTTTCAGAGAACTGCAGAATACACCTGATGCCGTCCCTGATAGCGGAATTGAACCCCCTCCTCTTGACACAGCTTGGGTTGAAGCTACACGCAAAAAAGCTCTTCTTAAACTGGAGAAACTCGACACAGATCTGAAAAATTACAAAGGGAACTCCATCAAGGAGAGTATCAGGTGAGATGCAGAAGGCTCTGCTGGAGCAAGGAAGAGCATTTTGCTCCTCCGGGCACCTAACACAGGATGTCAACTGCTTTCAATGCCTTAGGTCAGTGTGTCAAGTTACTTGTTTGGAACAACTGACTGTGTCCTTTCCAGAACACACCATTCATTGGTATTTTAATTCCTCTGCTTCAGGAGAGGCCACGATGACTTAGGTGATCATTACCTTGACTGTGGGGACCTCAGCAACGCTCTCAAATGTTACTCACGAGCCCGTGATTACTGCACAAGTGCTAAACATGTTATCAACATGTGTCTCAATGTCATCAAGGTAGGAGGGTTTGCAGGGAGTGGTACTTGGTGTCTTTCTGCAAAGTCCACCTGTACTTTTCCCTGATTACACTTCTAGTGTCTGCAGCAATGCTGCTGATCCAGGTAACACCATTTATCCATGCTTGTTCTGCACTGTTCCTGGCTCTCGACAGGTCAGTGTCTACCTCCAGAACTGGTCGCATGTGCTGAGCTACGTAAGCAAGGCAGAATCAACACCAGAAATTGCAGAGGTAACGTCCTGCTTTTTAACTAGCATGAGTTTTCCCTTTATTTTTCATCTCCAAAATTTGTAAAATTATTTCTTCCTTTCCCTCCTTGCTCCCTATAAGACTCCCTTCATCTCGCAGCCTGTTCTTTCTCTGATCCAGACTCCTTGGCTGTTCTGCTATTTCTTCTGAGATTCATTGTGTGTTTGTCCCATTATAAATAAGATGAAGTTATCTCACTGTTGAGATTTGCAAGTTAATTATGAAGGTGAACTATCCCAAGCACAGTTATAATCAAAACCGTTTTCATACTGCTTGCTCACCACTGCTTTTTCTTATCCTTTAGCAAAGAGGAGAAAGGGACAGCCAGACACAAGCAATTCTCACCAAACTGAAATGTGCAGCAGGTGAGTGAATCCCCTGTGTTGTCTGTCCACCTTTCTGCCTGTCAGCTGTTCGCAGGGCTCTTGGACAGCAGCGTGCGCTCGGTTTATTTTTTCTCTCTCAGATTTGACAGGCTTTGTATTTTCCCACCAGAAATGCAAAATCTAATAAAGCTGATGTGATGGAACTGCTGGCTCGGTTTTGCCATTTCTTTCCTTAAGTTTTTCTTCGGAGAGGATGCCAGTGTGAGTCAGCGCAGTTCCAAGGATGCCAGATACTGTCTGATAGTCTCATTTCCCTGCAGTAGTGAAGGCACCAGCACCGTGTGGGGCCTGTCCTGCTCCCCAGGCTTTGCAATGTCTCCTAATTTGTATGCTGTCATGAACAAAGGACTGACTGTTTCTGTTTCCTAGGCTTGGCTGAACTGGCTGCTCGGAAGTACAAACAGGCAGCAAAGTGCTTCTTGTTGGCATCGTTTGATCACTGTGATTTCCCTGAGGTGAGGACCAAGAGGGAGCTGTGTGCGGGTCTTGGAGGGGATATCATTCTTCAAAGCATTAGGTTGTAAAATTCAGATATTGCATTATTCTCACAGCATTCCTGTACAGTTTGGTGGTGCTGTGAACTGTGGGCTTGATTTTTTTTTGCTTTAAAAGTCTCTGTGCTTGGGTTCCCTAAGTAATCTGCTCTAAATCATGTCGGAATGACCTGTGGGATTTGTGTATCTGCGTAACTTAATCGAGAGACTGGCTTTTGGAATTGGTTTCTGCCCTCGTAGCAGTGCATAATCACTCCTCAAGCTCTGGGTGAATGCCTGAGAGCACGCTGAGTGGCTCCACGGCATTTGGCAAGGACCCATCTTGTCACGGCCTGAAGGAAACGCCTGGGGTAGAATACATAATTCCAACCTTCTACCATTTCAGTAGTTGGTCACAGCTCGCGCTTTCTCTCTCCCTTTCTCTAGCTGTTATCTCCTAGCAACGTGGCTGTGTATGGTGGTCTCTGTGCCCTTGCTACCTTTGACCGTCAGGAACTGCAACGAAATGTTATCTCCAGCAGGTAAGCGATGCCTTGAGAGGAGTTATTTGTACTGGACATCCTTCGGGTTGAGAGCGGCTTCAGGCAGGAGTAATAACTTTCTTATACAGGAGAGAAAGAGTCACTGAACCTTAGTTTGGCTTTAGCATCAAGTGACATTTTGCTGTCTTAAAACACAGTGGTTAATCAAAGCTGAAATTTTCATAGTACAATGGAAGTTTCCAGCCCAGGTGTAATTTGACATGTACACAGCCCAGTTTTCCATCTCCATCAGCAAACCATATCGGATATTAAATCAGAAGGACAGAGCCCTACAGAAGGCAGCTGTGGGATAATTTGCCTTCATGTCACCACTTGTTCTGATGTACATTAACCATATTAATACAATTTAATAATCGTTAATACAATTCGCAGTGCAATCAAATGATGACATACACAAGTTTAAGAGAATTACAGTCTTTGGAAGAGAGTGGATGTTTGTGAGTCATAGATTGAATTACAGCGATACTGAACTCCTGTAAGCTTGAGTGTGTGGAAGCACTAATTTTAAATTTATGTGGACAAAGGGTCCTTGACTTTTTTATTGGCTGATTCATAGGGTGAGATCCCAAGGTTTGGAAATTTGTGATGGAGAATTGAGAGAGTGCTGAGAAAGGGTGTGCACCCCAAAGATCTCCCACACTCATGATAGATCATTTTCCTGAGACAGCTGCATGCTTAAGCTGCCTATGGCACGCTGTGCTTAGCAAAGGTTGGGCTTGGAAAGGGAACACAAAGCTTCCAGCCCAGACTACAGTGCGGGCACAGATGTGGCTGATGTTTTCTGGCGGCGTGTCCTGGTTTTGACCTACTCCCACTCATTTTTTTGTGTTGGGTGGATGAACACTTATTGCACTTCTATTGCAGCTCTAATGCTGTGCTGCACCTGTGTTCCCGGCTCCCAGCCCTGCTGAAAACAGGCTGTCTGCTCTCTTAGAGGTTAAACTGTTGATAAATAAATGATAATGAGAGTTTGTAACCTTGCCCCTTGAAATAGCGGGGTTGGTGGGATATGTAAGTGGTGGATTCCGATGTCTGATCGCTGCCGTCTTTATCTGTAGCTCCTTCAAACTGTTTTTGGAGCTGGAGCCACAGGTTCGTGACATCATCTTCAAGTTTTACGAATCTAAATATGCTTCTTGCCTGAAGATGCTGGATGAGATGAAGGTGAGTTGCAGGGGAGCAGTGCACAACAGACCCTAAACAGTCCCCTTTGCCTTTTGTGAGAAGCAGTGACTGTTAAAAGGTTACTGAGAGTGTTCAGTGTTCTGTGTCTTCTGTCTCCTGACGTGGTGAATGGAAACAGGGAGGGGTTCAGCAGTAAAGGGTGAGGAGAAATGAGACATAGAATCATAGAATCATAGAATGACCAGGTTGGAAGAGAC
The DNA here is from genome assembly GCF_032191515.1 of Phaenicophaeus curvirostris. Taxonomy (NCBI): domain Eukaryota; kingdom Metazoa; phylum Chordata; class Aves; order Cuculiformes; family Cuculidae; genus Phaenicophaeus; species Phaenicophaeus curvirostris. The sequence goes on along the minus strand of NC_091410.1, from coordinate 7,782,529 downwards.
CCACCGGATCATCGAGTCCAACCATGAGGAGTATGTTTTAGTATTTGATAGGAATAGTTGGACTTGGTGGTCCGGTGGGTCTTTTCCAACCTGGTGATTCTGTGATTCTTTTATTCATTCTTGTTTTACGGTGTTGTCTTGCTGTAGTGTAATATCCTAAAGGTTTAAGTACATACACGTGCCTTTCAGAACATAGCAATAACGTATTTTTTCCAGGCTGCTTCTCAGCTTTTGATGTGTTTCTTTGCACAGGACAACCTGCTGCTGGATATGTACCTTGCACCTCATGTCAGGACACTTTATACCCAGATTCGAAATCGTGCACTTATCCAGGTAATTGCTCCCGTAATCTCGAGAGGTGGGAAAACAGTAAGAGTCGATCTCTCTGTCGTTGCTTTCCCCATGGTTTCTCAGAGGGCAGGGAATATACTTGGCAACAGAATGTTTTCTTCTTCCTAGTACTTCAGCCCCTACGTGTCCGCAGACATGCGCAAGATGGCCACTGCTTTTAATACCACGGTGGCTGCTCTGGAAGATGAACTCACTCAGCTGATCCTGGAAGGACTGATCAACGCCAGGATAGACTCGCACAGCAAGGTGAGTGTCTGAGCCACAGACCAAACAACTCTACTGAGATTAAAAACTATTCTTGGTATGCGTTGAAGCTGCATTTTTCTGTCGTGACTGGTGTTTCCAGTAGGGCTGATGCGTGCATTAACTCGGGCTCTGTGATACTTTAGCTTCCTGCTGTGGAACCCCTGGCGTGGCTCCCGTGTACAGGTCTCTGTGTTGGTTACAGATTCTTTATGCTCGCGATGTAGATCAGCGCAGCACGACCTTTGAGAAGTCTTTACTAATGGGCAAAGAGTTCCAGCGACGTGCCAAGGCCATGATCCTGCGAGCAGCCGTCCTGCGCAACCAGATACACGTCAAGGTATGGGCACGCTAAACGTGGGCTTGGAGACAGTGTTAAGTCTTTTAATTCACTTTTTAACTAAAGCTATAAAAGTTGTTGAATGGAGGATTCTGAAAGGGAGTGGATTTACTGTGCTTATGATTGGACAAATTCTTACAATAGTAAATATGAAATATATAAGGAAAGGTGGTTTGTAGAGAATACATTGACTTGCTTGTACAACACAGAACATCCTCTGAAGTTCATATGCTTGGGTTGATTCTGACTAATTCATTCCAATTAATTCTTGATCCATACATCTTTTATCTTACCAAAAGAAAGATTGTTTGAAGTAATTTTTTTAGTAGAGGAAGTAAAAATACATGAATTGCTTGGAGCATTCCTTCCAGGATGCAGTTCCAAAAGGAACACCCTGAGGGAGCATGGGTCATCTGCCACAGAACATCTTAAATTCTATCATGTATTAATCTCTGTGATAACTAAATACCAGATAGGATTTAACGTCTGGGGCCAACAGCACCTTGTTCATAGTAAAAAAGAGTGGCTTAAAAGTTCTGGTTTGATTTTTTTAGGAACAGTTCTTGGGATCTGTAACTGTAGAAGTTGTAAACACAAAGCTTTTGCAAAGCCATCATTATTTACGAGTTGGGGATCTGCTCTCCCCCTGCTGTTACCTTGCCACGCTTCACCTGTGCTTCGTTTGGTCTCTCAGGAAGCGCTATTGCAGGATGTTTACACATCACTAACTAGGATGTATTTTGGTCTTGTTGCAGTCTCCTCCGAGAGAAGGTAGCCAAGGGGAGCTTACTCCAGCTAACAGCCAGTCCAGGATGAGCACCAACATGTGAAAAACTTTGTGCACTACCAAAAGAAATGGTCCCTCCAGGACTGTTCCCAGTGTCTCACCCACTAACTGCTGAGCTACACAAACTGTCCCTGCCTCCCTCACTTCTTGCTTGGATTGAGAGGGTCGGGGCTGACGGTGGATAATATGAATATTCCAATAATTTCAGTTCTCCTTGAAAGGAAATTCTTTCTAAAAGCAACTTCCCTGCAATGGGCCATCATTTCAGTTTGGGTAGAACATATTCCTCCATTCTCTGCCTTCCACCACTCCATAAAGAGCTGTCAGGTTATTCATACCGATGCTGATTTGAGAGTTTTTCAGCTGCTGTTAGTTTTCTTGTTTCAAAGCAAAAATAGTTAGTGTTAAGTTGAATGGACAGGCATGATCTAAGATGAATTTTGCTGGCCTGAAAGTATTGCCTTGATGCTGAGCAATGCTGAGCTTTCTCTTTATTTGAGATAAACTTACAATTGCGTTGCTCTCAGTTATGAAGCTAGAGTTCTGGCAGGAGAGGAGATTTCCTTTGAAAAATCTTACAGATTTTTCACCAACACCAGAAAACATGGCACTGCTTCCATGCACTCAGTCACAGGCCTTTATTTTAGGGTGTTACGTTTACCTGGATCCAGACTCTTTCTCTTCAGTCTCTGTTTTCAAAGACCTGTTTCCTGATGTGTTCCCCAACTTGTGTGTGACCAGGCTTTGGGGTCCAGTGTTATCATAGCAGTAAATCTCTACTTCATGCAAATATTGCTGCTTGTCCAGTCTTACTGCCATGGTGTGTGATGGTTTCCCAACGTGTGCTTCTGGCAGCGTGGATAAATGCCATGAAATTACCACTCAAGTCCTGTGGAGGAGCCGAAAGGAGCCAATCCAGGTGCCGGCTTTCCAGGTGCATTTATCCTGCTTTTCCTTTTATAAAGGGATTAAAGGTGGCAGCCGAGGTGCGCGCGTGTTCTGTATTAAGGAAAGGAGATGTGCACTGAATTTTCTGAAGTCACTGCAGCCTTGCGTTCATCCAATCCGTAAGGCAAGTGATGAATTCTGATCCAGCCCTGCCTGGTCTGGCAACCGACTACAGATGTTACTGTTCATGTGTTAATGCTTTTTTGTTTGGGTTGTTTTTTAAATAAGTTGTTCTCTCTAGTGCATTAAACAGCAGGATTAAAAATCTTCTGAGTACTTGGAGTTTTGTGTTAAGGCTGGGGTTTAGGTATTTTGATCTCAAGCCACTGATTTTTTGCGAAGCTTGATGGTTCTCTGTAGGCTGCTGCATTTTGCTTTCTGATCTGGTTGGAGACATAGCCTGGATGAACTGTGAAGAAAGTGCAGTTTGAGGGAATGTTCTAACACCAAAATCCCTCCACTGCATTTGCACAGCTGCTAAATGGCGATAGCGCTTGCCACCTCTTCTGGACAGACAGAGCTTTTCTCTCTGATTGCTTGGTTCATTGATGCTGTCGGGCATTGTGTACAGGTTTGTGTAGAGTTACTGGTGTGTGACTCTTCCCTCCAGCCTGTGAAAGAAGCTGCTTTTGCTTTAGGATCCTGTAGATGTGAGTCAGGGCTGTCCAGGCGTGTTTCTTCTAGATATGGTTCAACCTGCCAGTCCAAAAATCAGGAAATTCAACACAGCAGAGATACAGTTCTGTATAACTTGCATTCATAAGCAGTTTTCCCCTATGAAAGATGATTCTTACCTTAAATTTCTCAGTAATTTCCTAGTTAATACATGGGAAAATTGTGACTCACGTAGAAGGGGTCTTCATGCAGAGTAGATCCTGCTTTCCTTACCTGACCTAGGGATAAAGAGTGAAGTGCACCATTAATGGCATGGAACTGACTTCTGCTTATCCCTGATGCTGTTAGGGAGGAGGAGATGAATTACTCTCTGCTTTCCCAATGAGCTTTGCGCTTCAGCTGGTATTGTTTTGGCTTCTGTGTTCCTGTGGGTCTGTGAGTTCCATTGAGTGTTTCGTAGATAGCGCAACCCAGCTTTACATTATCTCACTGGATAACAGCATCAGGCTGAATTGATTAGACGGGGAACAGAAACTGGCTCAGAGGGTGTCAGCCTCCAAGAGAAATGTCTGAGATTCAGTACACGCCGTGTGCCTCGAGTCTACATCTACATAGATTTGTGCCCTGTAAATATGTGCTGAGATCCAGGCTTTTCAGTCTTTGTTTTGATGTGCTGCTTTTTTGTCTTTAAGCTCCCTGATGTTGCCTAAGCCGTTTGCCAAATAAAGGCATCCCCGGTTTCTCTGTGTCAGGTGAACTACTGCCACTCTTCCTCGTGTGCCTCAGAAAATGGATTTAGATACAAGACTCCAGTCTCCCTCAAACCCAAGGGCTAAGGATCATTTTCTGCATCATTCTACGTGCAGAGCGCTGCTTTCTCCTCCCCTGCTGCCTTTAACATCAAACTGTGCGTAATCAAACTGTGTGGATCTTCTTGATGGCCTGTGAAACAGAACAAAATGGGACGGTACCTTGCTGAGTTGGCGGGCTGCAACCTTTTGATTGCGAGATAAACTGGGTAAGTAGTAAATTGCTCAGTAATCTCCAGTCAGTGTAGGTGCAGGCGTGCCGGTAAATGCCTTGGCTTTGCTCCTGTTGTAATGGTGCCTCCGAATTCACAAGGGTTGTTAAGAAGCTGATACGCACTGGTCATCTTTACCTCATTAATTGCAAGGTTTTCAATTTCAGAAGGTCTGCTGGCAGCTCAGGTTGCAGCGTTTCCCAGTAGCGCGGGGATTTGTTTGGTGCGCCACGTGGGGTCTGCGCCGCTGTGCCTGCCTGAGCATCGCAGTCAGCGTTAGGAGTGCTGCAGCCTCCGCCTGGGGCACGAGGAACCTGCATCCATCGGCATCACCCGCGGGGAAACGCCTTGGAAATGGGGGGAGGAAGACGTAGACGTGGCACTTGGGGACGGGGGTTAGTAGGCACGGTGATGTTGGGCTGATGGTTGGATGATCTTGAAGGCCTTTTCCAGCCTCAGTGATTCTGTGGTTACATACTAATTCTGTATAGAGATGTGTCCCTTCTTGAACTGAGGAGCCTAAAGGCAGCTTGGTCTTTTCTCCACATCATTAGAAGACTCTGCGAAGAGCCCATACTCGGAAGAGCTGTGCTCCGAAAACTCAGTGCGGTTCAGAACAGGAGAAGCTGCGCTGGAACAGCGGGTGTTGCTGGCACAGGGGGCAAAAATGGGGGTTCCCTGTGTTTTAGGGAAACTGTTTAAATGGGAAAGGGTCAGGGAAGCAGTTTGAAATTCCACGATAATGGTTTAGATAGGAATGGTTGGACTCGATGATCCGGTGGGTCTTTTCCAACCTGATGATTCTATGATTCTTTGATAATGAACATTTGACTTTTTATTAGAAGGGGGCTTTTCAGTCAGGAACTTGGAATGCTTGACAGCTTCCAGGTGTGTGTCTGTGAGGGAAGGGGCTGTTTCCATGGGAGGTGGGAGACGTGGTATCATGTTCCCATCTTTAAATATGGCAGAGAAGCATTTTTAAACCTGGTTCTCCCACACAAATCACTGGGCTCTTTGGAATTGCCACACCTGTTCCCTCGCCCTCGGCTTCCGTGCTAGTACCGGGCACAAGGCAAGCTCAGATAACACCTACAGCTCAGTGGCTAAACTTGATTTGAATGCAGGGCAGTCAGAAATGATGAAAGCTGCCACAAGTCTTGGTTAAGAGGGTTGTTAAGGCTGGAAGATGCTGTTCCCAGAGCATCATGGAAAATGCAGCGTTCAAGTAACGAGCAAATGAAATGGGAAGACTGAACAGGAGAGTTTGACCCGTTTTCATTGTTATAAACCACAGCTGAATGTCGGGGCAGCATCCGAGTCCAACGTCCAAATGGCTGTGGGGTTCTGACCTCTGGCAGTGCAGCAGAGGACGTGGTGTGGATGATTATTAAACAGCTGCCTCCGAGTGCTGATTTTAGGGTCTGTTTTGACCTGTGCCGTGCTTTGCAGTGCACTCAACCCCAAAGGCCACACCAACCGAGAGCCTCAGGGTAACAGGCAGTCCTGCATCTGGGTTTTGTCACACTGCTCACAGAATTTACCAGGTGGGAAGGAGGAAGAATGATCCTATAGTGAAGTATTAGACTTAAAGCTGGGAAAGGTTCACAGGCTTGGTTCTAACTTAGCACATAATTTCTGACAACCTGCTATTAAAACAGATGTCATTTTCCCCAGCATTTGGCTCATCGGAGACTGTTACGCTTGATCCTGGTGTATAAAACTTTCATGCACTGTGGTTACAGCAACATCTTACAGTTCAACATTAACAAAGTAGGGCTGGATTCCTTTCTGCATTGAAACCGTGTCCTGTGGCCACTCAAACAGCTGAGAGACATTTTCTGAGAGCAAAGCAGCCACTGACATTTGCTACTTCTACTGTGCCGGGGGCTGTTCCAATACAAGAAATTATTCCCTAACACTAAAACAGGACACAAGGGATTAATGAACGTACAAACAGATTGTGACAGCAGCTTCTATAGGTTACTCCCACCCCAAAATGCAGCATTTTCAGTCTTTAAAACACAGCATGAGAAATTCAATTGCATCCTTTTTATTTCAAATGCAGGATAATTCCCTGAGTAAACAGCTTTTTACTTAAATAAAACTTTTCCAGAACTTAAAATGAAACTGTGGGACGAGTCCACACAGCTGACAGTGAGCTGGAGATGTTCTTTGGCCCAGGGAAGCAGCGGCCCGGCAGGAGCTCTGTGACTTTTCCTTCCTTTTCAAAGCGTCACACCGCAGCGTCGCCAGCCTCCTGCAGCACTGCCGGCTCCCCCCCAGCTACATCTCCTCTCCGAGTGACCTCTGGGGTCTGAGTTACTCTTTGATTACTCTGCCATAAAAGGGATTTTTCATATTTGGTCTTAAAAAGTAATCCGTGACCTGGAGAAGCAAGGATGGGAGGGAAGAAAACAAAGAAACTGAAATAAGACGAGCGCACTGCTAACAGCTCATTCCTCGTAGTTACAAAGAACATGACCTTATTGTCTGGCAACTCTGCATCCCAGGGCTTGGAAAGAAATCCCATACGTAGAAGGAAGAGCAGCCTTTTCAAATTGAAGTATACAACTTTATGCAGCTGTGGGTGTAGATTTTAACACCCCCACGCAGCAAAGATTAAAGTGATGAGTACAGCCAGGAGAGGAGACATTTGCACTCACCGGGACAGTCGGCTGTCTCTTTGAACGCTCTTTTCTTACAGCATCCTCGGCACATGTTGAACACACATTTATTGCCCTGGGTTGGGATGGGGATGTAAAGAAGCTTGTATCAGTGAAAAGAATGATTACCGTTTAATAAGCAACAACAATAAAACTCTGCGCTTTCAGACCTTTGGATAAAACCATGAATGCGGGTCCTAGGGAGTGCCCCCTAAGCTAACGCAGATGGCAGAGTGGGAGCCACAGGGAGAGCCCAATTTGTACACAGAGAACAAAAAAAAGAAACCAAAGCAAACAAAAAATTCCACATTGGACTTCTGCACCCTCGGGAACTGCTGGGCAGCCTGAGCTGCCCACCAGCAAGGGCTACGAACCAGGGTTACATCTGCTGCAGCTGAGCTTGATGCAGTTCTCTGCAAAAGCAGCGTATGGAACACTAGAATGTAGGACCCTTAGAGGACAGCAGAAATTAAGTCTGAGATTGCTGACAACCTATAGACTGGGTGGCTTGTGGGCTTTGGCTCATGAGTGCTGGGGAATGGTTCAGAAAAGCGAGGCTTTGGCATTTGCTGTGTCCCCCTTCATCCCTATTAAAAATTCCTTCATGTTTAGGGAGCTGTTGGCTGAGATTGAGTGTGTGAGTGTGTGTGTGAGTGAGAGAGAGTCGTCCTGGGCCGAGCTCTGCCACCTGCATTGCTGTGAAACAGGAGGACTCGAAGCAAGCCGGAGGAATGCTCATTGTCCCAGTAACAAACACAGCAAGAAAAGCATTTTGGCCTGTAGCTGCAGCTCCAAACTCAGCCCCTGCGACCTGCTGTTCTCAAGGTGCTCTGACAGTGTTACAAGACAGCAACGCCAAGCGGCTGTGTCTCTGTCTCCCCACCCCAAGAGCTGCAATGCCACTGTTTCAGCTAGAACACAAAATTAATCCTTGCATTTGGTTTAGTATTTGATAGGAATGGTTGGACTAGATGATCTGATGGGTCTTTTCCAACCTGGTGATTCTATGATTCTATGAGTTTAAGCCCCACTTGTACATCTGCGTGCACGTGTGTGGGAGCAGCAGTCAATGATCTCTGCTTCCTCAGCTCAACATCATCTCCCTGCCAAGGGAACAGCTCTGTTCCCCAAGGCAAAAAAAACCTCTCTTCAACTATCAACTATTTGAAGGTTTATACATAAAGTTTCAAACATATGTGCTATATACAACCTGGAAACCAGCTGGCTTTTTTCACATTGTGAGTGGCAAACGCTGAGGTTAATCTGCTAGCAAAACCAGGATGACTAGGTTATGGTTAAGGTCATTCTTGTTGTGATTAAGGGCATAGATCCAAAACCAACAAAACGCAGAGCTGCAGCCAGCAGCCTACTGCTCACTACAGACTGTGCTGCGAGGATGTTTAAAAGATCAGTACGCCTACAACCACACCAGTTAGTCAAATTCTCAGTCTTTGCAGAAAAATACCCATCACTACCCTGGTAAGAGGGGAGTTGGTTTTAATTCCATAGTAGAATACATGTGCGTAATTACTGGAAGTTTGGAGATTGGTTTCCAAGAGATCTTGGGAAGTTCATCTCAATCACTCACTTAACTGTCTAAGCAATAAAGACCCTCAGCAGCAAAGACTGCATTTGTTTGGAAAGGAAGGCAGATGATGTAAAAAGGCCTACACTGGTGTTGGATTTTTGTGCAGCACCTTCTCCTCAGAGACTGGTTACAGTTAAGAGTGAAGAGGTTTTTGCCTAAGCATGTATTTCTTTTGTTCCCGCTACACATCAGCAGGAGCTGGCATGTGCGCAGTACTGGACACTGGCACGGACCTGCCTTGGGATTTAGAGTCATGGAACAGGCTCACAGAATGGTTTGGGTTGAAGGGACTTTTCAAGCCCATCCAGTGCTAACCCCCATGCAGTGAGCAGGGACAACTTCAACTCGATCAGGTTGCTCAGAGCCCTGTCCAACCTGGCTTGGAACGTTTCCAGGGATGGGGCACTCACTGCCTCTCTGGGCAACCTGTGCCAGTGTCTCACCATGCTCAGTATAAAACATCTCTTCCTAATATCTTGCCTGAATCTCCCTCCCTTCTTTTAGTTTAAAACCATCCCCCCTTGTCCTATTGCAACAGCCTCTGCTAAAAAGTTTGTCCCCACCTTTCTTATTAGCCCCCCTTTCAGTCCCTCGAGCCTTCTCCAAGCTGAACAGCCTCAATCCTCTCAGCCTTCCCCACAGGCAAGGTGTTCAGTCCCCCTGATCATCTTTACAGCTCCTCTGGACTCACTCCAACAAGTCCATGTCTTTCCTGTGCCGAGGGCCCTGGAGCTGGCTGCAGGTGAGCTCCCACAGGAGCAGAGAGCCAGAATCCGCTCCCTCACCCTGCCGGCCACACTGCGGGCGATACGCATTGCCAGCTCACGTCCAGCTTTCCACACACCAGCACCCCCAAGTCCTTCTCTGCAGGGCTGCTCCAAATCCCTTCATTCCTCAATATTCCCTCTACTGGTATCAGGATTGCCCCAGCCAAGGTGCAGGACCTTGCACTTGATCCCACTGTCTGTCACTGATGATGATATTAAACAGCGCTGGTCCCAGTGTGGAACCCTGAACGATACCACTTGTCACTGAACGTCATCTGGACATGGAGCTGTTGAACACTACACGGTCATTTTATTTCCATTTAATGGAAATGTGTTAACGAACACTGGCATTGACTTACCTTAGGGTTTCCACATTGATCACATTTTGCATATTTGGCTGGAAAAGAGAGAGAGATCTCATTTCAGCAAGGGCATTTGGATGCAGAAAAGGTAAATAAATAAAACAATCAGGATCAAACAAAGCTCAGTGCTTCAAACAAAGCTCAGCGCTTTTCTAGCCAAAGAGAGACTCTTGGAAATAAAAAAATACAGTACCTCAAAGAAGAATACAAAGGTAAAGATGCTTTGACTTTTTAAGTGCCTCCAAGCTAAATCCAAACATAAAAAATTGTAATCATCAAGTCAAGTGTAAAGAGGAGGAGATCTGCTTGAAATGCACATGAAATTTCAATTTCAAACACTAGTGACAGCTGCAGTTTAGTTTATAAGGCATTTTGATCTTAAAAACATGCTCACTGTGGATCACGGACCCACTCCTTTGATCCTTGCTTTCTTTACTAATGAACATAATTTGAATCTACTACCAAAAATTCCCAACAATCCCTTCTCTCCTTAAAGAAGTTTCTACAACTACATAAACAAGGAAAATAAAGCAGTAGCAATTTATGTCAAATGTGCTATCAGCAACTCGCCACACATTTATGCCAATAAATGGAACTTACGTTTTAAAGATGGATCAAAGCTTTTATTTGGATTTCTTAACTTCTTTTTCTGCTTATTCTTTGACAGCAGCTCAGAATTTCCATCTTCCTCATCTTCCAGAGCACGTTTCCCTCGCACACCTTTTTCACTCTCACTGCCACCGTTCTCCTTGCATCTCTCTTTTGGGCTGCGACAGTGAATATCACCGTGAGTTGGCTGAAGGGAAGAAGCAGGTGTTCCCTGGCCACTATTCTGGTTTACAAAAACATGAGTAAGCTGTAAACCTTTCTATTCCAGCTGAATGACAAGGAAGTGTCATTGCCTTTAGAAGTGAAATAGAAAAACCTAACTTTTTTGTTAACACTGGCTATTAATAACAGACACACTGACATATATTGGTTGGAACGCCAGTGAAAGTTAAATTAATTAGTGACTGTTAACCTGTTATTCCCAGGTTTTACTTAAGTATTTATTTATTAATCTTGACAGCTCATTCTCTCTTCAGCCCAATTTTCACAACGGAAAGGAAGAAAGCTATCCGAAAAGCTTGTCCAAATAACACAAGCATCCTTTATACAACACAATTTAGTTCCCATTTTTGCTACTCTGGCAGTTACCAACAACATTTGTGTGACATATAACATAAAGCACTGTCAGGTAGCGTATCTGTTGCACATCAGGTTCTCTTTCTGACTGCAGTGGAATTCTGGGTTTTGACTTTGCAGAGACACAGAAATCAGAGGAGGATCTAAAGGAGAAGATTCATACCATGAGGAACATCCCCACGAACAAAGCAATAATTGGAAAAAATACCAAATCAGAATAAAAAAATAGAATCATTGTTTGGGTTGGAAGGGACCTTAAAGATCATCCAGTCCCAACCCCCCTGCCATGGGCAGGGACACCTCCCACTGGATCAGGGGCTCCAAGCTCCATCCAACCTGGCCTTGAACGCCTCCAGGGATGGGGCAACCAGACCTCCCTGGGCAACCTGGGCCAGTGTCTCACCACCCTCCACTGTGAAAAATTTCTTCCTAATGTGTAGTTTAAATCTTCCCCTCTCCAATTTAAAGCCAGACAATCCATTTTTCACTTATTTTCAAATGAACACAAGTTCTTGGAATGTTATGGGATGGCTCTGTGAGACAGGATGGGTGGGAAAGGCCTCTGGGTACCTCTCTGTGGCAGAATAAGTAACTCACCCTGGCCTGATGTATGGCTGACAGATCCAGTGGAAAAAAGGCAACCCTTCTTTCGGCTTTTCTCCTTCTTTCTGATTTGCTATTTCTTCCTGCAGCACAGAGTTACAGTCAGTTTTCCTGGAGTTCTCAGGAAAAACTTTACATAATACTTCAAACTCCAGTAAAACACAAAGTGGAATTTAAACTACCAGTTACTGACAGTTAAATGCGGGCAAAAAACCCTCTACTAAAGCGGATGAAATGAAGCAGATTTGTAACTCCTAAATCAACTTTATCCCACGTAAAGCTGTTCAGGGTTAAGGGGCTGCTACCGTAGTAAACTACCACTATCAAGGTCGGTAAGCCACAAAGCTTCAGTGAAGTGGCTAACAGACATCAACTGCACAACATACACAATAAGTGCCCACCAAGCACAGACAGGTTTGTTCTAGGAGATGAGGCTCCATCTTGGTACCTGGCATCGTAGTTTCAGCTCCCTGTTGACATCTACAATCCCCTCTAGAGTCTTCACTTTTGCTAATTCTTCACGCAGCTGCTGGTAAACTTGAAGCCTGAGGCAAAACCCAAACATTAAGCCATATTTAGCAATTACTGCTAAACTGAGATCAACTCAAATTCTCTTTACAAAAGCTTTTTTATAGATTTTTCTTGCTGCATTTGCCTTTAGTAGAAGCGTATTCTCTTTCTTGTAAGTTCACAGAAAAGCGCAATACCAGGCTCTTCTTTTCATATAAAATACTTGCCACACAACCAAGGTACTTTGAGATAAGCGAATGTGAACATCAGCTGCCCCTCAGTAACTGCCCGTGGTCTCATTCCACAATTAATGCAAGACAGCTTGCCTTACAAGGAACAAGATGTTCATTAACTCACGTTTGCCCTAAGTGGGCAAAGACCACACGGTAGCTGACGGGCTGTGAGCTCATGTCTTGGTTTATCTTGTGCTACCTCGTTCAAGCCCCATGCCAGTGAAGGGTAAAGGCCTCAGCCCACATTCCAGATATGTACACGAAAGAAAACCTTGCAGCATGCTAATTCTGGCAAAACACATCCTTGTCCGGAAGAGACACACGCTTGCTAAGCAAAATGAGCCCTGAAAACATTAAGAGTTCTCTGGAGATACTCACGTGTGATGCCAGAGCTTGAAGAGATGAGCCCTAACATAAGACAACGGACAAGGGTACTTCTGCACAATCTCCAGATATTCCTCAGCCATCTCCCACACCAACGGGTTTCGGCCCTCAAACAAAGCTGGGTTATGAAGATTACCCTCTAGGGAAGGAAAAGAAATACTCAAGCTTTGATTTCAAAATTGAAACAGAAAACACCTGAGGGCTCATCAGCTCTGTTGTGATTCCACCGGCCAGTCACAGGCACGTCAGCCGTGTACTCAGGAACTGGAACACAACGGTCAATGCGTGTCTTATCTTATATCTGCACTCATATCTACCTAGCCTGAGTTTACAGACACTGCATCCCACTATGCTTCTCTCTACTGGCTTTTGTTAACCCGTATTTATTAAAATAAGATTCTACAACCTCCCAAAAAATGTTTCATTGATTTAGCTGTGCAAGTGATTGGAAGTTTTTTCTCATGTCTATCCTAGCACTTTCTGTAGGAAGTTATGCTGATACTTTCTTGTCCCAACCCAACATGAACCATCTGCAGGAATAGTAATCCATTGAGGATACACTTACTGCATCAAGATCCATTAAAAAAACATGTCATTGATTAACAGATGTCATGAAAACACTCCAGGACAACAGGAGTCCCATACAGCTTTGTCAAGGAATTAGATTTGAGCTGTCTGCTCAATAGTCCTAAAAGTCCAACATAATTCTTACAAATCTGAAGTGATTCCTGGTCCTGGTAAGAAATAGCCACTTTAAGAGGAGAGACAACGGCCACTCAGCTTTCAATCAAAGCAGTTCACCAAGTCGGTCCAATGTAAACCTTTTATAAACATATACTGGGCTACTAAGAGAGTAAGAAATAGTTTGTGCTCTCATCTATTACAAGTAAAGTTCATTTTCTTTACCTGCACTCATGACACCATGCACTCCTGTCTTACGGATACATTCTTCCACATCTCGGAGACACTGGATGTTCCCATTTGCAAATACGGGAATGCTCACAGCTTTTCTAAATAAAACAGATACATAAAATTGAGAATTAGAACGTTTAGAGTCAACCCAGAAACTCCATTTCTGTCACATAAACTGTGTGCTTGTCAATGCCACCACATGCTCTGCTTACAATCTGCTTTCGTGGCGTTTTGGGAGAAACCCGCTGGGATCTGTGCTGCTCACTAACCTGACAGCTTGGATGTGCTCCCACGATGCTACGCCAGCCAGCGGTCCCTTCTGTTCTTTAGTACGGCCGTGCACAGTCAGCAGCTGAACACAAAGTTACATTTACTTTCCATGTGTATGAACCACTGGAACAAATCCACTGACAAAAAAAGTCCCTTTCACCCCATGCACTTCATGGATGCCACTGAATTCCCACTGCGATTTCAACAGCGCAGAGAATTTGGTATCACAGAAAGATATCAGCAGTTCACCTACCACGATATGGCCTTGGGCTTCTCTCAGCTTGCTATTCCACAGCATGACAAGATCATATCTTTGGAGAACCTACAGATTTCCTATTTCATGGGCTCCCACTTTTGATTCACTTTGGAGTTTGCGATATATTGATCTGCTTGGCTCCTCAGCAGGAGGCCTCAATTCTGTCACTGTTGGCTCTCACTACAGATTGTCCCTTCCAAATTAACTGCAGTTAAATCCTAGGAGGCTGCCTGTTTCTTCACTGGTGGGGACCATCTTTGAAGCTCTTTTTTCTATAGCCCTGTGGATTTCCTGCACCCACACTGCTTCCCACAGCGCTGTTAGACTGAGATGCTCAACCACAGTGAAGGATGCTGCACTGTGCAGCGATTACAAGAGATACTCTGAAGCCATGATATCTTCTATATCACACTATCGACCTGCCGCCTATGACTGCGAATCAAAACTCTCTGCACCCCCTTTTCTCTGTCAGTAAAACAATGCAGCCTGTTCACCTCCACAGTACACCCAGATCTGGTTGGTGGATGCTTTACAGAGAGACAAATGTCCAATGCAAGAGTAGGAGCAGCTGCCTCCTTACCTGGCAGCCAGCTTTCTCCAGCATCTGTGCATACTTCACTGTCTTGTCAATGTCTGGGAAAACGCGGATTTTGCATGTGATGGGAACAGAGAGCTTCTCGTTAGCCAGTAAAACTGGGAAAGATTGAAAAGACAGGTAAGTGGGCTGCACAATGCTATGAAAAGTGCCTGCTCTCCTTAAAATCTGATACTGGCTGTGCTATGGAAAGAGCCTGAACGGTTAACGCTACGCAGTTCCCACAGCTTAAACAATCAGCCATGCCCTCTGCAATCCTTACTGCATAGGTTAATCAAGTAATAGTAAAACATGAAGCACAAAAGCTGCATTCTGACAAGAAGGCAGGTAACAGTCAGCATTTAATAGTCCTAACGTTTCCACTGCATCAAACCTTCACTTTGAAGGATCACCCCCCTCAAATCTTAACCATTTATAGAGGTTTATAGGCTATTTTACTCCTCCTACTCTGCCAACAACATTAACTCTCGCTTGTCTACCCTTCCTACAAGATTCTTAGCTTCTTTCCAAATTACCACCCAAATATTCACGACAAGCAGAGTCTCGTCCATGGCAAGCAGAGGCTTATCAGCTGAGGCAGGCTGTGGGCCCAGCTAAGTAGCAAATGTAGGTTAAAGTCAGTGTGGAATCTAGAACAACGTGGCAAACTCCCACAGTCTCTACAAAGTGCATGGAATTAGAAAACTACCAAAAAGAGAGCTTACAAAGACAGCCAACAGAAACACACTGAGCAATGGTGTGCCTGAAACTCTCTTCTCTTCCAGAGCTTGGGTGTATAAAGTAGGAAGTCACCCGCTTTCTCCTAATCCAAATCCTAGAAGATCCATAGGGACATCCTATCACCCTTTCAAAGGAGCAAGATGTATACAGGTGCAAGCAGAAAACAGTGCTCCACCACTGTAAAGAAAGCTGAGGGAGAAGGAGGAAGAGGAAGCTTTGACCACCTTTTATACAACAGCCTAATAATACAATTCTTCTACTAGACAGTGTGGGTGCTCACCCACTTGAATTCTCTTCTCACCTTGAGGCTGCTCTGATTTCCACCTTTCACTCCTAAGAAAGGTGGCCTAACAGCCACATTATCAGGTTCCCAGCAGTGTCTCTGTGCCAAACATCATTCAAGATTCCCTGGATCACAGGGAATGCAAACAGAAGCAAGATTCTGACTTCATGGTTCAGATATTTGCTTTGAAGGCACATTCTCAGCTCTAAACAATGACCAAAACCTTGCTTTTTAAATCAAGTCTGAATGCATTTCTTAAAAAATATGCTACTGTTCACAACTGCTACCAATAATCTGAAAACATCCTACACCAATCTGGAGAAGAGAGGCCTAACTTGCTATGATGTGGATAAGTCTGCTGAGACGATCAGAAAAAGCCAGAGTGGCTTCAAGCAGAAACACAACTCCTGCCACCCGAGAACTTTAAAAGGAAGAAGTACTGGGAAATCTGCTGTTTCCAGAGCTGGAGAGCCTCTAAGCCATCATGAGATTGGGACTTAACTGACTCACTTTCACCTAAAGTCTGCTTCTAAAGTCCTTTAGCGGGTCTAGCGTGAGTTTGTAGTGGGATACCATCGCCAAATATCTCAAGCTGCCACTGGAGTACAATGAGAAAGAAAAAAAAGAAACAAAACAAACACAACCTTCCCCGAAGAAACATGCTGCACCTTTCCCCGGAAACCCCTAAATGATGAGTTCATTCCATTTGCTCTCAAAGTGAAGCGTCTCTAAAGCGAGGCTTCTCTAAAGACTTACTCATTCTCTGAAGAAGATCCCACTCCTCTTGCAGAAATGCTCCGTAGTGACCTGTAATAATACAGCATAGAACAGACTTGTAGGGGACAGTGGGATTCTGAAGTACTCGGCTTTCATAATTGTTCACATAGAAAGGTTCAGACACTCATTTGCCTCAGTGGCAGAAACACAGTTGCTCCATCCTGTCCACACTGGGAGAGTTGGATCATTCTGTTCCCCACGCCACCCTAAATGTACAGGATAAACAACGGATCCCCATGCCCTGCGTTCACTGCGATTCCCTTAGGCTGATGTGTTGACATTGGCAGCTCAAAGTCCAGCTCTCAGGGGTTTACACCATGTGTTTAAAAAATCCCTTCAGGATAGAAACTGCTCAGACTGAAAGATCTATTTGCCCTGTGAACACCGATACTTCCTACCAGTCTTTGAAAGAGGAAAGGGCAGAGACTGAATGAATCTTTCCTCAACAACCTGACTTATGCAACATTTTCAAACGCTGGTTCTGGATTTCACACCAGATCTCTTTGCAATATTTTTCAGGGATTCAGGAGCTGCTACTGTCTCATACACCAACATGAATAAACTCTGCGCAAGCATCAAGGAAACGAGACACTAAGCGCCTGTATGATATAATTTCAAATGCAGTTTTACAAAATTAGGCTATTTGAGCAAATAAAATCAGAAAGAAAATCAAGCTTTCGCTAAAAATACTTTTTCTGAGGGATATTCTAGTCACAAGAGGTGTCAGTCAAGAGAAACTGGAATTAATGATTAGTATATCTAATTTTTGCTTTTCGCAGTGTGTGTAACCAAGCCTGACTTCAGCGGTACCGCAGCCACCCCCAACCAAGGCTTAATTTGGCCCTCCTGATGTTTTAGTGCCAACGCTGACACTGAAACCTGCCATTTCTCTGTTACCCAGGATTCAGATTTGCACTTACCTCTCTTTGCAATCATTTGGGGGCAACCCAAATTCAGGTCTATGGCATCACAATAATCCTGAGCCAACAGTGCTGCTTGGACAAACACCTCAGGGTCATTGGCACAAAACTGAGAAAGACAAAGGAAAGTGGAATAATCAGGCAACAGCTTCCTTCAAGTACCAACAACATGTTATGACACAGTTATGAAGCAACCGTTTCCTGTAGAAAACAGGCGTAACATGCACAATTAACGACAGCAAACTTCATTGCTCAAAAAAAAACCCAACAAGGAAAACCTGGGCCACTTGCCAGCTAAAGATCCTCAGCCTTCAATCAACAAAATGGGAAAGATGAGTTTTCAAGAGACAAAGGAATATTTGCAGAATATTTTATGTGTAGCACCCAAGAATAAGAGGGAATGACTCTAAAAATCCCTGTAGGAAAAAAACAGCTGTAGCAGTCAACACATAAAGGCGGTGCAGGAGGAGAGAGCTCTCTGTGGTGTCTCTGTCCCTCAAGACAACTCAGACTTTGCAGGCAGCAACAAGCATCACTGCCTCTAAAGTCAATTCACATCAGTGTGGAGTGTGGAAGAGACACACTGGGCTGTCAGTCAGATGCTCAATCTTAAATGTAACTTATATTTCATTTAAAGCACAGTGCAAAATGAAAAGAAAAACTGGGTTAATTTGAAGCTGCTTTGTTGAAGAGGACAGAGCCAGACTATCCTTCTCATTTATGCTTTTAAACAGATTTTCTAGAATTCATTAACAAAATTAACAAAAACCAATGCCGTCACATCTTGAAATAATATGGATTTAAACTCAAACACACGTGAGCAGGTGTTGCTTAAACCATGCAGCACTACATAAAACACGGCTGACACCAACTCAAACAGATGTCCAGGGAACAGCAGAAGCTGGAAAGTGTCTTCAAGGACTTCGGAAGCAGAACTAGTGTCTCCTACATCTAGTGACCCTCAGTAGTTTTCTTTTGTTTCATTTCTAAACTCATGACCTTTCAGCATCCAGTACATCCCACAGTAATGAATTTTGCAGTTTATAACTGTCATACCTTCCTTAACACTCCTGTTTCTCATGCACCATCTCCTAGCCAGCCATACTGTCTCAGACTTCTCTCATCCCTCCCCTCAGTCAGGGCAGACACTTCTCCCTCAGGGGAAGAAGTTCTCACCCATTTAACTGCTCCACACGTGGAAATCATGCCACTTCTCTGCTCATGCAGATGGAGTGGAGGGAAGTACCTGAACCTCACACAGTATGCAAGAAGCAGAAGCAACAGAAGCTTAAAAGTGTGTCCTGCCATCCTTGCATCTTTCTTCTATAGTGAAGCATGAGTTAGACTCAACAATCCTTGCGGGTCCCTTCCAACCTGGGACATCCTATGATTCTATGATGTAGTGTCTCACCCAGATATCAAAGTGATTATATAGGATGACAGAAACTTAAATTTTTTTCCCTGCTAGCAATACTTGTTTCATGAAGATAAGTGTGTTTTTCTGTTTATCCCTTGTCTATCAAAGAGGCTCTGAGCAACCTGATCTGGTTGAAGATGTCATCAAATCCTAGAATGTCACAAGTTGGAAAGGACCCAACAAGGATCATCAAGTCCAGGTCCTGTCCCTGCACAGAACAGCCCCAACATTCACACCATGTGACTGTGTTGTCCAAACGCTTCTAGAATACAGCCAAACTGGGCACCGTGACTGCTTCCCTGGGGACCTGTTCCAGTGCTCCACCACCCTTTGGGTGAAGAACATTTTCCTAACATCCAACCTATCCCTCCCCTGGCACATCTTCCCCTCATTCCCCTGGATCCTACCATTGGTCACCAGAGACAACAGATCAGCTTCTACTCCTCCTCTTGTGAAGAAGCTGCAGACCACGATGAGGTCTCCCCTCAGTCTCCTTTTCTCCAAGCTCAACAGACCCAGGCATTTGAGCTGCTCCTCATACAGCTTTCCCTCTAAACCTTTCATTATCTTCATGCGTGCCCTCCTCTGGACACTCCCCAGCAGCTTCAGACCCTTTTTATCCTGTGGTGCCCAAAACTGCACCCAATGCTCAAGGTGGGGCCTCCCCGGTGCAGAGCAGAGCAGGACAATCCCCCCCTCTCCCAGCTGCCGATGCAGTGCTGGATGCACCCCAGGACACGGCCGGCATTTTCAGCTGCCAGGGCCCTGCTGTCTTGCGTTCATGTCCCTGCGCACCTGGAAAACACCTGGATCTGTGCAGACAGCCGGGTTGAGGGCATGTGTGGCTGCGCTGTCTTGCTCTGCAGCGTCACCGGGGAGCCCTGGCATCACCGAAATTGGGGAAAAACCTTCTTAACACCTACTGAGATTATAAGAAGCAGGCATTCTTTAATACAGCACTAGATAAATAGGGGGTGGGGCAGGGAGGGTGATCCTCCTACCATATACACCAGCAACTACAAAGAGCAGGGGTTTTATACACTGAATTTATCATAGAATTGTAGAATAGTTTCGGTTGGAAGGGACTTTGGGCACTGGAACAGGCTGCCCAGGGAGGGGGTTGAGTCCCCTTCCCTGGAGGGGTTTAAGGGACGGGTGGACCAGTCGCTGAGGGACATGGTTTAGTGATTGATGGGAATGGTTGGACTCGATGATCCGGTGGGTCTCTTCCAACCTGGTTATTCTATGCTTCTATGATTCTATGATTCTATCACTTTAAAGATCATCTGGTTCCACCCCCCTGCCACGGGCAGGGACATCGCTCTAGATGAGGCTTCCCAAGGCCCCAAACATTTATATGTACATATTATAGTAAAAACCACGCCTATTAATCACATTTCCCAATACTAATTGTAACTATAAGCATAGCAGGTGCCCTGCCCCTCGCTCCCCTCGGTCCTTGATTGAGTCTGAGGCCTGCAGAGCAGCCCCTACCCTATTTCACTGGCATCCTCCCCCCTTTGAAGATTGGAAATAAGGCTTCTGTTGACCTCCCATCCTTTTTGGCTCCCGAAGCGCTGGCCAGACGCCGCCTTTCTGCAGCCTCCCTTGTTTTTATTCTTTGTAATATCACAGCTTTCCGCTGCAGCCCGCGGCCAGGCGGGGCACCGGCAGGGCCCCCGCGTTCCCCAGCAGGAGGACGGCCCCGGGACGGCTCACCTGCACGATGAGCGGGCGATCCTCGGGGCAGGCCTCGTCGTAGAGGTTCTCGCGGCGGTAGTTGGGGTCCCTGAGGAAGACCTGGGCGTGCAGCATGGGCGTGTAGCAGAGCTGCGCCCCGTGCCGCCGGCTCAGCAGCCGCCACGCCAGCTCGCTCTGGTCCACCATGGGCGCCACCACGTAGTGGGCGCTCCGCAGGGTCTCCCTCCAGAACGCCTCCCCGCGCAGCTTCGGCATCGCCCGCCGCCACCGGGCCCCGCGCCCGCCGCGCTCGCTGCGCCCCCGCGGGGCGGCCGGACGGTGCCACCGCCATCCCGCTCCGGGCGGCGCCGCGGTGCCACGGGCCCTGCCCGCCCCCCCCCCCCCCCCCCCCCGGAAACCGCGGCGGTGCCGAACGGTCCGGGCGCCGCGAGTGCCCCGCGGACCGGGGGGGCGGGGAGACAGCGGCCACGGTTGTGGAATCGTAGAATGGTTTGGGGTGGAAGGGACCTTAAAGATCATCTGGTTCCACCTCCCACTGGATCAGGCTGCCCAAGGACCATCCAACCTGGCCTTGAACCCCTCCAGGGATGGGGCAGCCACCACCTCCCTGGGCAGCCTGGGCCAGGGCCTCCCCAGCCTCATCATGAAGAAATTCCTCCTTGTGTCTAGTCTAAATCTGCCCCTCTCCAGTTTATACCCTTTCCCCCTCATCCTATCACAAACCTTTGTGAACAGTCCCTCCTCAGCTTTCTTGTAGCCCCTTCAGATGCTGGAAGGTCACTATAAGATCTCCTCAGAGCCTTCTCCAGGCTGAACAAGCCCAACTCTCTCAGTCTGTCCTCGTACAGGAGGTGCTTGAGCCCTCTGACCATCCTTGTAGCCTCCTCTGGACCCGTTCCAGCAGCTCCAGCTCCTTCTTATGCTGAGGATTCCAGAACTGGACACAGCACTCCAGATGAGGTCTCACCATAGAGGAACAGAGGGGCAGAATCCCCTCCCTCGCCCTTCTGGCCACACTAGTTTGCCACACGCTGCCGGCTCATGAAGAGCTTCTCATCAACCAGCACCCCAAGTCCTTCTCTGCAGGGCAGCTGTCAATCACATCATCCCCCATCATGTACTGAAAACAAGTTATCTTACCTTTCCCTGTCTTTTGACCTCGGTAATGGGTGCAATCTTCAATTACGGAATCTCAATGAGTTGCAGGAGAAACAAGAAGTGGTTACTAGTACAAGAAGTGGGATGTTTTTCTTTAAGCTAAATGAGTTTTCATCCAAGCAATGGTATTTTTTGACAGTGAAACAAAGAAACTTACACTTAATAGTTTAATTTAACCATTAAGGCAGGTACACTTCATACAGCGCTGGAGAAGACTCGGGATTTGTCCTCAAAGTGCTTCTACTCAACACTGATTTCAGAGCACTTTATATACACAGAATTGTTTTCATAGTCATACTTTTTTTCCTGCAATGACAAGCACACTTCATTCCTGGAACCTCATTGCGAATCCAGGGGGGACGAGATCAATCCCACCTAGAGTTGTTAAAGTGTGGCCATATCTAAGTGGTCAATCTCAACGACTCTGGGTGACAAGAAGATAAGGGTGGCTATCGTTATCTTAGTTGCTAATCTTGTGTTTTAACACATTGCAGTTGACATTCCATCTCACCATCTAAAAACCATTTCAACAGTGAGACAGAATGTCCCTCTAAGACCACGTTTCCTTTCAACCAGTGTTTTTCCAGATACTGTTCATTCATCAGAGATGATAACGCCTTGTGTTGGGAGTGATCTATGCTGAACAGATGTGTCTTCCTCTCTAACCATCTTTGTTTGCAGCCTTTCCCCATCTCAAAGACAAGGTCAGGGAAAGCTGGCTCCAAAGCTCCAAATTAGCAAGAGTTTTGACTGTTGTGAAGTTCATAATAACATGAAAATGAGTCCTTAGAAAGTAATAGAATACACATAAGATTTCTGGGAGAATTTATCCACATGTGTGTGAGTGTGAAACACCTCCCGTACAGCTCCTGCCTGGCTGCATATGGTGGATGGGGATCGCTCCCTTGTGCTGCCCGGCCCTGATAAAGCTTGCTAAAGCTCCAAAATGAGAACTAGAGAGTTTATTTCCCAGCATTCTCAGTATCATGGGCAGGGAGGTGGAACCAAAACCAATGAGCAGGGCAGGGGGCAGCTCCTGTCAGTCACCAGTACCCCCCGAAACACCAACACTCTGCATCTCCGCTCCAGCTGTGGTCACAGGGCTTTGGGTAGGCTCTTCGCAAGGGAAAAACTCTGGTAAAGTCATTTGTGTGGCAGCAGAGCACCGAGCCTTGGCAGGGTCCACATACCATCTGTCACAGCCTGACCAGGACAGCTTGTTGTCCTACCTGCAGTTCCATCCCCCTTCCCAGTTTCTAGATCTTGTGGCTGCAATGAACTCTGCTGCAAGAAACAGCCAAGCTTCGAGCTCTTCTGATTCTTTTCAAGCATCTTTGACTGCCTTCCAGACACCTAAACAACCAGTTCTGCTATTTTAACCACCCAGCCTCTCCTTCCTGCCTTCCACACTCCCATTCCCCTTTCACAGCTTCTGCAGGGTTTTCACTTTGTCTTTTGACCTCAATTTGCTGGTAATGTGTGCGATCTTAAATTATGGAAACGCAATTAAGTGCAGGAGAAGGAAACACCTGCTGCCTTTGTCAATATTATGTTTTAAGTCTGTTGGGTTTTACTTGACCTCCCTCTCAGCACCAGAAAGCTTCTCTAGTACCTGTGTCTGGTAGTGCTGTTTAAAGTTCTGTTACACTGCAAACTTCCTCACATTTTTTTAGCCATTGCCTTTCTATATTGATTTCTTTTTTCTATATTGATTGCCTTTCTATTGCTTTCTTTCCTCTGAGGCAGGTGGTGGAAAAGGAAAACAGCAGCTTTAACACTGATGACTGAATGTCTCTGTTCTGTACATTCTTATTCTCACTATGAAGGCTATTCTGCAGGTTTCAGGTACACTGCCCACCTTTTCAGAACAGCAGTGTGACTCTGAGCCAAAATAAGTTTATTGGGCCAACAGGGAACTACGCAACAGTCTTGAGATTAAGACCAGGACAATGTAGAGAAGCCTGGGAGAGGCTAGCTGAAAAGGAGGATGGAAACCAACTCCCACTTCAGTTACACTTAGAAGCATAGATATAAAGGACTTCACTTGCGCCCTTGTCTTCTCAAAACAAGCAACTATGGCATTTCATTTTGCATTATGGTATTACTGTGCTACCTCTGCCTATCTGACAGACTACTGAGAAACAACAAGCAGTACCAGCACTAATAAGGTTTTTATTTTTGGCACACTGTATTCAGCAGCCAGTTACATGATGGGTTACAGGGCAGCAGCTCATAATTAGACAATTATGGGGGAGAAAAAAAACCCCGAAAACAAAACAAAACAACCTTCTGCTTTTCATATAACAACCACAAGAACACTGAGAGCATATTGTCTCTAAATAATTCATTCTTGAGGAACTTCTATTACTAAATCAGTATCATCAAGCTTTGCTTACATGAGACCATGCACGTTTATGTTTATACAGGGACCTTGTCCCACTCCTGCTTCAACAGCTGGAACAGCATTAGTCCTTGCTCCCTCCTCACAGACACTTCAGCACAGAACTACTGTAGCTGTCTGCTTAAATTCAATCACTCCTTTCCTTTTCCTTTGAGATTTTTAATACAAAGGCAACCAGCTTCTTTCAGGCTCGCTAAAACTGTTAGTCGTTAAATTTAAAACCAGCCAGTCCACATTTGTTGTGTTTTACGTAGTGTCCTATGCTCGGATGTGCATGGACAGTATGCAGTGGATGTAAAGAAGTCCCATAATATGCACGTATGCCCAGTTCACACAGCCACTCTTCACTATTAGAGTCTTTGCGGCTGTAAGGCAGCTCACCCTCACAGTGCCTGCTTCCCTCCTCGCGTTACCATCCAAGACTTTGCCATCATACCTAACAACGTAATAGCATTTATACCTATCGCCTATCTAACACTCCCAACAACCTTGAGGTAGATGTTATCAGTCCCATTTTTCAGATGCGGAAACCTTAACGACGTGTCCAAAACCACAACAATGGAAGCCAGAATTAGAATTTGAGAGTTTCCACTTTATTCTTGTGGTTATGTGGTTTGGTTTTATCTAAAGAACCAATATCATGGCAACAAGAAGCCATGCTCCAGAATAAGTGTTCTTTATTATTGTTATTATTTCTACAGATTCCAAGTCAGATATGCCAGCAGCAGTTTTTGCTTTATACTAAGAAATCAGAGATTCCACATGAAACACAGCATTAAGAAACGGTGGTAGAGAGCAAGACAAAATGCCAACCAGTGATCAATTCTGTTTAATATTAGGAAAGCCAAAGAGAAAAAGACATTTTTCAGACCAGAAAGTATTTAAAAAAAAAAAGAATGAAAAAAAGTAAAAGAAAAAAGAATAAGACTTATTTTGGAAATGCTTGAAGCTGACATTATGTTGGTTTTATTTCAGATTTCACAAAAGAAATAAGTTATAAAACTAAAACCAGTTAACCCAGCCGCTATCAACAGAGGGTGGTATAAGCAAAAGACACTAGGTCAGAACTTGCAGTGAAGAGCCACCCATTCCCGACACTGGAATGCTCCTGTGCTAACAGGACACTTCACTGGGGGATGAAGGTGGAGAGAACTGGGGTTTCACAGCAGTTCCGAGGCACAATGCTCCCCCTAGTTAATGCTTGTTGCTACCCAGGTCTCCTCTGTATCATAAGTGTAGCAAGGATTTACTGATTTCGGAAAAGACAAATCCAGCGTAGCAAAGGCAAGGGTTTTTTTTAATTGAATTTTACGCAAGTTTCCTTTTAAAAGGTACTGTACCTTAAAATCAGACCATCAAACTGATTACTTAGCTAACTTACGTGGGACCTCCAGTCTCATTACTGAAAGGAATACACAAGGCTTAAGCTGCACTAAATAAAATATACAAGGGCTTTGGGTAGATGCTCATATGTTTGCCTGAGCTTTGGTTATGGGAAAGCCAGGCTAGGAGGATTTATTTAGTCATCGCTGAAGAATTCTATTTCCCACCCCATTCCAAACGTCTGGTTGGGGCGAGACTGGAGGTGGGAGGGAATAAGGTAAAGTAATAGCCTTAATGCTTTACTAAGGTTCTGATTCAGCACAGAACCTTGTACAAAAATAAACAAAGTACCTGCCTAGGGACAGCTTTGCCTGTTTTTATGCCCAAGTCAAGGCTGTTCAATACACAGCGGCATCTGTCAAACCACACACCCATTCCCTGCCCGCTCCTCAAAGAATGCATGATGTGAAAGCACTCTCCCTTCTTCTATTTTCCTTCCTGAATAGGGCAGGGCAAGGGGAGAAAGAGGAAAAGGATTAAAAAAAAAAAAAAAAAGCGCCAACGAAAGAAACCAGACTGTTCCAAAGCTGCACTTTGGTTTAACAAATGGGCGACTTCCCTTTGTAGAATAAACCTTCCCCTCCAAAAAGGAATGTTTCTTTTCTCCTATAACCCACGATAAATTAAAACCAAGTAAGAAGTCTCTGGTTTGACATAATAAATACTTAGAATATATCAAATTAAAAAAATATAGTTACAAAAGCCTCAATGGAATTCTCTTTCTGACCTAACTACAGACAGATTCTTCACAGACAAAAGGTATCTCCGAAATCAGCTGCAGCTCCCCTCCCTGCTCACTGGGCTTGGTCAACAAGTGCTATCACATACCCTTTGGAATACTGTTAAGACAAAAACAATACAGAGCACAAGCAATCTACTCCTAAACTTGTTTTTCATACTGCCAAGGGTGTAGGAAGAAACCATCGGTGCAGAACCCTCATAGCAGTGCACAGTGACAGAGTCACAGCACTAGAGTAACACAGACAAGGATACTGGGGGAAAACAAAGCATAGGAAGGGAAAGAGGAGAGAAAGATCCCATAAAAGCTGGGAAAGGAAAATACAAGTGAGAGAGAGAGAGAAAGAGGAAGAGACCAATCAAGTTCAGCTGGACTTCCCAGTTCTGGCAGCAGCGCAGATGAGATGTTGAACAAGAAGAGTTCCTTTGGGTCTGTCGTAACAAGGAATGTTGTTGGCATTCTCTTCACCACTGACAGTAAGTAAGCAGAAGTTAACCCTCTCTGACACTGACACGTGGTTCTGCCAGTGAGCTGTGGATGATCCCAACGATTGATTCAACACCATCTTCCAGTAAAGTATTGTGGTCCCCATCAACCATATGGACAGATATTTTCCCATCGCATACCTGCGGAGATGCAAGAAAAGCAAAACTTTACATTTACAATTTACAAACAGCTGGTCATCTAGCTGATTTGGGTTCATCAGTTGAAGTTATTCATGGTTCACACCACTGTCTATATCAGACTCATTTGAAAACACCACCAGTTTTACTCTGATGTGTTTTCATAGATCAGCTGCAGGGCATTGTCTGGAACAAGTGCTTTAAAGCGCAATAGTTTGACAGCCTGGCACATGGTGCACTCAAATATAAGCTAAGCAGGAAGCCAGCCACCCTGACACTAATGGAATAATTTACCTACATATATATATAAGAATGAATGATAAAGTAGCTACTTCCAAGCTGCCCCTAAGAAAATCAAATAACCCTTCCCTCCACCTAATCTTTCTCCCATCACTATGAATCTTCCTTTAAGGTCATCATGTAACTTTAGTAACATAAAGGTTAGCTTGGAATCGATAACAAATATAAGTTAGAAGTCTGAAGGGACAGGAGGTGCCAGAAGCAGGAAGGTAAGTCTGAAAATTGCTTCCTTTCCCCTGGTATCACCTCCATAATGTAAGAGACTTAACCCTTTTACGTGAACAATCCTTATCTGGACTACAGGCTGAAAACCTAAGTTTTTTAGGCAATAAAAATACCCCAAAACAACAACCAAAACCAGATTCTAACTTTTAAGTGATCCACAAAAGGTAGCTAAGAAAAAGCCAACTCTATTATAGTCAGAAGGCTGACACTTGCTCTTCACAAGTCTGGCCTTGTGCAGCAGACAAATTTAGGGGTCTACAATGAAGGAGTCTAAATGTCACTTCTGTTAAGTTATTCTCTTTTAACAACTTTATTATCTAAAGTCTAAAGAGCCGCAAGAATTTGCTATAGGTATACACTAGCTACAGAAAACACTTATCCAATATAGAGGCTAGATCTTATCCTAGTCCTCACTAATCTGAGAAAATGCCTGGAACCAATCAACTCATTTGCTTTTGGGGACTTAATTGTTGTCAGAGTACGACAGCTGCAGAACAATGATTTCTTTCAGGTGGGTTCTGTCTCTTCTCCCCCAGTAGGGATGATTTTCCACGCTTTTCTTTTGTTCCCGCAAATATCAGGAGAAGCTCAACAGTGACCAGTGGGCCTCAGACTGACCTCTGAGAGTCTGTAGTCTGTACC
Source organism: Phaenicophaeus curvirostris (assembly GCF_032191515.1). Classification (NCBI taxonomy): domain Eukaryota; kingdom Metazoa; phylum Chordata; class Aves; order Cuculiformes; family Cuculidae; genus Phaenicophaeus; species Phaenicophaeus curvirostris. The sequence goes on along the minus strand of NC_091410.1, from coordinate 7,754,607 downwards.
CAGACCTTCTTCATATTCGCTGCGAGCCTTCACCCGCATCAGTGTCACGTTCCCATGATACTTGGATGCTGGTACATACTGGTCAGCAGCCTTCAGTTTATAGAAATAGGAAGTAGCAGCAAAGCTGAGTTCTTCACGATTGATATCTGTATAAACCTGAGTTATCAGGTCTACAGTAGCATTCACACGAGCCTCCAGATCTTCCAAGGGCAGAAGAATCTCCAGCAGCTGGAAATATTAATGTTTTTCCCATTAGTCTCAAAATCTGACAATCTCTGTTAAACAAAAAATCCACACCCCTCGTGTGCCACTTTGATATATTTAAAAAAAAAAAGAAAAGCAACATTACCTTATTGTATTCCATGCCTGTAAATTGCTGAACGAAGACAGACAAGGCTTCAGTCTCCACCGCAGCCAGATCTCCGTCATTCAGCGTGGCTCTGTAGCTCTGGAAAAGAGAAGAATAAAATGTGAACGTGAGAAGGATATGCCTGATCTTGAATGTCAGATAAAAACAATTAGAGAACAAAGGGCTTTGAACTGAGGAAAAGGGAGGGGAGGGGGGAACAAAAACAGATATACTGAAGCCTGGGATGGGGTGGGAGAGGAAAATCCCTTGAGGACGCATTAGAACACAAATTTATCAGTGGCAGTTACCAAGAGTCTAGTATTCCTAGAAAGTATAAAGAAAAGGGAAAGGACAACTTAAGCAAGGTTTCCTAGCACTCCTGTCAAAAGATCTTGTCTTGTAGGCTCCAGAAGGTCCCAGAAGACATTCTAATATGATGATTTACCACAAAAAGGGCAACATTTGTGCCCCAACCCTTGCCAGTTAAGGAAGCCCAACGCCCACGTGCTTCCACCTCTAAGCTATCCCTAAACACCCACTGCCTACAGCTGTCTCCCAGCTCTCCTATCAAGAAAAGTCTGCCAGCTTTTCAGATGGCTCATATCTAGAGGAGTAAGCTCCAAGAACATGAGCCATGATGACACAGGATGGTCCCCAGACAGAAGATTTTCTTTGTACCTCTTACCTGAGTGTATGCTGCCACAAAAGAATGGGACCCATCGAAGAGGAACAGATTGTTGAGTGCATGGGAAGCATTTTGTTGTACTTGCAGCTGAGAGCACATTTCAAAGGCTACACAGGCACCGAAAGAATATCCAGCAATGCGGTAAGGTCCTTCAGGCTGTATCTGCTTCATACAGTCAATGTAATAGGATGCCAAGGTCTGTATACTGTCCAAGGGAGCAGCTAGAACACAGAAGCAAGTTAGAAATAGACTCTAGTGGAAAGACATTGGCATAGACAATTACATTTTCATGAGCTCAGAAATAGTCCTGCTGGAAACATCCAGGTTATTTTGAACATAAGTTTTCTAACTCATGCTTAGCAAGAGATAGTAACGTTCCTGCTTTCCAAAGACAGGGAGAACAGCACTTTCTCCTGCACGCTTATCTACTGTCAGGAACTCAATACAACATCCAATTGTTCCATTTCCCCATACACAAGCTTTTCAGTCTAACCTAGTACTTCTCTTGTTACCTGGGGATGTTTGATATCCCTCTATGCAGACTACAGTACTACTACTGGATCCTTCAAGTTTAACTGTCTAGAGAGCTTTGTTTCTCTATAAGGCAACTAAAATTCAGAATGTTGTTTTCAGAAAGTCAAGATGCTGAAGAACTGAGATACCTTTTGTGCACTGGAACCCATAGCAGGGTATATGAAGTCTGGAGGCGAGGGTGTGGAAAAATGTAATGGATCCTTCAATGGGGTGAATAAGGAAGAGAGGGCGTTCTGTGCTCTGAACATCGTTGAGACGGGTGATCGTTGGCCCTTCTGGGTTCACCAACAAGTTGTTCAAATTTAGTTTTGGAAGTTCAGGCGAACCAGCCTTCATTTGGGATGACTTCATTTCTTTCAAGGGAAGAACACGAGACAAACACAATTGAATTCAGGATCAGTCTTGGCCACACAGCCACAGTCCTAAAGGAGAATCTCGGGGTTGCTCTGGATTAGCCTACTGGCTCACTAAATCCTTAGGGCACGGACATAGGGATATTCTTATTGTCAGTTGCTCTGCAGCAACTGCATGTGCTTTTAGCTTACAGTAAGCATGACATTACATAGTTCATTCCTCAGACAGGTAAAAGGTCTCAAATTACATCCTGCAACAAAGTACTCATGCAGGCAGATACTAGCTAGATACTAGCCGGTACCCAGAACTGATGGGCCTGACTCCATACGCTTCAGCGACACATCTGTCACTTAAAAGTCTTTCAGCTATAACCTTATTTCATGGTTTGATTTGCCACTTGAGATTGAATGCGAGGGATTGGGAGCTTAACTGGACTCAGGTGACCAGTAGCAACCCCAATGCTGACACCATACCTTCACTTCTCCCAGACGTGGAGGAAAGTTCGCGCAGTTTGTTGATTGTAAGGAGTCGAATTTCCCTCATATTCATAATGATATCATAGTCTCTCTCCAGTGTCTGGCGTACCTCTACACCCATCAAGGAATCCAAACCCAAGTCTGCCAAGGAAGTCTCAGGATTCAGAGTACTCATGTCACGGATACCTGAGAATAAAAAGAGCACGTTAGCAGAAGGCCAATTTCTTTTCAGCTCTAGGCCTCCCTAGCAGTCTTCTCAGCTTCCTTCTTTCTCATAAAACCTGAATAATCTGCTGCCTCAGAGAATTATCTTTCACTATCATCTAATGCTTTCACTAGCGAAAGCTTTCAGCTTTCTGAGAGGGGATACATCAGTCCCAGCTAAACAGCTGTGAACACTGTCCCTTCAGCTCTAGACCAAGTTCAGAACACTCAGCCAGAGGAATTTCACATACTGGAGGCTGTGACCAAAACTGCAATCCTAGACATAATGCAACTATTCCTCATCTAGAACATGAGATAAAATAGTTACCAGTGTCAGTGATGGTTGACTGCAGCACTTGAGGTCTGTGACACTGAAAGAGGAGACGATTCCTCTGGTATTCACCACTTCATCCCCTTCAAATTTTGACACTGTTTAAGTCTCTACCCCTTCCTGACCTGTAAAAGGCTTCTTGTAACGACATTTGCATCTACAGGTCCTCCTCCTCTCCTCTGCCTTGTGCTGCCCCACATTGCCATTCTTCCCAGCAATAAGTTTCTTCCCAGCTTCTTCTGTTGCCTTCACACTCTGTCCTTCCCAACTAACCCTACAGCTGATCCAATTTCCCAGACATTTCCCTATGACTTTGAAAAGTCACACCGGTTCCCTCAGGTCAGATTTGCTGCCAGTTACAACTCCTAATACTCAGGTGAATGTCTTAAATTCATCACTACCTCTTTCGGTAGAAAATAAAGCATCAGCAGACACTTCTGTTTGCAAAAGACACAACTGAAGTGGGATATAGTAGAACTGACAGATTATTCGCTTTTCAACACAAGAACAAGGGACAATGGAAAAGGAAGCAGGTTCAAAACAAAGAGGAGGACACGGTGCTTTTTAAGAGTTAACCTATGGCTACTAGATGTTCACATGGGATGACAGACAGAGCTGGTAAGAGAATACGCTACCAGGCAGTCACTAAGTACATAAAAGCTACTTTTTGCAGCACGGGGACATCCTGGGGTGAACATACGAAAGCTGGAATAGTACTCAGAAAGCTAATTGTGTATTTGCCCTATTATGTGCTGTCCCAGAATTTCGCTCCTGGGAGTTGCTCCTGTCGATTCTCCATCTGGAGAAAGGCTAAACAAAATCCAAGATGCTGAACTATGTGTGAGCGTGTAGGTAAACACACTAAGAGAGAAGAGCCCATACTGAAGAAACTAATTGTTGCAGAGAAGGAGCAGGTTAAAGGAAAAAATAAACCAAGAAACCCCATGCCACCCCCCAGTGAATAAGGAGAAGATGCTGAACAGAGCACCTACAGCAGCACCTCTGCTTTCCAAAAGCATCGAGATGGTAGACACTGCAGCACTTGTTTGAGAGCACATACCCAGAATGTTACCAACAGCTTCTACAAGATCCCGCTGACTGCCTCCATCACTTTTCACAGAGACCTTCTCTGCGAGGATAAAACTGGACATGACAGGATGAGGTTGATTCAGGAAGACATCGAGCACCTCCAGGCATGAGCTGATTGGCTGAGGAACGGTTCCCCCAACCACAACGTCTTTGTTTCCTATTGTCTTCACAAGGACACCCACATCACCAATGGCTCCCCACTGGATTGCCAGTCCTGGAGGAGAAATCAGACGAAAGAACACACTACGCAACTAACTAAAACACATGGCAGCAACCAAAAGAAGTTAAAAGCAGCGAGGTGAAGGCCTGCACTTCCTTTGTACTGTTAAATGGTCAGTGTTCATTCACACATGAATGACTTAAGGTAACAGCTACAAGAGGAAACAGCCTTTAACATTCATTATTGTTTCTGGTGAGCTGGTTCTCCTCTGGATGTTTGGTGGGATAAATTATTCAGTGCAATGGAGTAAATCTATCTTACCTGGGAGTCCATCGTGTTGTCGCTGCTCACAGATACGCTCCATGGTAGAATTGGCAAAGCCATAATTACTTTGCCCAGCATTTCCTCTTCCACAGCTTACAGAAGAGAACACAACAAAATAGTCCAGGTCTGGACACTTTTTACGAGTCACCCTAGAAGGAGAGCAGCAGAGAGAAAACCCATCAGACAAACCTGCTAACCGTGTGTTACCATGGCAGCCCAGTGCCAGGCTGAAAGTTTGATCTGTGACCATAAAAGCAATTCATTTGTCCCTTCTACAGACACTTACTGATCCAAGTGAAGTGTGCCTGAGTACTTGGGCTTGTTTACTTCCAAGTATGATTCCGGGGTCTGATTTTCAATCATGCTGTCTCTAAGAACCTATTGGGGAGGTGAGAAGGCAGAAAAAGGTGCTGTTTCAGCAATTCCAGTTTCTCCATTTAAATTCACCATATATTTTGAGATACGAGAGGATATCACTAAAAAATGCATTTTTGTAACTTCACAGTACAGACTTATCTTGAATGTCTTGAAATACAACGAGGACTGCGTGGCTTTTGATAAGTCTGCTTTTTTTTCCAGTATGGCCACCACAGCCTGCAACTTGCAAGTCCCGTATGGGATTTTTCTTGTCCCTGGGAATCTTGGGCAACGTTTATCCTGTCTTGGAACCGAGCTCACTGGCCAAATACTCTTGCTTCCCAGGTCAAAGGACCAGATCCATAGGACTTTAATTAGCTAAGGCCAAAGCAAAGTGTCTTTTGAAACACAAGAGAAGTACTGTAAAACTGTATGAAGCCTGACTGCCTTCAGTAAAAAAGCCACTTGTAAGAGACAGCAGCCATTCAAATCCTAAGGGTTTTTGTCACTTACCACAGCCAAATTAAAGATGCCTCCAACTGGGCCAAGCTGCGAAGCTTCTTCTATCAATAGCTGTGTTCCTTCTAGTGTTGCAACATCTCTGGTAGATACCAACACTTGGACTCCCAGTGCCTTCCACTCTTCAACACGTTTAGCCTGGTAGCCTACAAAAAACGCCAACGGTGCCTGATGAAGCATTCAAACCACAAGGCTTTGGTTAACTTGCTCTTTAAAAGCTTTTCTGACTAGACAGAAACTGAATAGCTATATAATTCTGGATTCAGCTAGAAGAGAATAATCGGTCAAAACTTTAACAGTAGATAGAAATCACTTGAGTTTCACAAATATCCTAAATAGATCTAAGTGCAGAACAGAGTCAGGAGAATGTGAAGGTGGGAGAGGGTAGAAAAAGTACAACAGAGGAGTGAAATTAATAAGAATTTGGGTACTGAGACAGGAAAGAATAGCTAGATTAGAGCAAGGAAACAGATTGTAGTAGCCCAATCAGAACTTAAGAAGCACAAGTGTTTGATCTGTGCATTTGTACAAGTGGTGCCATTGTGAACTTGCCAAGAGAGTCTGTAGAAGAGAGTTTTGTTATGACCAAATATGTATGAGGAAAGACTGAAGACTACCACGGATAAGAAACCTCAGTGCTGGGATTGTAATCAAATTAATGGCTTAAAACTCAGTAAAAATGCTTACTGATGTTATCAGATAGGAGGGCACATCATTATAGTTGAGCTGAGCTACCTGAAGGATGAAGAGCAAGCATCCAAACATGTATCCTGAGGGACAGAGTACCTTTACTAAGGAGTTTATAGGCCTTGCCTTGTGGTATGTGATCCAACATCCTAACAGCCACTGGACAAGTCACCAAGGTAGCTGGATGCAGACTTTGTCAAAGGGGTAAAGGTAAAAGCAACGTTGCTGAGAAAATCCTGGGTAGGGCAGAAAGTGGGTTGACAGACTTAAGCAGCATACAAAGAAGGAGGAAGCAGTTGGAAAAGAGGTCAAGTTCAAAGATGTTTCCTCCTTTAGAATAAAGGAAACAAGAACTTGTTTGAAGTGAGAGAACATACACTCAAGAGGAAATAAAAGACATCAAGACATTATTATTTGCTGACAGGACACTTAAAAATGGAGAGAATCTACAAATTGAGGTCTGTTGGAAGGCAGTCACATTCCCTGTTCCTTTGCAGTTTTTCCTTACCCGTTCGTATGCCAGAACGAGATGTCAGTACAAGTTTCTGTGCTCCTCTCTCAATTAGCCACTGTGCCAGCTCAAGCCCAAATCCTCCTAGGCCCCCAACGAGGATGTAAGACTTGGTAGGTGGACAGGCAGTTCGGGAGATGGCAGAGACTGTAACTGGTTCAGATTTTCTCAAATTATATTCCTTTTCTTCTTCTTGGACCTTCCCCCCGACGAAAACAAAAAAAATAAAAGAAAAAAGAAAAAGTAGTTAGGATTGGATACACAAAGCATTTCTTATCTTCCCATGCCAAGCTTCTCCAGTCAATGGGAATGAACCTTGTAGAAGCAGCGACAGATTTAGCAGTTAGATATGTTACAATGCTAGCAGCAAAAAACAATAACCCTATGCTGTCCTAGCGAGACAATTTCAATTTGAACTGTACCAAACTATCCAATAAAGTCACCTACAGTGAATGACAGATGCAGAGACTCAAAGTCGTCATCTCATTACCTTGATCATAACTTTGCCAATATGTTTTCCTTGTGCCATGAACCTGAAGGCAGCTTCTACCTCTTCTTTGTTGAAGACTGTACTTCTCAGGGGCTTTACCACACCATCTTTTATGCCTTTCACCAACAATTCCGATACTATTCTCCAGTCTTGGTTGTCACTCTCAAAGATTGCATCTAGTAGGATTCCATGGAACGCCACATTCTTGAGGAAGAGCGCCATTCCTAGAAAAAGCAACTGGGTTATCACCTGAAGCTGCTGACACTTCAAAACAGAGCCTATTTTCTGCTTCAGAAACATTTCTTGTCAGTCAGGAGCATAAGACTGAGGGCTAAAGCTGTCACTAGTTACTAAAATTCTGCATTTTTCAAACTCATTCTTTCACATGCTTTCTAAATGCTTTTTGCATGAGGTTGTTCTCAGATCAGTTCAACAGAAACTCCACTCACAAAAATTGTGCGTCAGGAGGACAAGCTATAACATGGCCAGTCAGGTATTATAAAGGACAGTTTGTGTCTAGCAAAAGCTGAGTAGGAGTCACGTAGGAGCTAGAATCTTATGTGCATCCTGCCCATCTCCACAGGAAACGCTTCCTCATAGGAAGCTTTCCATGCTGCTACAGTCTTCTGAAATTTAATTAGACTAAGAAAGAAGACTTGTCAACACTTGCTGTATGCAATTATTCTACAACAGGTGAACATTCTTGCTGCTTTTCACTAACACATCAGATTAAAACAGTTGTTTTCCTGTCCAAGAGAAATCAAGCTAATCTTTGCCCTGTGCCATAAAAAAAAATTAGAGGTTAAACCTAGCAAGATGTATTTCCTGATGCCCCAACTTACCAAGCTGACTGTTGTTAGACAGATCAAATTTGCCTATTTCCAAGAAGCGCCCGTGTTGAGCAAGACAACGCAAACTGGCTTGGAGCTTCTCTTCTGCCAAGGAATTCAACACAAGGTTGACACCTGCAATGAAAGGAGAAGCAACTATTTAATAAACTCAACTCTGCTGAGAGCCTAATGCTGTTTTCTAGCGACTCTTTTGTCTTTAGGAAGTACAGCCACAATGTGGCATACCTGACAAAGGAAGGAAAAGTATTCTTTGACTGTACCTTTTCCTTTGGTAACTCGCATTATGTGCTGCTCAAAGGTGGTGTCTCGGGAGCTGGCAAAGCTATTAGCGTCCAGCTGTGGGAATCTTGCTTGGAGATACTTGCGTTTCTCAGTGGAGCCTGGATGTAGAAGACAGGTTGAGTGACGCCAGTACTCTTATATTAAGTTTTTTTATGATGAAATAGCCCATTTTCATCCACACATCTTTTCCCAAGGATTCAAAGTCTGAACAGTCATGGAGCATTTTCTTTGAAGCTCTCAGGCTTTTAAAGTGTCAAACCTTAGGACAAAGGCTGTCCAGTTGTTACTGCTCAGTTAAGAGATACAGCAAGGACCAGAAATGGACCAAGCTGGACAATGGATACACACTTCGGTTGCATCACTGAATTTAAAATGAAGAAGTCTTGATCTTCTTCTGTACTTTTGATTATATAGTGTATGGAGGTAGATAAATTTGTCTGTGCCGTGGAATTTTGAAGCACCTAGTCAGTAGCTGTGTTTACCACGTATCCTGTTCTCACTCTAGAATCTAGATCAACATTACAGGTGACTATACTAGGGGAAGAGTATATAAGCGAACATGTATTTTTATACTTAAACACGTGTGCACACACACATTTCTTCTGGTTTTATACATATATAAAATACTTTTTTTTTTCCTTGACATAACATGGACCCTGAGTACTCACCCACAGTAGCAAAGACGCGGCAGCCCATGCTCAGGGCAATAGCAATTGCTGCTTGGCCCACACCACCTGAGCCAGAGTGAATGAGGATACTCTCACCCTTCTTCATACCACCTCGAACCACCAAAGCATAATAAGCAGTGGCATAAACCACAGGCACAGAAGCTGCTTCTTCCAGAGTCCTAAGGAAGAAAGTGAAAGAGAGAAGAGATCTTTAGCTTTGGAAGAGACTACTCGATTCTTTTGATGAAATTCGTTTTTCAGCATTAGAAAGGTTAAATTGCTCGGTCACATAGCAGACTACCACAGCTGCAGAGCACAGCCAAGAGTTTCATCCTTCTGCAAAAATAATTTAATAATTAGCCAGGAACACAAGCAACACCAAAAAATCAGTGCACGCTCAAAGACACTGAGATAAGAGACCAAAGAAAGAGTTAAAACCCCTGTAACAAGCCACTGTCAAAAAACAGAGCTCGGCTCCTGCAGTGGATCTAAATCAGATCCTACAGCTGCTCAGAAGACTATAGCTCTGTTATTTCCCAGAAGGGATCTACCCATTATGTGGTCCTCTCGTCTCATCGGGGCTGTCAGGTGCAGGTAGGAAGGCAAACCTTAACTACATACACAAACAAGAAAACAGAAGTTGACCTACCAGTTTTTAGGCACCTCCCACAGAAAATCCTTATGGCAGTCAACCACGGTAGCCAAACCCTTCGCTGGCAGCAATCCCATCACCCTTCTTCCAGACATGTCCCGTCCTGAGAACTCCATGCCCAGCATACACTGCTGCAAAGCCCAGTTACCTGAAAGAACAGAAGCATTTTAAAATGAAATTTCTCTTCCAAAATCCATGGCCAAGCACGGACCAGGGAGTCACCAAAAGCTGGAACCCCAGAGACAGATATCTGCTAGGATTTGTCTACTATTTACACAGTTCGTAAGTCACCATAGTTAATTTTTCACTCTTAACAATAACAAGAGTAGCAGAAAAGGACTTGATCTCATTAAGCCTTACTCTTTAGCCTTGATGATATTGCTTTAGTTTCCAGTTTTCAGAAATTTAATGGAACCTCCCTGTTTCAGAAACAATTTTGTTCCTCTTAAGAATGATACACGAACTACAAAGATGACCAACAAACTAAAAAGGATGATCACAGCAAAACCAGCTTTACCACAAAACCTTAATTTTTGCAAACATCCATTTTAGGCAGACACTAATCTCAGCAACGAAGGGAAATCCAGCCCTAATGATGTCACCCGTAACGACCTCCAAATGCAGTTTTTACACGTACTTCCCCTCCTCCTTGCAACAGAGCTTTAAAACTACTTAGACATTACATCAGCTCTTAACTTCCTACGGGGCAAGATATCTCCATTTCATAGACGGAAGATTACTTCACCTGTTTTTTCCTCCCCTAAACACGTAGCATATCTAGTAGTATGGCAGCATGAAACTTGCAACATTCTTATCTCAGTATGTACCTTGCCCATCTCTAGAACCTCTATCAAGTTGTTTTACCTCACACTTGATATCATGTTTCCTCAAAGGTTTATTAATTCTGCCATATGAAAATATGGGATTGCAACTGCAAGAAGAACTTAATGAGTTTTTGGTGTACACGCCTGCAGCAGGGCCATACTTCCTTTTCAGAAGTATGTTTTCTTGCTAAAGAAAACCTGATATACACTTTAGCCAGTGCATAGCTAACGTTTAGAAGATGAGGTGAATAAATTCCAGAGCAGTAATACATAAACACGCTTTCTTCTAGTGTAATTTTAACTCACCAGGGATAGCATCTGGAGAAAGCTTTCCTGTGGCCAGCATAATGTCCCGGAAGTTGAGAGATGAGTAATAGACTTTGCAGAGTTGAACATCGGGATCAGTTGTTTGGAAGTGACGAAGCGGGGAGCTAATCCAACGAAGAGATGAGAGGTCTCCACGAGTCAATACATTTACATAGGCATATTCTGTCAACTCCTGAGGTTGCGCTGAGGAAGGAACAGTAACAATTTTATACACATTAAACACAGGCACACTTTCCAGAGCAAGTAAATTCCTTATGTAATTGCTATCTCTTTATCCAGTTGCTCTCCAAAAAGTCCCTTCTTACCCTGCAATTGTACCCATACATCAAATAGCTCGTCCCTCCTCCTGACACCAGACCACGCTGCAATTCACTCTGAGCTGAAGCAGAATTCCAAATTATCCGTTTAAAAATAACTGCAGGAACAACAGCTACTCATTTTCTATTCAAAGGCCATTCAGACTCAAGGCCCTGCACGTGATCCCCAGACCTCAAAGGAGTTACCTTGCTGCAATTGGAGATGCCTAAAGGAGCCCCACGTTCCATCCCGATAGACGTTCATCACCAAGTCCCTCTGAACAATATTCTCCATCTCCGGGGAAGAAGGGCTTGTGGGCGGGACAGCTGATGAAGGTTTCAAGTTGGAAATGAACACACACCTAAAAGCCAAGAGATGATATTTTGCTTGTTTTGCTATAAGCCTGAAAAGAAGGCAGCTAACTTAAAAATATCTCATCTCCAACTGCGCCTCAAGGGCACGCTTACATACCTGATTCTGTGGCCTTCTGCTTCAAGGCGGAGGCAGTTCACCATTCCCAAAATTCCTGAGTTCCCACGACTGGTGGCAGTCAACCACACAGGCTGCTCCGATTGCTCAGCCAAGATCCCCTACAGGACAAACCCCAGACTGTTTTACTAGGAACCACAGAAAGGAAATAGCCCTCACATCCTTAAGGCAGTGATGAATAACTTTTGTTTTAAGAAAAGCAACCGAACACACACGCTTCTTTTAACACTGCTAAATATCTCATTTAGAAAGCGTAATGATTTGGAAATTCAGATATTTAGGACACAGGGATTCTCACCTTTAAGGATTCAACCCACTTAAAATCATTCTCATCTACTGGCAGAAAGATGGGTGTTTTGGCAGGGGCTTGCCGGCGACACAGGAAAATAACAGAGTCAAAGAACGATTTCTTCATGGCAACCAGATTCAGTGAGGCACTCTTGAATAAGCTCTCCCACTGTGCCTGTCAAATCAGGTAAAGCACCAGTTAACAGGAAAGTCAATTAAAAATACAAGTCACATCTATACTTCTTGTTGGGTTTCCTCAAAGACTGCTTCACCAAGAATAACGGGCACTGTCTACCTCTTTCATGCTTTCACTTGAAATCTTGGCATCCGTTCTGTATTGCCTCAGTACAAACATATATTTAATTAACATAACAGTGTTCTAAGGCAGAAGGAATAGTCTAGACATTGATAAAAGGTCCTCAGAAAGCAGTAGTACAAGTAACACGAAGCCCCAGTTAAGGAAGTAGTTCTACCACACAGCAGTGTCCGTGCTGTCAAGTCCCATAAGGTATTTGAACATGTCTAGAATTTAATTCCAGCAGCAAGGCACATGTCCAGACACAAAGAGAATGTACAGATCTCAACACAGAAAGTAACAGAAGTGGAAAGACCAAGCTATTGATGCTTATGATAGATCTAGGTTTTAAGTTATCAGCTCCAGTAGCATCTCACAGTTATTTTTTTATCCCCCTCTCCACGGAGTAAGATGCAAATCCAAAGAATTCAACCTTTCTTCTCAAATCTCCATGAAATATCTTTGCAGAAAGTGCAAAATTCAAAATCCAACACTCCAGAATTATAAACAAAAAAGTTCATTAGAAATGCTACTGTCTCCAGCCAATCAAAGCAGGAAGAATGCGTATGTTCTGTAGAGGGGCAGTTTCCCACTACTGCTTAGTCCCTCAGCTGCCAAGAGAAAGTCATGCCCCAGTTCCCACCCTTATCCCAGCCACTCACTCTCCTCTCTCCTGCCAGCATTGGCACTAGTTCATCTGCATGTTACACCAGTTTGCAGATTTAAAGCAGACACCCTGCCCCCATGGGATTATTATGCTGTGTCCCATGACAGAATAAGATAAAGTGGGAAGGAAAGAAAGGAAGGGAGAAAAAAATACAAGAGAAAAGCCTTCCTTTCTGGGAGCACTTCTATGCTAGAACTTAACTAGTTTGTAAAGTCTCACTCCTAGCAGTGATAGCAAAAGGAAGAGAGAGAGTCTGATAATGAAGCATTTTAGGATCCTACAGTGATAAAGCTGTACCTCACCCAAAACCACAGCACGTTATTTTAACTATAAAGGAACTACCCTGGATCGGTGTTTTCGTACAGATTATACGGATACACAAATTACAAGGAATAATTTTCAGTGCATTAAGGCTTTCCTTACTGAACTCACAGTTTACTGTCCCAATCTAATATGTGGCAATTTGTAACTCTTCTGAAGAGGTGTTTATTACATATTCCTGCAGAGAGCTTCAACGGAGAGCGATGTAAGCAATGGCTACTTGACATTCATCACAAGAGCACCCGCAAACAGCAGACTCCACACTATCCACCAAGAAAGTTGTCCTTCCAGAAGCCTTACCTCACTCAGGAACTGGTGTTTCTGCTGTAGATCTGGACTAGTAAGGAAGCTGACAAATTCTCCAAGAGTTTCTCCTCTAAGAAGGGTGTGTATCAAAACAAACCCTCCTTCCTTCACTGCAGCCACCAAATTACAGAAGATTTCAGGGGTGGTCTCTGTAACATTTGAACAGTTGTATACCACCAGGTCAGCATCGGTCAGGTTTCCAGAGGGAGGGCTAGATGGATCCCACTGGCTAAGGACAACTCCAGCATCTTGTAGCTCTGTTTCAATAGCTGAAAGAGCTTCCAGGCTGCGGTCAGTGGCAATGTAGTCAGGCTGCAACAGGGGCTGCGTAGCCAGAGCATTTTTGATATGAGAGAACAGATGTCCGCTTCCTGCAAGAACCTGTGAGAAAAGGGCAAGGAAAAGGGAAAAATAAGTTGAAACATGTATGATATCCAGAAGTATGAATGGAACAATAGAAACATGCAATCAGTTTACTGGAAGGCCTGGAAACTCTAGCTATAGTTCCACCCCAAGCTTCCAGCTAACCTCTACTATCTTCATCTTGCGACTGGATAGGTTCTCCACCGCCACATCCAGGCAAGTCTTCAACTCTGAAGAGTCTAGCAATCCATTGAGAAGAGGATCATCCTGGAGGTGCATTTTCTCTCGGGTTACGATCTGTTGAAGCTCCGAATGGAGGTTTCCATTTGGTTCCAGACTGCACATTTCAGCAAGGATATGCTGAAGGCCTTTCTGTGTGGATAAAGGCTCTGCCTCAGGATCTGCAGTTTCCAGTCCAGGAATGACTAATTTGATGCCGTGCACCACCATTTTATTCGCTAAGTTCTGGATCAGATCTATGGAAGAGAAGGGGAAATGAAAGGAAGAGTCAGATTTTCCACAGATTTCTCTTTTCCTCCTTGCCCCCATTTGCTATATAGGCTGATCAGCACCACAAATTACAGCATCTTCTATCATTAGCCTAGCCACAAAGACATAAATCACGTGAACGTACACCACGCACATATATTGTGCAGTAGTTGCAGCCCCCAAACACGTAGGTTTTGAGTCAAGACAATCTAAACCTCTAAAATTACCTGTGGCAGGACTCTGACAGAGAGGGCAACTAAAAGAAAACCTCCAGCTAATGTAGAGAGGTGCAGAGGGAAGTTGTAGATTTCCACAGCTACTAAAATACTCTTTTTTGCTTTATAAGCAGGTGGAAAAACAGCTCATCCTGACCGAGATCAGAAACAGCATTAAGAAAAATAAAATAAAAATCCCACTAGAGCATACGCAAAAAAAAAATGTCTGGGACAGTCTTTGGGCATGCAGGGAAAAAGAAATCTTTAAAATCAAAGGATGAGCATGAAGACACTTCATCAATATAGAATGGCAAAACTGCTGTCTCAAGATGCAGCATTATTCATTACTAGAGTAAAAACCTTACAAAACAGTAGCTTTTTTCCCTTTGGTAAAAAGACACTTCAAGTGATGAGCTGAGTGGATGCCTCCCCATTCAAAGAGGGGAGTAACTAGGCCACTAGGTTCATGATACATCAAGCTGCTCCTGCTCTATTCTTACCACAACAAACTTTTTCTTTGGCCTGCCTCGCTAAACCACTTTCCCTCCATGGATACGCTCTTGCACCCACAATCAAACGGGAACAGACATGTCAGCTTACCCGTCGTGGCAGTTCACAGGGAAAAACAAACCAAGAAAGCTAAAGACTTGAGAAACAGGATCTTCTGAGAACATCTGAAGCAACTAGGCTGGATTTCTCCCTGAAGATGATGATTTGTGCCCTTTCCACTTGCAGAGGTGGCAGTACCATCTGACGCTACATGGACTGTTAGAGAAGAGTAGATGCCCTTCCCCACAGCTTTACTCCTACCCACATTTTAAAGATACCTTAGGCAAAAGCAGCTTTTAGTTTCTGTCAGGCTGGGCAAATCCTCATGTGTGATAAGAAACCAGTCCCACTCTACCTTTACACTGCTTCAAGTAGTCACAAAGATGGGTATTGGAAGACAAACAGTTATTCTCAGTATAGGGCACAAAGCAGAATTTTTCCAGGGTGGGAGGGTTCCGTTCCTGCTGTCGTCGTGGTGCCACTGAAGCATGAAGACCACTGAGGTGAACACCTCCTGCTTGAATGCTAGCAACACAGCGATCCATAACGACATCAACAGCTGAAAGACAAGAAAGAAACATAAGTTTGCATCAAACACCAAATATTTCATTGAAGGTGATCAGGTGTACTGTGCTATGTCAGGCTGTTAGAGCTGCAGAATAGCTTGGAGACCAAGATGGACCCCCGGAAGTCCATCCTACTTCTTATGAAGTCATATGTTCATCCACAGAGCAGTCATTGCAACTAGCAAAAGCCCAAGCACAAAATATTACCTTTGACATCGTCCTTGTATTGGCACACACACTCTTGATGCAGCACCGGGTCAACAGACAATGCGCGAATCCTGGTGGGTAAGCGTAGAACGCGCCCTGTCTCACCCAAGATTGCAACGTGTAACACGGTGTCAAGGAAGGTCACCCAGTTCCCGTTCCACACAACTTTGCCTGTGGTTCCTGCAGGAGAAGAAGAGGAAGCCTCACTGAGATTTTATTCTTCAGCAGATGCCAGAAGTTGCTGCTTATCAAACGCAAAGTTTGCTGTATGTACCCTGCTTTCCCTGTAAATTCCAACTCCAGTTCTACACAGGCTTTCCCAATGCCTGCCCTTAGTTGTTCTCCATATCACACAAAATAAAATTTACTACGCAAAGCACAGTCAGGTGATTGCCAATACAAATGGAATTAAAAGATCAGATATTCATCATTACATTAACCATGCTCATTCTTCTATACAAAGTAAATTCACCTTCACTATTTGATTCCAAAACACCCTGGAAATTTGGTCCATAATTATATCCACGCAGATGCAGCTCTTGGTAAACATCTTCTTTCAAGAGGTTGGCCTTCGAGCTCATGTTGACTTGAATGCCAGGGTCAGCTGGCTGGTTATCCAATTTCTTTGGAGCATCATTTTCTAGGGAGAAAATCTTCCCTGATGGGCACAGTGGCAAGAGTAAGAATCAGCGTCCATAAATATTGGATTTTAGTATGACAGTACATACACTTCTTCCTTCACTTACCACTCACAGCCAGATTCCCGTTCCCTGACACCTCAAAGCGGCAAGAAGCAGGCATGAATCTTACTTCCAGCTGTACTGATCCTGCAAGAAAAACATTGAGGAACAGGACTGTGAGGTCATTCACTACTACCACCCTCCAGCACAGCCTTCTCTTTCACCATCTCCAGACACACCGGGCATGACATGAAATAAAGACAACGATAACAAGAGAATGATAGAATGGTCTGGGTTGGAAGGAACCTCAAAGACCATCCAGTTCCACCCCCTGCTGTGGGCAGGGACGTGTCCCACTGGATCACGTTGCTCAAAGCCTCATCCAACCTGGCCTTGAACACCTCCAGGGATGGGGCTGCCACAGCCTCTCTGGGAAGCTTAGGCCAGGGTCTCACCACTCTCATAGCAAAACATTTCTTCCTAAGATCTCATCTCAATCTCCACTTTCAGTTTAAAACCATTCCCCCTCACCCTATCCCTGCACTCCCTGATCAAGGGCCCCTCCCCAACTTTCCTGCAGCCCCTTTCAGTAACAGAAGGCTGCTCTAAGGTCTCTCCACAGCCTTCTCTTCTCCAGGCTGAAGAACTCCAAACGTCTCTGCCTGTCCTCACAGGGGAGGTGCTCTAGCCCTTGAATCACCTTTGTGGCCTCCTCTGGACTTGCTCTAACAGATCTCTGTCCTTTCTGTGCTGATTGTGTTGCATAACTGTGTGAATTCACTTCTTTGTTCAGTCATGTTGCACTCATCTTTATACTTTTAATCCCGTGTTCCTCCTCACTTTTCCTTTGCATTTCTTTCCTCCCACTCCATCTTCACTGCATAGTTTGGCAGTTGTACCACCACTCCTCACTCACCCTTTTTGGGAAGGATAGTTGCTTGATGAATCGTGACATCTTCAAATGTAACAGCCATTTTCTCGATAGTCGTGCCGAGAGACCGTGCCAGAGTTCTCCAAGCCAGTACCAGATACCCAGTTGCTGGGAACAGGACTCTGCCATCGATGCAGTGATCAACCAAGTAGTGGTCAGGAGATTCAGGACTTGTATCTGTCCAAGATTCAAGAGAGGAATAGAAATTTAATACAAACACCCCAGTAAAGAGGTCTTTTCCCCTCAACATCTGGAATTGGTTCTAGTGGTTTTCCCAGCTATCCTGCCTGGCAACATGCAGGTCTTAAAACTACTGTAAGTCTGAATCAAAACAGTTTCCCCGCTCTGTTCATGTTCTTTTATCCCATTTCAGAAGCAAATACAGTCTTTTTCAATCAAATCAAATATTAAGCTTCAGAAGATGGCTTCATGAATGCTGCTCTGAGCATCCTTTTCCTAGTTTTACAAAAGAAATACAGATGTATCTCAGAAAGAGACAAACCAACCCGAAAAAAATCAAAGAGGCAAACACACCGATATTGTAGACTGAAGCAGACGAAGTGCCTTTGGAACCCGATGGAAAGTCTTTAACTGCTGGAACATACCACTCCTGACTGTGGTCCCATTTGATGTGTGGAGAAATAAGCGGTGTTCCCACTGGGACAGGGTATTCCACGCGTGGGAACAAGTTATTTACAGCAACATTTAGCCTAGGAAGACAAAAAGGATCAAGACAATAGTGAAGGGTGGAGAGGGGAACTAAAATTAACCATAACACTTGGAGGTCAGACAGTAACTTGTCCTGGGCTCCATGTCTGAAATTTCTCGAGGAGCACCCTGAACACTTACTGCAACAAAATTAGTAATTCTAACAGCCTAGAAGATGCAAAGTTTATTTCCAAGAGTTAGTTCCAGGTTCCCAAGCCTCTAGAACGGGACTCCTCCTACTTAAAAGGTATCTTCCCAGCCCAAGCAGTCTCTAATGTTAAATAAGTAAAAGTAGAGACATAAACCCCATTTTGTTCCAGGTTTGTTGAAGGGAGTATTTCAACCCTTGTGAAGGTATGTGTGCTAGAGAAGAGATTTGAATTCTCTCCCAATTGATACCCCACTCACCCTCCTCCCTTAGTCTCCTTACCCAGATACATGAATCTTTCCCATCTGTGTTAGGAAAAACTCCAAATTATTTTTGTGTTCTTTCTTCATCAAAGGTACAATGGTGCAAGTTGGTTTCAAAGTCCTCTTCAAGATGGCCTGTTCAAGCAGAGTCCATAAATCATTGGTGGAAGGCATTGCTTACTACTTTGTCTCTGAATTTTTCTCTGTATTTTTCTCTGTAGGTCTCGAACCCCATGCGTCTCTGTGCCAAGAGCTCTGTACTAGGTGCTAGAACGTACCCCATTTCAACAACAGGAAGAGCAGCACAACATCCTTCCAGCAACCCAAGAAGTTGCACATCTAGAAAAGCAGAACCTACATAATCCTAATGACATCCTGCCAAACCACAAAGCTCCCTTTCCCAAGCAGACTGCTGAGGGGAATCAAAAGTTGCACTTCAAGAACTGCATGGTCACCCTGTCAAGCCTCTCACTTGCATCCGCACACATCCCATGCGCACAGCTTAGGTCCTTATTGCCAGGAGCAGCCCCTTTATTCTGAAGCATTATAGAGCATTTTCCAAGTCACAGCTATTAAAACAAAAACCACAACCTTGAACATCTGACCCAACTTGTATCTTCTCCCCAATTTGATCCCAACGGTCTTTAAAAAGGGGGTGGGAGGGGAGAAAATCAGAACACCCTCAATCCCAGCTGATGAAGTCTTTAGTCACTTGCATCAGAGTCCAGAATTGCATAATGGTTTTAACTTGCAGTGTAAAATCTTTTCACAGAGGAAAATATCTGCCTAATTGAAAAGCTCTTCTCTGATTCTCCATTCAAGTCACGTTCAAAGCATAAATAAGAGTAACAGGACATAATAAAGACACATCGGATTAGAACTTAGAATTATTGCATAGCTATTAAATTTGATTCACAATTAACTACAATTCTTCTTATAGTTTTTCTCCTCTTGCATGCACAGACCAAATACAAGAAACCAGTCCTTAAGACTTAAGAGACAGGCACAAGACCACAGCACTGATCTTGTGAGCATGTTTTGCATTTGCTACAAATATAAACCCTTACAGAGTGAGGAGAAAGGAATAATGGAGCTGATTGTTAGGGGAAAGGAGTTTACAGATACAGAAAGTTCCTGGGGTATCAGGCTACCTGGTCTAGGGGAGGGGGGATGACACCACTACCTTCTAAGACAAGAACCTCAAATCAAATTCAGCGTACAGACAGTGATAACAGATTTTCCACAGAGAGGGTCTGTTAGTCTCGAAATTCTCTCCCCATCCCAATTTTCACACATACTCTCCATTAGATCCAAAGCTCTTATAGATGAAAACACATCAAACACGATACCTGCAGAAGAGCATGCGGAGCAATCTCTACTACAACAGCTGATGTTGGAACATGACTCAGACCTTCACGGAAGAGCACTGGATTCACTAGGTTGTTCACATGATACTCCGCAGAGGAATACTTAGCCAGATCACTCTGCCACTGAGATTCAGGGATAGACGTACTGATCCATCGTGCTGAACGAGGTTTAGGGTGTGGAATGACCTACACACAGACAAGGACAAGGGACAGGAGCAAGGGATAACTATAAGACAAACACAAGCAAGCAGCCCCTCTTTTTGCACGCTATTTTTCTCAGCATGATTGCTCAGGGCATCCTTCTGCTTGAGGCCGTAGACTTCAAAACTTAGGTCTCACAGAGGTCTACACGCTCTCCAGGAGACTTCCTTCTTCTCCTAATGAAAGGACCGCCCCTTAGACTTAACGTCACCTATCCTCAAATAGAGGTGATCTAGCAGAAGCCACGCAAACCATAGTTTGGCAATATTACCTTTTTCAGGGCACTGAGCAGCACCGGTGCAATAGATGCCATGTAATGGGAATGAAATGCGACTCCAGAAGTGCGCACCCCCTTTGCGAACACACCATCCTTTTTCAGTTTGGCTACAAACTCATCCACAGCATCCTAAGAAGAGGAATATAAATGAACTAATAGTAAAAGCTCACAACGTATCTGGGATTTGTACGAGTCACTGCTTTTCCTTTATGCCCTGCACCACTTGTCACTTAAGGGGAGCCATACGAAAAAATCTTTCACGGAAAGGGTCATTGGGCACTGGCAGAGGCTGCCCAGGGAGGGGCTTGAGTCACCTTCCCTGGAGGGGTTTAAGGGACAGGTGGATGAGGTGCTGAGGGACATGGGTTAGTGATTGATAGGAATGGCTGGACTCAATGATCCCGAGGGTCTTTTCCAACCTGGTGATTCTATGATTCTATATCTGGGATGAGGTTATTGCCCTTCTCGGTCTTCTAATTCATCACTCATTTTGCCCATGGCTACAAGACTATTCAGCACAAAAGACCTTTCATTACTACTTTAGGGAGGCACTAATATCACCTCCTCTCACAGAACGCTTGAGTATTTAAGTTTATACTAAGTACCACATGCCCTCCCACCCCTTTAATCCAGCTCCACTTTGCAAGTAGCTGAGCTTGAACTCAACTTCATGCTCCCCTCAGTCAAGAACTTCCTGGGTCCCCACCACAGCTGGTCTGACCCATTTCAGCTCCTTGCTCACCAGAGGTCCTGAAACAGTGACGGTATCTTCCGAGTTGTGACAGGCTGGTACCACATCTGGAGGACAGATTTGCTTACATTCCTCCCATGACAGACCTGCAGAAGGAAGGCGTCAGGACAACACACGTGTTTCCAGCGATGAAGCCTCACAAGGGGAGGCAACCTTAACTGCACAATTACTGTGGTTAATTCAGCATTTTGCAAAACTGGGAAGGATTCCCCCATTTCTCAAAAAGCAATTCTCTAAAAGCTAAGAATACTTATCTCAGGGCTTTAAGACAACACTAATCACTGCAATATCGAGCACAAGAACAGAGGACTAAATCTTTGTACCACCTCATTAAGGGATGGGGGGGACCCACACACTTTCAAAGAAGCTAGAGAATTGGTTGGTTTGCCTCATCTTGCTCTCAGCAATTTGAGAAAGAACTCGAGAGAGAACACGTGAGTGTAACTCATAGAAACAGAGCGCCGCAAAATACCCATCAACAACTCTAGTGGCTTCAACTAGCCAAAGATGTAACACCCAGTCATGTATGACACAGATACAAGTCTCAGGAAGAACCTGAACTCAACATCAGATTACAAAAAGGATTATATGCAGCACTCCAAGATAAGTTCTGTGATAAAAGTCATTTACTTAATAACAAGGAAAAGAAACCTAAATGAGTTAGGCTGCCCCTAGCAGCACTAGTTGAAGACAGACATCTAAGATTATAACAAGTGATGTAGTCATCGCAAATGCTGCATTAGACCTGCAGTAGCTTTTCTTTCAAGCATTTCAGTTTTTAACTGACCACTGTGTCCAATAATAGGAAACAGAAGAATAACAATGCCACCAGCAATTATTTTTGTTCAAAACAGAGTCACCACAAAGCCACACCATGAAGACAAACTGCTGTCCAAAGCTCAAAATTTCATCCAATACCAGACAAAACTATCCGACTTACAGAAACGCTCAGCAAAGTTTGTTTGAGAGAAAGCTTCTGGAAGTGTTATTAGGCCCAAGTTAAGTTCTAATAGTGTTAAGTTCCACTAGCCAGCTGCCCACTACATAACAGTGGCTTGTTTCACGCCTCATTTCTCTTGTAGACAATCAGAAATACCTCTACTTTTTCCATTATTTAAACATATATATATATGTGTGTGCGTGTGTTTGTATTGCAAAACCCCCCCCTTATCTGTCAAGGCCCAAAAATCCCAGTGCGTTAGATTTTTACCTCTCTTTTCAAGGGCATTATTTATCAGGCCTCTCTTATTGGTCTCCTGTCAATAAATCTTGTCATTTCCACTTAGTTCTAAGTTGGATTACCAAAATTCTTCTGTATACCAGGTCAGAAATTACCATTATTATATCATCTTCAATATTTAATAACCTCTTCGACATCAGAAGAAAAAGAAGAGGCAACAGTAGCCAAAATTTTACAGACACGATTCTCCCTACCGACAGACTTCAGAATCCATTTTTATCCCAATGCCACACAGCGATCAGATCCCTCTTTTGGTAAGGATATACCTACCGACAGCAGCCATTCCTCCTGGGGGCAGTTTGGCATCTTTAACACATCGCCCCCGCCAATAAGCAGCAAGAATGGCTTCTTCTTGACTTAAGGAGTTATCTGCATAGGCACAAGCAATTTCTCCCACTGAGTGACCCACAATCCCATCGGGTTCCAGACCTGCAGCCTTCAGCATATCAATCTGGGCGATCTGAAAGGAAAAGCAGGATCTGTGATTCCACACCAGAGTAAGCAGGTGTCAGGCCTCAGTGAGCACATTGCAAAACAGCCTTTTGGTACAAGCATTCTCCTTGGCCTCACTGCCCTTTCCCCCCGCTACAACTGTGGCTCCAGTCTCGTTTCAAAACAATCCCAAGAATTGTTACACAACTCCAGTGTTTGGGCCTCTCCACTGCGTAGCTTTCCACTAAGAAGCCATTTCCAACAACAGCAGGTTGCCAAGAGCATGCCCATACAGAGAGGCAACGCTGGCTTTCCAGATCACTTTAGAAGATCTGCTTCTTGTTTGTTAAGAAACAAGGAATCCCACACTTATACCCAAAATTAAAAGACTTCATTTAGCGTCATCTAGTTCATTTGCAGAAGAAACTTCAGAAGGCATTCCATGGAACCTCGTTCCTCGGCATAAATGTTGACATAAAATCCAAAACATTCCTAGGTGTCTTAAAAGGAGGAACTGCCCCACGTCCACACACGGATACATGTGCAAATCAGATCAGATCAATACTCGTCCAAGCATCTTGCATGTGCCAGAGTGCAAAACTAATCAGGATGCAACACACTTCCTCCTACCAGAGGGATATTTCCACCAGCTGCCACTCACTGATAACACAAAACAAGCTTCCACAAATTGGTGTGAAGCGTTACTGGCCAAGCAGTCACACTAGCAGGACATGTTTATGTAGACCGAGTCCAGGACACCCTCCATCAGCCATTTGAGTTTTACCTGCATAGCAGCCAGTCCAATAAATGCATGGACAATATCATCGAAAGTGTTCTCATCTTCACTGAGAAGGAGGTCTGAGACCTTTAGACCCGTGTGCTTCAAAGCCTCGTCAGAGCGAAATATAGACTCGCGGAACAAATCCAACTTCATAAGGCTGAGGCCCATGCCCTTCCACTGCGCGCCCATGCCTGCAGAATAGGCAAGGAGAAAGTGAGTAACGCTCCACGAAAGGAGTGGACATCACACACTTGCTCTGAATTATAAAAGCAAAATGTACTTTCTAACATCCTTTAAGTTAGGCACTGCTTTTTATTTTCCTGGACTCCGCTACCATCGGAAGATAGCAAAGTTGAAAGGATTAGATAAAACAAAGGAAACGTGAGTCTCCTAAACACAAAGGTGAGCCCTCAGGAACCCCAGACCCTGGAGGAAAGAAAAGGTCTGGAAAAAGAAGAGCTTGATTGAGGAGGATCAGGTTAGAGATCACTCAGGCAAACTCAATACCCGCGTATGGCCCTGACAGGATGCACCCACGGGGGCTGAGGGAGCTGTCAAATGTCAAACTTTACTGGGAAAGTGCCAGAGCACTGGAACAGGCTGCCCAGGAAGGGTGTGGAGTCTCCTTCTCTGGAGATACTCAAGACCTGCCTGGATGGCATTCCTGCGCAACCTGCTTGAGGTGACCCTGCTTAGGCAGGGGGCTTGGACTGGATCAGCTCCAGCTGTCCCTTCCAACCCTGACCATTCTGTGATATCACAGGGCTGCAAGATATTTCCTCATGCCAGAATGGAAAACAACATAAAGATCACAGAATCCAGTTGCTCAAGTCCCAGATCTATACAGGAATACAGCAACCTGAACCCACTGCTGTGCACCTACCTGAGCAGATGTACCAGAGTTTTCTACCAGACAACTGAACTTGCTGAATCTCTTTTATGTCGCTCTCAGAGCCAAGTACTGTGTAGCCCCTGAAGGGCATGGAAGATATAGGTATTCCAGAGATATCACCAAGTAGGCTTATAAATGGCATACACTCTGCATGTTTTCTGCTCTCTTCAATTAGTACTTCCACAGCTTCCTGGGTTCTGCCACAAAACTGAACCAGTCTCGGCCCATTAGAAGTCTCCACAGGCTGTTGTTTCTTCATATTTGGCTTCAAAATGACATTAGCATTTGCACCCCCAAAGCCAAAAGAGTTGATAGTGACAAAGCCACCTTTCACTGGTGTTGGTTTAGAAACTACTTGCATAGAGCCATCATGTAAGGCAGGAATATCTGGATTTGGGGTATCAAAATGAATATTTGGAGCCCATATCCCATGCTGCAGAGAGAGAAGGACCTGGAAGAAAAAGAAAACAGTGTTAGTGCTCCACGTTTTCTTGAAACAAACATTCTTTTGTTGTTATTGTCTTACTATACATAGCATACTAAGGCAGCTCTTTATATTTGGATAAAAGGACACTTTAGAGAACAGCATTATTGATGTTACTGATGCAGTACCTACTACACCTAGGTGAATTTTAAGTCCATGTAGGAAATCAGCAGCGAAGGTAAGTTTTAAGTTTAGCTTCCAGGCCCTTTCTAACTGAAAGCCATGCGATCTTCCTGGAAAAGCAGCCTGCCTACTAAGAGTATCACACCTTGTTTCTCCATTCTCAGATCCTGTCCCTCTACTGCGCTCTGCTTTATCTCTCCCCAGTCACACACAGCCAGCACATGCTCAACAAATGCTTCCATTTCTGCCTTTGCTGCAAAAGAGACAAGGTGAAACACTTTTGCTTGCTGTCTCACACCCATTTGTTGTCTTCTTGATCGAAAAAAGAAGGAACAGCAGACTGGTCTGAACTGGCAGAGCCAGAGGGAAGTACAAAAACAGTGCAAGTTAGAGTAGCTGTGCCAAAAAAAAAAAGCAAAAGCTCCCTTCTCTCAGTAGCATCGCAACAAACAGCTGATGATACCAAACCCACGCGCCTCTGTGGCACAAGTGCAGCAAGTCAGAGACCACAAAGTCAGCTGCAAACACTCAGTGCTCTGCACATTTGGCAGTTCCTTCGTCATCCCCAAAATGATCAGAGAAACAGATACTGGTTTGGGAACTGTTATTCCAAGTTGACCATCAGATAAGGCAGCCTGCCGGGGAGAACGACCAGCATGAACGCGGGATTTCAACAGCAGTCAGGATGTTCGGTAATCTGAGTGCTTTCATGCACAGTCCTACATCTACAATACTATGAACTTGCTGTTGCTTTACACAACGTACATATTTGTACTTTTAAATCTGCCATGGCACCTGCACAAGGTGAGAATACTGTACTATAAGCATGCACCACAGCCAACAAGAAGTTTACTTGCTGTACAGCAAAGACAAATTACACAGGCTGAGTAGCCTAAAGGTGACTTTAACTGAAGTGGCTTCGGCAAGTCCTGGTTTCTTTCTTACCTATCCACATAATTAATGTAATCTCTTACAGTCTGAAATCAGATACTTTCAAGATCTATTTTCCTAACTGACATTTCACATATGAGAATATTTTATAGAATTTCAAAAGACATTTATGGAAACTGTAGACTTCAAGACAGTTACTGTCTAAGAGACAGCGGCCTTCGTGCAGTCTCTGTCTTGGTCTCAAGGACACCTGGTTCCAATAAACCTCCAAATCTTAAAATACCAAGTGCTGCCCAACTTTCAAAGAATCAAGAACAGAGACAGAGCTTCCAATATCCTTCCAAAGCTGCAGGTGCTTTCAAGAGATCACATCTGGAAAAGAGGCCTAGTACAACTCAATAGAAGTATAGCAAAAAGATATTCTAGCAGGTATGACGGGTGCCATGGGCTCCTGCCTGCCCCTGTAAGTTCTGATACAAAGTTCAGTGAGAAAACTGACCAAAAAAAAAACCAAACCAGTGAGAAAATATGGTATCAGAGAAGTCTTCAGAAAGATATTGTGCCCCTTGTCTTTGCAGTTTTCCATCCTCCACGTCACATAGCCAGGGAAACAGTACCTCAAAGTTATGATCCTGTCCTGACAGATCACAGCAGAACTGAACAAAACAAACTGGTTTCAACGTACAACACAGTACGGATAGGGAGGTTAATTTTACAACTTTCTTATCATTCCTTCTATAAAGAAGGTGTCAGTCTGAGGGACAGAGATGATAAAAAAGTAAACTTTTCTCTACAGAGAGACAGACACTGCTGTCTTGGTGTTGGGGTTTTTTTGGCAGATGAGGCTATTTACAGCAAGTTGTATGCATTCAAGTCACAATAACTAGTTTAAATATCTTAAAATTTTAGTGGTGACAGTGTAGGTGACTTCAATTTGCATGGCTCTAAGGCTGTCAGTAATACGCTTACAACCAAGCGTGAACATTAGCTAGCTCTCTGCTAAGCAGTTTAGCAGCCTGAGCCAGTAGACGATTGTCTGTCTACAGCAGTAGTTAGCAGGCTGGTTGCTAAGACAACCAGTTATTCAAGCCAGTAGCCTCATCCCAAAGAGCTCATCTGGCTTCTTGCCAACACAAGAGTGAAGAGGAAGAGATGATCCATTCCTGACAAACAGCCAGAAGGATCAGCTACTCTTCTGGCACAGAAAGCTCACACTGCCTTGCTGATCATTGCCAACTACTCCAAACATTTAAAGCCTTCTACTTGTACACCCACCCCCTCCTCAAACTCAAATCATTTAGAGCAAAGTTCTGTTGGGAGATCCAGTGTAAGGGTAATCAGTGAAATGAACCTGTCCAGCTTGCAGAAAAGCCACCTGAGCTTTCAGAAGTATTTGCAGGTGAAGCAAGTAGATGATTATTAAGAATCACCTGAGTTATTCTCATCACCATTGAGCATCTTATCTTGGATCAGTGCAGGTTTTCCCTCAAAACAAACATTAAACACTCACACATTGTTGACCCCTCCCATTTTTCCTTCTCAAACCACCCCTTACCTTGGCTAATGCAGCAACCCCAGAGGCAGGTTCGGAATGACCCATGTTTGACTTGACTGACCCAATCAACAGCGGCTCTCTCTCACATCGACAGAGGACATTTGTAATGCCATTTAATTCCTGTGGATCTCCAATCTAGTAGGAAGAGAATCAGAATGGCTATTAGCTAGCATTTCCAAAACACACCATGAAAGAAATCGGAAAGACTAAAATATTTGGGAAAAATCCAGAAGTGGTGGAGTAGTATACATCCCAGTAACTTGTAGGAGGGAGAAATACAGTTCATTTTGGTACAACAAAGGATAACTTGATGGAAAAGTGTGGCAAGTGATGCAAGGAAAGAAAATAAGGGAAAAGAAAACACTCCAAACCAAAAGGACCAATGCTGACCTTGGTGCCTGTCCCATGAGCTTCAACATACTCTACTTCTTCAGGCCTGATACAGCTTTCTTCAAGCAAAGAGCTCGCCAGCTTCTGCTGCATCTCTCCAGATGGGAACATCACACCTAGGACCAAAAATGCCATCAATTCCTTTCTTCTGTTCTGATTTTAGCACCCTTTCAACCGCCTGGGACTACCAGGTCCAAAAAAACAGAGAGAGACTTTTTCAGGATTTACACTGACATTCTTAGCATCAAACACAGTAAGTCTCTCAGGCTCTTTGTAAGAAGAACAGAGGAACCACAAAGCAGTGAGTTACACTAATGTAGGAAGAGACTAGTTAACAGGATACAACAAGACGTCTGGATGGAGCTGACCATGTGAAACTTCTTGTCTCCATAACTGAAGACAGAGACAGAGAGAGAGAGAAATGGGACAGCAGTAGAAAAAGAACCTTACGGTCATAACATTACCTACGTTTCTATCATCAGTGCAGAAATTACACTAGACATGCCCTGAGGAAGAGAAAACTAGCAACAGGACATTCCTGTTACTTTGCATAGTAGAAACAACCACTTGTTTCCTTCAACTTCTTTACAAAATAGGGTTCTGAGCATTATCAGAACAGAAAAAGATAGAAACCCTTCACACATCGAAAGAACCACCACACAACAGCCTGTTTTTGACAACAAAGGCCCTAGACTGAGCAGTTCTGTAGGCATCCCACTTTTCAGAAGTTCAGGACCTACCTTGCTCCTTAAAGCCATCAGCGTTAGATCCAGCATTGACTATTGTGGCATAGATCCGCTTAGCCATAGATCTCTTGGTCAAAAAAAAGACAACGATAGCTTCAGAGCGACAATATCCATCTCCTGAGAGCAGAGATAGGAGAACAAGTCACTAATTCTGCTCTGCCTTGAATGAAGTTGCAAAACACCATGAAGTTACTTGATCTTACTCCTGAGCTACCTCTTACAACAGACCTCAGAGTACAGCAGATCCATTTCTTAGAAAATATACCAAAACCAAACATGTCCTAGAGACGCTTGCTGCTCATAACAAATAATGAGAAAGTTTCCATCAAAAGAAAGCTATTTTCTCTCCCCAGTGATTGAGGAATGAACCATTCTCCCCTCCAGTTAGTTTTCTAGCTTCTACGGAGCATGCAACAGATCAGCTCCAGGGTATGCAAAAGTGCACCTTGCAACAACTATGAGGCCAGCTCTTTGCTGTACGACAAAGAGTATTTGGTCACAGAGTCCACAACAGAATCAAAGAATCACCCGAGTTGGAAGGGACCCACAAGGATCATCTAGTCCAACTCCTATCCCTGCACAGAACAACCCCAACATTCACACCATGTGTCTGAGGGCCTTGTTCAAATGCTTCTTGGATATTGTCAGGCTAATAAATCCCCTCATACAACATGACAAGCCTTTGCACTAGTGCCTTACCTGAAGCATCAAAAGACTTGCAGGCACCGTTGGGACTAAGCAAACCCAGTTTCATGAACTGCACAGAAGTGTTGGGTTTCAGCAAAAGGCTGGTCCCTCCTACCAGAGCTGAATGGCACTGTCCTGCACGAATTGACCTAAAAGCATTTTCCATAGCGACAAGACTAGAGGAGCAGGCTGTGTCAATAGTTATGCTTGGTCCTTAGGGAACAGAAAGGGAAAAGAAAAAAAAAAAAAATCTGTTTTTCACTGTTTATTTCCTAGAGTTGCTCTCCAAAGACTACAGGATGGGGTCACAAGAGAAACATATTAAAACACAGTGTTAAGTAAGAGCTGCTTCAGAACATAACAGGTAATCCTGATACAATGGGAGAAAAGAATCAGTATCTCTGCTGGCTTATCAGGTAATAAGGGATCAGTAAAGCGGGAAAAAAATACAAACAGTTTGGCTTTAAGGGTATTTTTAAAAATTCCATCTCCATTTCCATCAAAAAGAGATGCTGTAGCTTCACAGGCAGGTCTCATCTATTTTCCCATTCTCACCAACAAAAATCCCTCCCTTTTCCTGGTGCTTCCCTTAACCATTATCTGTGTTCTCTTCTTCAGAGCAACTCCTATCCCTCCACTCTTATCTTCAATGCCACACACAACTCAAGCCATGTCTATGCCTCCAATCACATCATTTTGGTGGCTCTCCCATTTCTTCTGATTTACTTAATAAGGGCTGACTGTTCCAGGCTGTCTCTGGGCTAGCTCTGGGACTTTTACATAGCTTGGTACCAAACAACAGGCTAAAGACAAGAAAGAATCTACCCCTTTTTTTATGCAGGCCTCCTGGCATCATCATCTTTCAGCCCAGCAGCAGCAGTTACTGAGTCAAGGCCTTACAATGAGTCTAATCACACAGTTTCTGCTTCTCATATGTCCCCCCTGCATGCTACTTTGTCATCCCGACAGGGGTCTAACACCATCATATCCATCCCACTCCTCTACAGAAACTGCAGCACAATCCTGCTCAAACTGCAATTGCTGATCAGCATTGAGAGTTTTGAAGGCTCTTACCTTTAATGTCATAAAAGTAGGAAAGCCTGTTGGCAAGCATAGCACGCTGGCAGCCAGTCATACTGTACCCGGAAAGCTCTTCTGGATCTTGGCTGAGGGCTTCACCAGCTTCTGATCCACCGGTACCAACCCAGACACCTATGTCTGAGCCACGGAGAGTGGCTGGATTAACACCTGTGAGGACATTGGAAGACAGATTACAGCAGAGAAACTCATAATGGGATGCAAACTGAGGAGACAGTGGGTACACTGGCATCGGTTCATGAAATGCTACTTACTCTCTCTTTTCGGTACGCCTGCAGTGTTGTTCCTTTGTCTATAGTTACCTTTTATCTGTTTCAAACACAAACCTTACAAATCCTACAGCAGAGACCATCAGAACTACATCAGATCTATCTAGTTTAAGTATCTGACTTGGACCAGAACATACTGAGCCCAGAGACAGAGCCTCAGCTTAGCCGAAACACTGCTAGAGTCCTGTGTAAAAAATGTATATGAACTATGAAAGACAAATGCTCATCGTATAAGCTGACAGCTGACTTCCAATGCAGAGAAAAAGAGCAGACCGAAAGGGAGAAAAATCACAGCACCTGGAACACCTTTTGAGTACGTGAATATCTATCTCTAGCCACACACAAAGCCCAGATCTGGAGTACAAGACAGAAAGGGAAAATTCTTAAGCACAAAAACCAACAACTCGAACAAAAACCAACTCTGCTGTAGGAAACCTCAAGCATAACTTCCAGCAATTTCTGCTGTTTCTTCTCTGTGCTTCAGGAGTCCTAGAGGCAAGAAGGATATTCAAGCCTGCACACTGAGGCTCAGCAGCAGAGGAGCAAGTGTTAATTTTTGCAGGTCAGTACTAATGAGGTGGTTACAAGTGCTGCTTATGTTCACGCATGAAGCTCAAAACATTGGCAGTGATGGAGGAAAGAGGCTCCTGTTTCTAAAAGCTCACTTCCTTGGCAAACCTTCTATAGGAGCAGATCAAATGTCACAAATTTTCCATTAACCTGGCCAACAGACAGGAATAAATCAGGCTATCTGCCATTCTTTATACCATGGGTGAGAATTCTAATGAAGTAGCTTTTCTTTTGCATTACAAATATGCCTTTAACAAAGGGATCTGTTATGCAATATTGGGGCATAGTAGAACATACAAAAGCTCTAATACTGTCAATGGTGTAAGTGTTTCTGTTCTATTTGCCACACTATATGGGGAAGAGATCTGCTAGCAGTCAGCATAGACTCCCTAGGTTGAGTTCCAGAGAAAACAGCTTTGTTGTAACCCCCATACCAGTTCTTTGGTCTCCTCTCTACTGTGATGGCTTTCTCTTGTTAGAGATCACATCACACACTTGCACCTGCTGCACAGAGACAATACAGCACAGTTCTCCCTCTTCGGTCATTCAGTTGCCTACCTGCATCCAAAAGAGCTTCGTAAGAAACTTCCAACAACATGCGAAGTTGAGGATCCATTGTCTCAGCTTGTTTGGGGTGAACACCAAAAAAGGATGCATCAAATTTGCTTATGTCCTTGAGCTTTCCATTTCTCCTGGGCAGTCCATAAATTCCTGAGAAGAAAAATTCAACATTAAGTCACAGAACACATCAATTTTAAAGCATTTACCAGCTGAGACAAGGTACAGAGCGACCACAGCCCATTCTCGATTACATGTGAAACCTCATTTCCCTGCTGCAGACTGCTGCATTAATATCTACTGACCCATCCCTCTGAATCTCATTTGAGGACACTGCATTAACAAAACCAATTGTAATTAAGACTCTCCTGGATATGGCAATAAAAGGCATCTATCTAGTTTAAGTATTTGCTTTGGCAAGTTGTACCAAGCGTATAAACAGAGTCCAAATCAGCGATTCCAGTCAGTAACCAGAAAGAAGGAAAACAGAAGCTACTTTTTGCTTCCGCAAATCACTAGCTTGAACTGAACAGACGTGTGCCAAAAGCTTCAGAAGGACACCAAAGAGAAAAGAACATTGGAAACAGCCATAAACCACAGGACTGGAGTCCCTGTGCTACTTCTGAACGCAGAAAAAGATGACAGAGCTGCCTTACTGCCACAGCTATCAACAGCTGGTACAGGATTTGTGTTGCTGAGCTGCTCTGTCAGCCAGTTCTTTTATTTGGAAGTAGGCTACACATTTATAAGCTACTACTGCATGGGAAATGACAATACAAAATGGATTGTATGAGACTTTCATAAAAGTGTTGTGTTCTTGAATTTCTTGATGAATGTGTACCAGAAGTGAATTTGAAAGTTCTGGCAGGATTTCACATTTGATAAATCCTTTCCTAAGATAATTGCACTATAGAGCTCAGGGCTCTAAAAGTAGAGACAATGAGCACTTACCTGGTTTCCACCTCCGATCATCTTCTGTGACCATATCAACTCCATTCATCAGGTTCTCCCAAAACTCTTGCAAGTCTGCTGATTCTGGC
Organism: Phaenicophaeus curvirostris; assembly: GCF_032191515.1. NCBI lineage: Eukaryota > Metazoa > Chordata > Aves > Cuculiformes > Cuculidae > Phaenicophaeus > Phaenicophaeus curvirostris. Next base: position 7,721,799 of record NC_091410.1, on the reverse strand, counting down.
AGCTTCCCTGCCATACCTGCAATCACCACGTCATCCATCTCTTAACTTCTCCCTGTTACTGAGATCCAAAAAAACAGCAAGACTGGTAAGATTTCACACAAAGAAGGAGAGCAAACGAGTCCCAAGTCTTCCCAACATGTTGCGACAAACAAGCATATTTGCAGGAGAAACACCCACACAGGAACAACCCAGGGAGTCTCTAATCCAAAACGACATCCCAACTAACCAAATGGACCACGGGGACAAGGAGGGTGAAAAAACTGATCCTGAAGGAGCACTGGGCTCCAAGAACCACCAGTTTGTACATGACAACTGGAAAATGAGCAGGTCGAGCTCTACTAAATGAGGAGCCTCTGAAGTCAGCAGAGAGGAAAGATTAACAAGTTGGAGCAGAGGTGGGTGGAGGAGTTATGAAATACATATAGTAAAATACATAATTACAAGGCAAACCTAACAGGTAGCAAAACAAGTTCTACAATCATTACAAAGTTAAATGCTAATTTAAGAATCAATAACCAGAAAGTAAGTTTGTTGGAGGAGGGGAAGAGAAACCTCCAAAACTCCACAAAACCAAACAAACCAAGAAACCTACACACAAAAAAAAACCCTCCAAAACACACACCCAGGAGAAAACCTACACAAAAGCACAAATACTACAATACAATTTAGAATCATTTTAAATACCTTAAGCAAGAAGCACTACATATAAAATGTTTCCCAACTGGAGCCTGCACTGCCACATATTTAGAAGAACAGGGAATTGAGTACTGTTGTCCCAAGAAAGACACATTCCAAGACCCCAATCTCACACAACACAAGGGAACATCATGGTATATAACGTGGCAGGGCAGATCAGCTATACTGAACATAAAACCAAATGATAGCTCATATACTGCAGTCAAGACATACTTATTTATCTATTTAAGCTAAAAATATATTAATAATTATGCAGAGATCAAGTAACTTACCCTGATGCTTCAGTTAAGCTCACATTACAGTTTGTAGACCCTGAGTAGGCAAGTTTAAGGAGGGGAGGGAAACCCCATAGATATGGGATATATAAAAATAAAACGTGATCACATGAAAAGAGGTAGTAAGTATTCACAGCGCTTCCTTAAACACTCCTTCTGGAAAAACAGAGGCAAAATATTCTTCAGACTTAACAATGCGTGGGATTTTAACAAGCAACAGCCATGAACTAGGTACCTGGGTAGCTGAAAGGCTGCCTCAGTAACTCTGAAGACAAGGCTTTGCTATGGAAGACTACGTTTGACTTCCATCTCAGATTATGCTCCCTGGTGCCGTGCAGGCTCTTTGCTTAAGCGCTGCTGGTGTTTGCTCATCTCCTCCACAAACCAGCACTAACGGGTACTCTTAGATGAGCGCTTTGTAGCTCTTTTTCCAACTCAAGACAGTTCATTTGGGCACTGTTTTGCTTCTTTGAGGAGTTCCTGATGCTTCTGAGCATGAAATAGGCCTCTCTTCCATCTACACACTGCTCCGGCGCGATGCCTTCCTGCAGCTGAAAGGGGCTGGGATGTGCGGAGGGAACGTAAAGCCCTCTGGTGAGCTGAGGTGCAGCCCAGCCAGCACCCAACACCAGAGGCTGCCTGACTTCTTTTACCCTTCCTTCCTTCCACAGTTATCTTGATTCAGATCTGTAGAGTAACTGTGGAATTACGCCACACTGAAGTAGGAGATGATTACCTCATCCGGTCCATCCCTTCTGGAAGCAGAAACAGAAGTGCTCCCAAAAGGACATCTTGGATTTCCCACTCTTACGCTAAACACCCAGACAACAGAACTTCCATTCCATTCTGGTTGTTCATCTAAAAAGGGAAACACCATGGATCAAACCTGCAAAGCCCTTACTGAGAAACTGTTCTCCAAAACCAAAGCTGGCAGTGACAGCCCCAGTCCGCTCCCCTGAAGAGGAGCTGCTCTGGTTTTCCGCTCACATAAATCTAGCAAGTCAGATTGGTGTCACTGCTGTACCAGGAAAACTCATGGACCACAGCTCCACTACAGTCGGTGGTTCATAGAATCAGAGAACGGTTTGGGTTAGAAGGAACCTCAAAACCCATCCAGTTCCACCCTCTGCCATGGGCAGGGACACCTCCCACTGGATCAGGGGACTCAAAGCCCCATCCAACCTGCCCTTGAACACCTCCAGGGATGGGGCAGCCACCACTTCTCTGGGCAACCTGTTCTGCAGTAGGGGCAGAGGAAGAGCACAAAGCCTACAATCGAGGCACAAGACAAGCAACGTACAAGATAATATGATTACGATCCAATTTTATGCCTGAGCTCTTTGGGCCGTGACCTCCAGGGAGAGAAGTATAATTCGTATTTCAGGGGATAGAAGTGTCACTTCTGGGATTGTTCCCTCCCATCCCACATCACACCCCCTGGAGTACCAGCGGAACTCCGTCCAGGCACAACCAATCTTGACAAAATGTTATTCCGAGGCCTTTAAGGAAGGGAATTCATCAGCAAAGCTATTTTTGCCAACATATCATGAATGTAGTTGAGCAAGACTGTGTCAAAGGCACAGAAAAAGACGTTGCAGTAACCAAAATGTAGAAGAACAAGAGGCAAAAAGTTAATTTTAGCTGGGTGAATGGGTAAGAAGAGCCACAGCTTAAGGACCTACATACAAAGAACTATGAGATTTAGATTTGATACAGAGCACTCCAAGAGCCCATACCTAAAGTAAACACACAAATTGCAGCTTTAGCAGCAGGCAGCAGAGATGCCTTGCTGTGGAAAATAGGAGTAGGACGAGGAAGAATTACTAATATTAAGTTTAATCACTGATTAAACAGCGATTGAAGTAGATGTTACGGTTTCCAGGGTCTTTGGTCTTTCTTAACAGACAATGGCAGGCCATTTCAAGTTTGACTTTACCCCAAGATGGTGCATTGTGTTGCCTTCACCGTATTAGATTCACTTTTTTACCTGTAGAGCACTTCTAGACTACACAAAGTCCACTGACAGTTCTTAAGTAAAGGATGTAGCACAGATCAAGAAAGAAAAATTATGTCTACAGCTGTTTTAAAGGAGACTGGACTACAGCAAATCTACAGAACAGATTGTTCCCACTGGATTTGATGGGCAAGGCGAACAAAAGCAACAGGTCAAAAGAGCAGACAAAGAAGATAAAGAAGGACAAGCAGGATTCTCGGATTTCTTAAAGCTGTATTTTGTAGGATCCAACTAGACATTTAACATCCCTTTTCCTTTGTCTGCATCATGGTTTTGCTTGAATTCTGTGAGTTCTTCCCGGAGAGCCTGGATTTTTAACTGAGGGGAGAGTGGGAAGAAGGAAACCCCCTCCCCAGCCCATCAGACACCTCAGTTAAGTGTGAGCTACCACCTCACCGGATTTACACAATATTTTTTTGAAATGATATTGGATTGCTGACTCATCCAGTTTGTGACTGATAATAACTGACTGGTATTATTGACGAGTAACAACTTTCATCACTTTATACCTGTGCTCTGGTTATCTCCCTCCCACATTAGCCGCTTGACAAAGCTGTTTTGTTTATTGATGCCATTTCCTTTCTTCCATCATGTCATGCCTTCTTAACCTCATTTTCTATGGCTCGGAAGCCTATTGGTATCACGTTAGCTCAACTTCATTGTGAAACTCACTCTTAAGCTGAAATACTGTTCTCCATTTCATTTAAAACAGTTGGTTTTCAGTACCTCACTAATCCAGCACCAAAATTGAATAGAGAAGTATTCATCATCATTTTCCAACATCCTTAGCAGCTATACAACTTCTCTTTATGCAATAATTTTATCTACTGCTTCCCTACAAAAACACCTCTGTGCCCATTAAGCTCGTAAACTTTCAGAGGGGGGAAAGGCAAGGAAAGAAAGATAAAAACGGTGAAGGAAAAACGTGTATCTGACTTGCCAACAACCACCCAAAGAGAACACTTTTCTTATCCGGCCGCGCCGATCTCCATCCAAGGTTCAGCGAGTGAGCAGAGGGCGGGGAGAGAGGGAAGTAAGAAGAAATTGTTTGCAAAGAAAGAACAAATAAACCACAAATCTCGTTTTGCCTGATGCACAGATCTCCTTCCTGGACAGGAGCGCATCACTTGTATTTATTTCACTGTTATTTTGAAGGCTGTCATCACGATGGGACAGAACCAGAGCCAACTCTGCCAGCGCCTCTAGGCAGCCAGTCCAAACCTTCATCTTTTCTGGAGCTCCTACTGTAAAATGAAACAGCCATGACTCCCTCCGTGTGTTCTCTCAGCATCGATAGTGACAAAAGGATTGCTTTCCCAGTTTTTAGGCGCTGCTACATCACAATCCAGGTTTCCTAATGTCTAATTATCACTTCTATAATTCATAATGAAAACTGTCATTACACGGGAGCTTCACTTGTAAGGGGCTAAGGCCTGACGCGAAAAAAAAACTTAAAAAACGAGGCAAACACAGGCGGCTTTTCATTTTTTTTGAGAGCATTTGGCTACCATCAATCTGTGAGCTACGGGTTTGATTTAACAAAGAGCTTTTGACCGCCTCTTTCTGTTCCAAGGCCGGATTTGTCCCACTGACCCCACGGCCAACGAAAAATGGCAGCGTGTCTTCACGTCTGAAAACGCAGGAACCACAAACCCGATTCCGAGCTGCTCTTCGCAAGAAGGAGGTGAGATTTCGCTTGCGGAAGGCACCCACGGACGGTCAGAATCCACCTCTACAAGAAGCGAGGGCCCTGGCATCACCCTGATGGCGTTTTGCACCGATTTGCTCCTCACTGTACGGGCCGCACGCTCCGAATTCAAGGGCTAAACGCAGCCTCCCGATACGCACTAATATTCTCTGTCTCAAGAAGCAGAGAGCACGCAAAAAGAAATAAAAAAGAACCATCCGCTCATGCGGTTTGAGGCTTCTCCTTCCTTTTTTCTTTTTTTAAAAGGCAGAACACGCTTTAAACGCCCCAAACCTCCAGCTGGAGGAGCCGGGGGGGGATCACACGAAGCCTTCACGCTGCCTGTTCGATCCGAGCACCTGGGAAGGAGCTTTTCGCTGGGAAAACACGCAGGGCCGCGAGCCGGGGAAGGAACGTGGAATAAATAAAAGGAGAAATAAATAAGAGGAGAAATAAAAGGAAAAAGGCAGAGGAGCGGCTTCCCTCGCGTTATCGGGCCGGAGCGGGGCTCGAACCCGCGACCCCCGCAGGGAGTTATTGGGGGATGCTCCGGGGTCGACCCCCGCAGTGAGTTATGGGGAGGGGGCTCCGAGGCCGGAGCGGGGCTCGAACCCGCGACCCCCGCAGTGAGTTATGGGGGGGGGGGGGGGCGGTACCGGGCGGCCCCGCACCCGCACGAGGCGGTGGGAGCGGCAGCCCCGGGGGTGCGGGAGGCCCGGGGGCCGCGCTGCCCCCCGCCCAGCGCCGGGAGCCGGGTCTGCATCGCCCCCGCCCGCGCCAAGATGGCCGAGAGAGAGCCCGCCGCACAAAGCTCAGCGTCCCCGGAGCCGCCCAGACACGTCGCGGGCCCGGCACGAGGGTCCCCGTTACCCCCAGCATCCCCGTCTCCCCCGCGGCCGCCGCCCCCCCCGGGCAGCCCCGGCGGTACCTGCGCAGGGGAGGAAGGGCCGGTGCCGGGCGGGCTGCGGTGTCAGCGGCGGGACGGGTGCGGTGCCCGATGCTCCGCGCTCCCCTCTCTGTCTCCCTCTAGCTCCCACCGCTATTTAAGCAGCCGCCACCTCCGGCGGCCACGCCACATGGGCTGACGGTTTACTCCTCGCCGCAGTCCAATGAGAGGCCGGGCAGGGCCCCCCCCGAGCCCCCAGCGGGGCCGACGAGGGGGGAAGGGGGGCCGGGCCGGGGCGGGGCCGCCGGGACCGGGGCCAAAGGCTTCGGCCCCGCCCCGCACCGGGGCCGCGGGGGAGGTGTCGCGTCCCTCCCCGTGTCCCCCCATCCCTCCTCGTGCTCCCGTCCCTCCCCCACGTCCCCGTCTCTCTCGGTGTCTCCGTCCATCCCCATCTCCCCGGTATCCCCATCCCCCCGGTGTCCCCATCCCTCCCCATGTCCCCATCGCCCTGGTGTCCCCATCCCTCTCGGTGTCCCCATCCCTCCTCGCATCCCCATCCCCCCCAGTGTCCCTCTTCCCCCGGTGTCCCCATCCCATCAGTGTCCCCATCCCTCCCCATGTCCCCATCCCCCTGCTGTCCTCATCCCCCCTCACATCCCTATCCCCCCGGTGGCCCCATCCCTCCCCACGTCCTCGTCCCCCCGGTGTCCCCATCCCTCTCGGTGTCCCCATCCCCCTGCTGTCCCCATGCCCCCTCACATCCCCAATTCTCTCGGTGTTCCCATCCCTCTCGGTGTCCCCATCTCCCCAGTGTCCCCATGCCCCCGGTGTCCCCATCCCTCCCCATGTCCTCGTCTCCCCGGTGTCCCCATCCCTCTCGGTGTCCCCATCCCCCCTCACATCCCTATCCCCCCGGTGTCCCCATCCCTCCCCATGTCCTCGTCCCCATCCCTCTCAGCGTCCCCATCCCCCTGCTGTCCTCATCCCCCCTCACATCCCTATCCCCCCGGTGCCCCCATCCCTTCCCATGTCCCCATCCCCCTCACGTCCCCATCTTCCCAGTGTCCCCATCTCTCCCCATGTCCCCATCCCTCTTGGTGTCCCCATCCCCCCGGTGTCCCCATCCCCCCTCACATCCCTATCCCCTCGGTGTCCCCATCCCTCTCGGTGTCCCCATCCCTTCCCATGTCCCCATCCCCCTGGTGCCCCCATCCCCCTCACGTCCCCATCTTCCCAGTGTCCCCATCTCTCCCCATGTCCCCATCCCTCTCGGTGTCCCCATCCCTCCCCATGTCCTCGTCCCCCCGGTGTCCCCATCCCTCTCGGGGTCCCCATCCCTCTCGGTGACCCCATCCCCCTCACGTCCCCATCTTCCCAGTGTCCCCATCCCTCTCGGTGTCCCCATCCCCCTGGTGTCCCCATCCCTCCCCATATCCCCATCCCCCTGCTGTCCCCATCCCCCCTCACATCCCTATCCCCTCGGTGTCCCCATCCCTCTCGGGGTCCCCATCCCTCCCCATGTCCCCATCCCCCCCGGTGTGTGTCCCCCCCCCCCCCCCGGGTGCGGCGGGTCCCGCGGACACAAAGCCGGGGGGCGCGCTGCCGCGGGGCCAATGCGGAGGCGGCGGCGCGGGGGCGGGGGCGGGCGCGGCCAATGGCGCGGCGCCGCGGGGCGTTGCTAGGCGATAAGGCGATGTGGTGACGGCTGAGGGGGCGGCGGGGGGCGGCGGCCGTTCACCCCGGCCCGGGGTTACCAGAGGGCGGCCGCGGGACTCCACCGGCCGGCCCTGCTCTGCCGTTCGAGAGAAAAGAAAAAAAAAAAAAATAAAATCAGCCCTTCGCACCCTCTCGCCTGCCCCGAACCCCGCGAGCGGGTGGAATCCTCGTTTTTCAGGCTCTCCTCGCGCTGCCCCAGGGCGGCCCCGGCCCCGCTCCTTTTCTTAGACTCATAGAACTGGATCTGGTTTTTAAGAATCACGGAACGGTTTGAGTTGGAAGGGACCATAAAGCCCCTCCTGGCTGGGCAGAGGCACCTCCCGCTGCCTCGGGGGGCTGCAAACCGCAGCCAGAGCATCCCCCAGCAATTCGGGTTGGAAGGGACCTTAAAGATCGTCCCTAATTCCACCCTCTGCCAGGGGCAGGGACACCTCCCACTGGATCAGGGGCTCCAAGCCCCATCCAACCTGGCCCTGGACACCTCCAGGGATGGGGCAGCCACCACTGCCCTGGGCAGCCTGGGCCAGGGCCTCAGCGCTCTCCCCATCAAGAAATTCCTCCTTGTGTCCAGTCTAAACCCGCCCCTCTCCCAAGGGTGTTTAATTGAAGTACTTGGGTCATCAGAGAAAAAGATGAGAAATTCCCGTGTTTAATGCGCTTCGCACCACCTCCCCCAGCAGGACCCAAAACCTACCTTCCTAATATTTATTGTTATTATGCATACTTTGTTAATTTTCAGCATACTGGTTTAGTGTTTGATGGGAATGGTTGGACTCGATGATCCGGTGGGTCTCTTCCAACCCGGTGATTCTATGATTTTCACGCTGTGTTTTTATAGTTACTCTGAAACAAAGGTACAGTGATTGAACTCCTCCTTTTCCTATGGCCAAAACGAAACAATGAAGAGCCATCCTCATCCCTCACCTCCAGTTACCATCAGGAAACCTGTTCCTCAGGGAACCTGAATAAATTAAAGTTGCATTCCTGGCAAGAGATCTGCATGACCGGGCACGCTGGGTGATGTACAGGGGACGGCGATGACACCAATCACCCAAAAAAAACCAAAAAAACCCACCCAAACTTCTCAAACAAGGAAACAAATAAACCAAAAACCTGCAAAGAAACATAGATAAAGGCATCTCTGAAGCCTGCATCTCACAAATTTGTATCCATGATGTAGGAATAACGTTTTCCCGTCTCAGATGCAGTAGTAGAAAGATTACAGAACAAACCACCCTTTTACTAAGGGCACCTGTAAGCGCACATGGAATCTTCCCAGCACTGAAATCCTGCGCAACTCCAAACTTCAATATTAAACATGGCATTGGAAACAACAACAAAGTTATTTTTCAGGATCATCTATAGCTATTAAAAACCTCAGAATTTACACATTGTGCTCTGGAAATAACTAGCGAGAGCTGTAACTGGTGTGCTCTGGGCCAAAATTCCTGTTCTTGTTAGAAACCACTCTGCTTTGAGCTACAGAAAGAGCTCATTCAGGGCCTGGTTTAAGGGAATGCATCATGTTGTTCCGGCTCATGAACAATGTTAAATGTTGAATCCAATGACAGGATTTTCAAGTAATTAAACTATTTAGAAAGAAGCCTGCAAGGTCTCTCAGGCCTCGCACTGGCTTGGTGATTTCTCAATGAAATTTATTGCAGATTTAGCATCTGATTACAGCATCATTGCACCTTTAGCACTAAAGCAAAACATTTTCAGCATGGAGTAGAAAAATAATTATTCAGATTCTCAGAATGATTTCTACCACATCATCAGGTGCCAAAAAGAGCAGCTGTTTGCAAAGAATACCAGGAAAGCATTTCTAAAAAGAAAAGTGCTGCAGGAAAACAGAAAACAAAACCACTCATGGTTAAATAGCGCTCCTTCATTAATCCTGCCTTGATTTTATATATGTTTATATGTCTTTAGCAGCAAGTATTGAACTCAGTGATACCACTCATAGAATCGCTTCTGTTGGAAGGGATCTCCTGAGATAACTCCAAACCCAACTGGACACGGTCCTGGCCAGCCTGATCCAGCTACCCCTCTTCGAGTAGAGGGATGGGCTCGGTTATCTCCACAGACGGAGACTCCATAACCTCTCTGGGCAATTTGTTCTAGTGCTTGACCCTCCTCACCGTAAAAACATTTTTCTTGTGGTTTTCATGTGTATTTCCTTCATTTATAGCAAAAGTCATCACTGTAACAGCCCAAGACAGCATGGCATTACTGAGAACATTATAAACATACGCTGGTTACTTGTTTTAGCATCCTGGTGTGTTCATAACTACACAGATATCCCTTATTACATCACAACTTGATCAAGTTTTCTTTTCACTTCATCTGTTGTAAGACCTATTTCTCACAGTGCTTCAGCATGATTCTAATTCTTGCTAATGTGTGGTTTTTCACTACTTTAAATTCTATGCAATCTCTTGTTAAAGAAAAACATAATGATTGGTGTGACAACATAAGTTTAATTTTACACTCTTCCATACCGTCTTAACAAGGGGAAAGAGATACAGAAGATGAGAAACAAAACAGATTCAGGTGTAATCTTTTAAAACCCCTTTCGTTCAAGTAGAAAGACAGCTGCGCAGGATTAACGGTTGCACTGTTAATTATAAGAGAAAAGTAGGTTGAGGCATCCCACTTGTAAACTTAAATCACATCTACAGTTTCTCAACAAAATATTTGCTAAAGACCTTCAAGCCCTGCCCGAAGACACAAGGCTTTTCATATGAATTAGCTGGGCATTTCTAAATCCATGATGCAAGCAATATTTAACCTCTATAATTAAAATAAATCAGTATTAACAGTGAAGACTAATCTCATAATATACATAGATTAACCCTTTATTTTAGGGTTCACACTATGAAACATGGTATTTACTCTTTCTTCTGGCAGTGAACATCCCAACTCAACAAATAAAAATTAAGCTGATATTTAGATCTGATTTACAGATTCCAAAGTAAATCAGTAGCAAGCCTGGACCTGGAACTTGCAGCCAACAACGAAATCAGTCTTTAATGTTATAGTTGCGGATTTTTGTCCTTTTAGAAGAGATTTTTGGTTTTCTGGGATGAGCACAAGATAAATTCCTGGATTTTGACTTCTGCTGAACTTCTAGCCTGGTTCCTCTGACTGTCAAATCTGGCATTTCAAGTTTATCCTTGGTTTTGATATTTTGCTGAGATTCTTCAGCTTGTTCAGTTGAACATACAACTTCAAACTCCACTGCTCAAAAAAAACAAAACCAAAACACTTTATAGTTATGTTTGTATTTAACTATGAGACTGGAACAAGTTTACCCTTTTTCTCCAAATACGTTGCTGTGATAGTGCCACCTTGTTGAAGCCTTATACTGAGTAACAGAACCATTTCTGTACATTAGAGGTACAGAACTGTCCATTAAGGCTCGCTATGCTGATGGAGTAACACATCAGCATCTCTGTCTCAGTCCTCACTTCATCTGTAGCTGTCTATCCTTCATTAGCAGCAGACTCAGACTGCTTCAGAGGGGAGGAAGCTGGAAGGCCGGTGTAACTGTTCAAATCAAGCATCACCCATCTGTTCAGCTGTTTTTAAATACCCCATTTTACAAGTTCACCCTTCTCTCCTTCGTGAGAGGTCATGGTATCATTCAAAGCAACATCAACATCATATAAAGTCAGAGCTACCTACTCCCCTCTTGTGAAATGGTATAAAGTAGCTGGGTGCAATCTCTTGACCTTTTTTGAGACATCACCAGCAGCCATATAAGCTGCAGTAAAACATGTTTGGATATGCATGTTGCAAAGGGCTCAAAGGCAATTCTGGCTGCTTGACAACGTTGCACTACTACCAATATCTCCTCTTTGACATAGGAAGGCATTTACCATAGAAATCTTCATTTTTATTGTCTAAAATAGCTGTGTGTACTAGAGAGCACTAACTCAAAAAGTAATGTCTTTGGTTGAGCAGCAGGGATACTGGTTACGATACCAATCAGAGTCCATTCTGCAGCGTCTCACATAATCCCCTCACTTTCTCAAACAAACTGAACTTCAGTCTTGCTACAGATTTCATTAGGTAAGATTAGTGGAATTGGTCAGTCACAGTATTCATTGTAAGCTATAGGTAATATTTACAGGTGCTTGGCTCCATCCACATAATCCTTATTTTTCAAGGCACTGAGATTTTAACTTCAGATTTTCTGTGGAGAGCCGAAGCAGGCAGCAGCAATAGTCACAATAGATTTGCAATAATACACACTACAGAATTCTGTACCACTTGTTTTTGAGCACAATAGGCTTCAATCCCAGGCACTATCCAACCACAGGGCAAGAAGAGGAGGTGCACAAACTGATAAATGTAAGTTATTAGCAGGGTAAGGTAAACTTTCATAGTCAACAGAAGGTGGTATAAAGTCCAAACAGAATTCTACATGGAAAGAAATAAAAAATATTCTTTCAGTAGATTAATTCATTCCATAATGCGAGTTTATAGCACTATGCAAAGCATCACACTGTGGCAAGCATCAAAACATAACACTTTCCAAAATAGTTATGTTCTGGCTTAGCTTGAACAAGCTGTTCACTCGTGTGTGTGCAATCGCTGCGCAGAATCAGGCTGGCGGCATTTGTTATTGCAGGTGGCAAAGGCTCAGGGCACCCTGTGCTTTTCATGTCAGCTCACGCTGTTCAGCTTGCCACCTCGTGGTTACCTACAGGTGGTGAAAGAGGATGTTTGAGCCCATGAGAGACCTTTGGATGCATTTTCCTGCCCAGAAAAAGGTCTTTAATCATTATAGCACATTAACCTAGACCTCTACCACATCCGAGAGACAATAAAGCAGAATGTCACAACATCAACAGTGCAGGCAGTCACGTCTGCAAGGGACTGGATACAGCTTTAAAGTTTATTTTGCTTGAACAGGAGCTGCAGCAGAACGAGATTACCTGGTTCATGGTCTAAGCAACAGCAATGGGCAGATCCATAAATAGCAGACAGTGAACAGTGCTCACAGACAGTCTGTTTTTTTCAAAATACTCTCTCAGTTTTGAAGGGTCTTTTGTATTCAGCCAAGAAAATGACTTTCAGAAATAAAAGCCCTGCTCCTGTAGATCCAGAGGCACAGTAACCAAGCATCAATGCATCACATGCATCCCTTCCTCTGCCTTCTGCATGCTTTTCTCTTGACATTAGTACAGTTATAACTAGTAAAAGCTGCTTCGTAGTTAGGTGTTTGGAAGAACAACACAGAATACAAGCATTCTGTATGGCTACTGTAAAGTTTTGGACTGTCAAAAATCCATGTTAACACATGAATTTAAAACCAAAAATTGCAAACAAATACCCCAGAAATAGAAACGCTCTTTAAAGTGAAAGATCCTAAGAGAACACAGACACAGGCAGACCTCTTGTACAAGGAAGTTGCAATTTCCAAAGATGGAAAATTTCATTTAAGAAACTTTTCACCAGGTGTTTGCCCACGGCTAACAGTGCTTCTGAAGGAATATGAACTCAAACAGGTTTCTATTCAGGAGGAGAACTTTCAAGTGAAGAAAATGTAATGAGAGGATTAGTTAATATTTGTGAAACACTTCAAAGATGAAGTTTTATGTAACGCAGAAAAGGAACCATGAGTCTTTCTCCGATTGGAGGCGGACTGAAGCCAGAGCCAGACCCCTCTTTCTGTTTGTTATTATTTCACCAGATCCTTTCTCTGGCCAGCTTTTTACCCACATGGATTGCTCCTAGAACTGTCAGTGATGTCAAAGCTGTTGAAATTCTGTCTAGTGTGGAAACACTTCAGATAACTTTTGATCCACAAAGTGTAGAATTTCAGACCACCCAGCCGGGCAAGTAGCAGTAACAATGAGAGCTATAGGAAAAGAAACCATCCCTCTCTAAGTTTAAATAGTAAACCAGAAAAGTTACTTTGCCGCAAGGCAATTCAATCTGTTCTTTGTTAGGCTACAGTGTAAACTCAAGAAGGCAGTTCTGGGTATCTGTGGAGGTGGGGCCTCTCAAAACCGTCCACTGCAACTGGAGCTCTCCTCTGGCATGGAAAACATGAAGTTTCATCTTCCCGACAAGCATATAAAACAAGCGACTAGCAGGGACATTCAAGGTGCAAACACAGCTTGCATTACATTCTTCCTCCCTCTGCACCGACCCCAGCCTCTGTTGACCCAAGGAGGTACAGCTGATCAGGATCTTTTCACGCGCTCATACAACAAAGCACGCTTCACAACATTTGGCCTTAATATAAACACAGTCTTACAGCCAGACTTTAGTGGGTTATGTTTTTCTTTCCTTTCACAATAAAACCCCGTCTCCGATAGCAAGTAAAAACTTAATTAAGCTGAATTACTTGAAGAAAAATTAATTCCACCTTTCCAAATGTTTCCCAGAGCTTCTGCTCCTCCTGCCTAGCATTTATCTAAATTCAAAAAAGGCCCTATAACCCAAAGGTGAACAGAGAAATCTTGCAGCATACACAGGCGTGAATCACATGGTTGTACATGCCTGTCGTGATTTTCATTGGAAAGCATACAATTCTTCTGACAAGCAACTGTCCTTTGCCAATGGCCTTTCATCAGCATTCAGGACACACAGAATATGGTTCACCAGCCAAAGTCTCCCACCTGCTCTCAGCCTCTGGGATAGGGCAATAAAAATGAAAGAAACACAGAGTTTATGTCTCACTAGTTCAGTCTATGTACGTAACACAGACGTGTCTAACATCATCATGGCTTGTACCCATGTACCTCTGCAGCAGGATCTTTTTCTTTCAATAATAAACAACAATACAAACACCTGAACAAGGAACCCGTGTTTCTTCTAAACCCTTTCTTGCTACTTGCCTGTAGAACTAACACACATATTAGATCCTTCTCATTCCTGCAGTACAAACTAAGTCAGCAGGCAGAGTAAGCCGAGAGAAAATTAAAACATCTCACAGCCTTCTGACTTGCTTGGAAGCTTCCACAAGTTCCGAATTCAATGTAGAAATGAATAAAGTATGTAACAGTCCACTTCACTAACCCAGTGTTAACACGTAGCATAAACCCTTCTAAACACACTTGAGTCATTGAATTGTGTCATATGCTGGGAATATAGCAACCTGCAAGGCTTACTTGACATGCCAACTGTTTTAAGTCCCAATAGGCTGTTTTGTACACAAAAAAAAGAAGGAAGCTGTTCAACAGGTTCAGAAAAAATCATTCCCACACTGCAACTGCTCCTCTTTCACCAGAAATATCCATAAAACATAGCTACTGGTATGACAGATTTAGACACAGTTGAACTTGCAAAAGAAATGTTTGAATAAGTGAAATAACTTGCTTGCTTTGTTGCAAACCATTTTTTGTTACTGAGCTTTTAAGTCTGTGTGCGCGTCGCTTGTATCTGAGAGCCCAGTGCCAAGTCACTCCATCTTAACGACTGTTCTATCCATTGTAACCACGCGTCTGATGAATGTACTAAATTCAAGTGAGTAGTTTTAAACAGGAAAGACTGAATTTTCTATTATCTCAGACATGAAAAATAATGCAAGCCTCTGCTGAAAATGAGAAGCAGAACTCCTTCACAACTTCATGTATTCTGCCCTGTGGTGATGTTCTACAAAAAAAGAACGAGCTTTGCTTTCACGATCTCATTTTCTGAAACACAGGAATCACTCCAGGAAAATTAAAGATACCACTTGGATGGTTTCCTAGAGGAGAAAAGCTAAGCAACATAAAAAAGTTTACAGAAGTCTTGTTCTCGCAGTATTTCAGGGCCTGCACGCGTGAGTGAGAAGCTCTGTCCAAGGGTCCTTAGGGTAAATCTGGATGCAGAGAGCAAATGAAGGTTGTTCTCAGGAAAATATCATCCCTTGTTGATGCTTCACTTCTGTCACATTGGCAGGGTCATCTTTCCTTTTTGCTATTCTCTAGGTCCCCCCAATCTACAGTAAGTTTTGCAACGGTGGCTGGAAATTTCGAGACATTAAGAAACTGATGTCCTTGTAAGGCTGCCAGCAGTGTTGCATCACGCATACGGCAGCTTGCGACTGCATGACACTATCAGTAATGTTTCAAAGACATTATTTTGCTTATCCTGTCAATATAGGCCTGACCCGAGATATCATTTCAGCCCCAGTCCCACAAATAAAGCACACAGACCCCAACTGGGTCAGCATTGTCCATTCCAACCCTACAGGTCTGTCCGCATATATTACTTTGTCTCTGCAACGCGCTGCTGTTGTGAGCAAATGCGCTGATAATCCATTCTTCATTTTGATAGCCCTTATAAATATTATTTATTGTCCTTGTGTACTGCTAAAGGTATTTCATTGCACCTATACACTGGTTTAAAAATAGATGCAATGTAGTTTGGAAATGACAGCGGGGTAAAATGTCATGGAGCTTATCACTCCCTGCTCAGAATGTACCTTGACACAACTTGTGTCCACTGTTTTTCTTTCTCTTCACTGTGCATCCCTAAGGGTCTGGCCACCATTCACAAGTTCCTTTACAATGTGCCCATGCAGAGGCCATACTTTCTGCACATCTCTTACTTAGCTCTCCTGCTAAAATTTCCAAGAACACCTAGTGGTTTTTGGAGTACAATACAGATTAATGTTCAGCCTATGCCCTAGGTTTTATCTCTTATCCTAAACCCGGTGCTGTCTGACAGGTAAGGTCAGGATGCTGCCTCACGTATAAGAATTTGTGCCTCCTTTTATATTTTTATGTTCCATCTTGTATCACTGGACTACAATGTTCTAGTGAACAATATCTAGTTCACCATGTGCCAACAGCATGTACCACATTATGCCCATGATTTCGCTCTTGGCCTTTAGGTCTCAGCATACGAAGCAGTATTGTAGCTATTAACCTGCCACAAAATTAATGAGTAAGGAAGGATTGCCCAAATTGCAATTTGATCTAACAGTCACCTGGCAACACATGAAGTGTGCAGTTCTCAGACAGACACATTCATATATCTGCCACAGATAAGGTTTAGACGATGTTAGGACAGAAGGGTATTTGCACTTGCCGTGAGTATTTAATAAAAGGGGAGAAATATTGCAAACAAAGGCATCAAAACCAGAGTTATACGGGCACTCCTCCTAGTTCTTCTGCTGGCAACAGTGAAATTGCTTTTAAGTAACTCATTAGATCTTCATATTCCGATTACAGAACTGTAGCCACAGTATTGGTCATGTAAAAACAATAGTAGAAGGGGTAGAATCCTCTACCATACTTCCATTCTTCTAGAAGAGCCAAACGCTGCAACTACTTTACAAAGCACGCTTACCCTCATCGGTGTTCTTCTGAGGACTGAGAACAGAAGGGCTTGATTCCATTTCTAATGCTTGCCAAACACCTTGGCAGAAATTACTTGCTCCAGATGAAGAAAGCTGGACCTGCTGTGCTTGACGAGGACTCTGCCTAAGTGGCTGACTTTGAACGACCTTTGAGGATGTATCTGCCTTTCGTGGCTTTGGCCCATGATTTTCAAGAGCGAATTCCAGTTTAACCTGTTCAAATTCAAATACAATCTTGTAGAGATACATACTTTTCACATCAAAGACGACTGAAATTTGGTTAAATTCCACAGAGATGTCCTGGTCTCAGAAAAAGAGGGTGTTTTAGCAAGAGGCAAGACAAAAGAAAATTATTATTATTTTTAACGTTGTACATCATCACAGAAGTGATTGAGAAACAGTAGTTTATTAAGCGTTAACAAATACTGCTTTGCTCAGGAACAATGCATGACTTAAACACATATATTTTTAAGCCTTCTAGGGGATGACTGTTGGGCAACAGCAACTGAAAAATCCAACCGAAGGCAAATTACATTGATGATAAACAGCACTGTACCTCAGTGGATGGTAATTTTGTTTCTTCCCCACAGCTGCTTGGAGCTTCTTCTTCCTTTAAGTCAGGGCAGGTAATCAGAGAATTGGTCCTTGGGGGACGCTGCTGCTTTGCATATTGCAGCTCCTAATACGAAATATTTCATTACAAATTACCCATGGTCTCAAAAAATAATATATTGATAGCTTTGTTTGCTGTCACACTCCTAGATTTAAAACAATCAGTTAAAATAATAATAAACAAAACATTAAAAAAAAATTATGTTCCCTTCAGATTGACATGTCTAAACTGCCTTTCTAATAAACCTCTTACTTAATCTGTTCAAGATCTACATTTCTTGCTGCTGCTTCTTACTGAAGTTTATATTGTCAGGGTCATTCTTCACTTTTTGTCTTTTTCCATAATTCAACTACAGAAGAAAAATTCCCAATAAAGTCCAAACTCCTCAAATAAAATAAAGCAGTTATGGAAAAATAATTTGTCAGCAACTAAAAAAACCTAATTACCCCACAAAGTTTCTCCTGCTTTCAACACATAGCAATTAGAGTGAGATTTGATGAGAAGTGAACTGCTTCTGTCCTGTCAAAAGGCTATGTATTTAAGACTAAAGAAACAAAACATGAGCCCATCATGTAAAGTAATTGGCACTGAAATTCCTGTAAGTGTGACAGTAATAAATTCTCTCAGTTTTTGTTAACCTCCAAGCAGCCTATGAGTGGAAGATGTTGGACTGCTGCTCCCAGAGATCAGCGCCCAACCTGGAAACTCTCAATCAAATCCTACCTCTCCAAGAGCCATGGACACATTGTATTTTTAAAATCTAGTCATTCTTACAAAACCAAGAATAATCTTAAATGACTTCAAAAAGAACATAGGAGACAGAAGATGTCAGGAAAATAGGAAACACAGTACCGAGCTCATTAATAATAAGGCAAGAGAAGACTGGGATGGATGGGCAATAAACATCCATTGGTCTCAATTTAAGAGCCAGCGGAGTTCTAAGATGAGTAGTGAAAGAAAGATTAAAGAGGTAGAAAAGCAAAAAAAAACGTAAAAAAAAGTGGGTTTGAATTGCAGCAATTTTGCTCAGATCACGTTTACATATTTAGTATAAGCATTTAGCTTATCCTTTTCAGACCTCAATCCAAGCAGCACACAGATGAAACAAGAACGCTACAAAAGGTCTCCTCAAATGCTTGGCTGCACCCTAACCTCCTTTGGAAAAAATATTCCCAATGTTAAATTTTAAGAGCTTAAGAAACAGTTCAGTGAATGGAAAGTAAAAGTGAATAGAAGATGCCAAGTTTCTGACTTAGAGCTAATAAGACATTCACAAGCATCCCAAATAAATTACATATCCACAAACCCGCTGAAGCGTTCCACGAGGACTTCACCTGTGGGCAGCCTTTCCAGTCTTCCCGCACACTTCAAAAGCTCTAACCTATTCCCTTCTGAAACCTCATAAGAGGGAGATCCGAATCCTATGCTCAGGACAGTCTTCTAGGACCAGAGTTGACCTTTTCTCCCTGGAGTTTTACAAGAAGTTTAAGATCTCCTGCTCCAGAGGTAGCCCATGCCACTGTTCCATAGGATGAATCATTGATAGGCCAGTGAGGCTATACATTTAGTGCTCCCCAACACTTTTCTCCGAGGACCTTCTTCATGCTACAGGATGCTAATACTGCTTGGGACAGTGTCACTGTGACAGGTCCCAATCAGGTCCTCAGGCTGTCAATGAAGAGTTGCAAAGCAATGCTGCATTTCCAGACCTGTTCTCACACAGCTCCAATAAGTTGAGCCTTTGCCATCACAGAACCCAGGCAGCTTTCTCAATGCTATGTCCTAACAAGTATTTTTGATGCCCTCACTAACAGTTTTGATGTCAAAAGAACTGGATTAGATACATTTGGTAAAATATACCAGATTCTCCAGCTCACATCGCACTTACCTGGCTGACCTGTTACAGT
Source organism: Phaenicophaeus curvirostris (assembly GCF_032191515.1). Taxonomy (NCBI): domain Eukaryota; kingdom Metazoa; phylum Chordata; class Aves; order Cuculiformes; family Cuculidae; genus Phaenicophaeus; species Phaenicophaeus curvirostris. Next base: position 7,702,701 of record NC_091410.1, on the reverse strand, counting down.
TCTCAGTCTCTCTTTCTTATCTTAGACTCTGCTATATCTAAGGAAGAATAGATCTCCATTAGCACTATAAAGGGACACCAGATGGCATTCCCAGTTTATCACTGTCTGATGGATGGTTTACAATGTTTGCTCACACTGCAACCTTTAAAACTTCTTCATTGACTAATGGGCAGTAAAGAAGAACAGGGGCTTACTTGCACTCAAGCAACCTGTTCAAATTCAGTTCTAATTGAACCTAACAGCACAGACTTCAGGCAGCCTTCAGGAGTACCCCTCCTGCTGGATATCTTCTGCTAGGAAGAGAAATTCTAGCCCCCATGATAGAATGTCCAAACAGAGTCAGGATCCCTTAGAATGTATTCCAAAATGTTGCCATAGATTCAGTCAGATTGATTCACCTTAGCCAAGAAATACATGTACTTGTTTTGTTCCCCAGATATGTGCCTTTCCAGGCTGAAATACTGCTGTGTGCTCGGAGGCTTGGAGAGCCTTTTCTTTTCATATTCAAACATTTGAGCCCTCCAAACAATTACTATCCATTTTTACTACTGTTCTTTATCCAAGAGAATAGCATCCTGTGCAGGAGCTGGATAACTGTCTGCCTAAAGATGTGGTGGCAGAACACCAAACTTGGCCCTGTCAGCACTTGTTCTCAAATTTAATTAATTACTGGATGATCTTTGCACTTCCACTTTCTAGACTGTTTTCTTAAATCTACTGACCCAGAAGTTTTTGTAATTACTCCAGCTAACACTCCCATGGACATAATTACATGGCTAATCGGCAGCACTGTTTTACTGCACAGGAAAGAAAATAATCTATTTTTGGCAGAACTAAATTACAAATAGAAAGTGCGTCATCCCCAGACATACAACTGGTTATAGTGGTGCCAGCTGAGCCACTTGACCTTCATTTACTTAATTTGTAGCGGTTTTTCTAAGCAAATGCAGAGGTTAATATGTTGGCTTGTTTCTTTAACACCATTCTTAATGGTAAGAAAAATCAAGTATTCATTAGAATTTTCTTCCATTGGTTCTTCTAGGGAATTCACCTTTGCCATTCAAACTGGCCAGATGGTTCATAAACTCTAATATTCTACATATACTCTGTAGGGTTATCTGGCTGACCAGATAAGATCTGAAGAAATTTGTGATAACAAAAATGTATGTGGTTATTCCACCTTTTTAGAATGGGTCTAGATGTAAAAACTTTTAAGGCATTTTTAGAATGTGTTTCAAGTAAATGGATGACAGTTGTGATTTCTAAAGGTAATCTGGCAACACTGTAGAATTATCTCCTGTCTAGTTTCATGTTATCACAAAGATTTTAGCATGTAGCAAGAGTAAACTTCAATCTCCTACATATTCCTGGATAAAACTTAGCTCTCCACAAAAAGGCTCTCCATCTGTTCTTGATTTCAATTAAGAGAAATAAGAATGCATAAAGAGAGAATTAAAATTAAACAGAATTGTCCAGAGGATATTAGCTTTAATTCAGTTGATTTTCCCCTAGAGGCAGAGGAGATTGTAGTTTCAATCTAATATGCTGGAGGCTGACTGCTTGGAAAGCAGTTCAGCAGAAAGGAGACAGGGAACCTGGTGGACCACAAGCTGAACGTGTGGCAGTGACGCTTTCTAGAGGCCTTCGGCCTACAGTACCCTGGGCTGACATCAGGAAAAGCACTGCCAGCAGGTCAAGGGAGGTGATTATTTCCCTCTACCAAGCACTGGTGCAACCACACTCGGAGTATTGCATCCACCTTTGGACTCCCCCCATAGAGAAAAGACATGGACACACTGGAGCAAGTCCAGCAAACAGCCACAAAGATGATCAATGCCTTGGAGCATCTGACACATGAGGAGAGGCTGGGGAAGTTGGCCTTGCTTGACCTCCAGAAGAGATCCAGGAGTGATCTTTTCAACACGGAGAAGCACCTGATGGGGACGTGCGAGGCAGTAAAGATGACTGAGGCAGATTCGGTGGCATACAGCAGAGGAACAAGAGGCAACAGGTAGAAAGCAAAGCACAGGACACACTGTTTAGACATAAAGAGGAGAAAGACCCAAACGCCAAACTTCTTAACTGGGAGGGTGATTAAACACTGGAACAAGCTGCCCACAGAGATTCCCAGAGGAAGTGTTTCTCTAGTTGAACTTGGTTAATAATTCTACTGGTGTTTGATGCGTCAGAGCAATCACCTCATCCTTTTTGAAACAACATTGTTTACTGCCCTCAAAATTACAACGACAATCAGCTGCTCTGACTCAATCCTCACACGAACAAATGTGCTGATCAATGAAGTAAAGTACATAGTGAAATCCTGATTATTGAAGTCACTGGGAGGTCTGCCACTAACGACTAGGAGAGCCAGTATTTATCCACTTGTCCCTCCGATGAAAGCTGCAACTGAACTATTAAAAGTTGTATTTTAATTACAAAAGATTAGAGACAGGTTAGATGCTTTCATATATGGAAAACATGCTAGTACAATAATTTGGACAAGGGTGCTTTAAAATCCTACCACTGTGGACATTTGGAAACGTGCTCACTGATTAATCATTTTCAAGTTTATCTGAAAACACACTGCAAATCCTTCAAATGGCCCATCTTACTTATTTAAAACTAAGCTCTATGAACCTCGTAATACAGCATTGCATTTATGCTGCATTAACACAAGTGTTTGTGAAATTCCTTGGATGAAAGTCATGTTTTAAAAAGTTAATTTTGAAGCCCCAAATATAACCCATCAAATAAACGAGGTAACATCTGGCTGGCAGCCAGTCACTACTGGTGTTCCCCAGGGCGCATTTTTAGGGCCAGTTCTCTTCTATGGTTTTATCAGTGACCTGGACCACAAAAGTTAAGTGCACACTAAGCAAGTTTGCCAGTGATACTAAATTAGAAAGATATTGATAGATTGGAGCGCTTGGCAATCACCAACCATATGAAATTTAACAAGAGCAAATGCTGGATCCTGCACCTGGGATGGTGTAATTCTGGATGTCCGTACAGACTGGAGGGCAAGAGGCTGGGTGCAGCCCTGCAGCAAGGGATTTGGGGGTTTTGGTTGTCCAAAGGAGGGCAAAGATGATGAAAGGACCAGAGGGCGAGACGTGTGAGAAGCAGATGAGGATATTTGGCTTCTTTAACTTGGAAAAGAGGAGACCGAGGGATGACCTCATTGCTGTCTGCATCTTCCTCACAAGGGGGAGCAGACAGGGAGGTGCTAATCTCTTCCCTCTGGTGTCCAGTGATGGGATGCAAGGGAATGGCTCAAAGCAGTATCAGTTCTGACTCGATATTAAGAAGTTCTTCCCTAAGCAGGCGGTCAAGCACTGGAACAAGCTCCCCAGGGAGTGGTGATAGCCCCAAGCCTATTTGTGTTTAAGAGCATATACCATTTAACTTCTAGGTTGCTCAGTATAAAGATCCTCATGGATCAAGATATTCTATGGTTCTATGAAATCTCCCAAGGTATCAAAGGAATATTTGAGCTAAAGTCAGTAAAAGACATTTACATGTAGAGTTTTAAGGAAAGTTATATTCATGGAAATAGAACTGGCTTTACTGCTCATTATCACAAGATTTCAGAGAGCACATTACCTGAGTTGCAATTCTGTGCTGCAGATGCTTTAAAGCTGATAGCTGGCAGTGTATTCTTTTGACAAGCTCTCTTGGAAAAAGAGTACCAGAGGCAAAACAAACAGTGCAGCGCTTAGTGCTAACAGGATGCCAAAGTCCTACAGAGGAGAGAAAATACTGAGGAAGGAGTTCTTCATTGTTATTTTGTCACCAGTATTACATTCCCAAGTGTTTATAGTGGATATAAATGAACCACAGAACACAGGCCTTCTCACTGCAGACAAATTCAATACTATGTGCAGAAAGGCCTTATTCCTTTGCATTATTGCCAAAGCAATTGTTGCATGGAACTTAAATGTCCACAGTGAAATTTCCTTACGTTAGATATATTCTTGATTCAAGTTTACTCTATAGTACGCTTATTCTGCTTTCTCTTCCACATTCATAACACATTAGTTTTTATTCCAAGAGATAAACTATTTATTTTCTGCTCCCAAAAGAACTCTCAGTTCAACTTCCAGTTCCCACACTGACATCTAAGCACGGGGGAGTCTTTCATTTAAGGTGTTCATCAACAAAAAGTTACTGCATACAGACTCTGTATTCTATCACAGCTCCTCCTACCACAGGATAATCTTACTCACAACAATTAGCACCACAGTCTCACACAAACCACGCAGATGAAAAATCAGTCAAGTCCAGTGCTTTGTTTGATATTAAAGAATAGCTCTCTCCAGCTTAAAGAATGAGCTGATTCCCAGGTTTTATTCTAAATATACAAACTAGAATTCTTCTGCAGAATAAATTTACCTTCCTTCAATACCACTCTGAGTTCTGCTCTGAGTCTGTTTCCCATTTCAATCAGCTGCTGCTTCTCTTGGCTCAGAACTGAGATTTTTCTTGCTGCTCCCTTCAGCTTATTTTGCATTTCTTGTACAGTACAGCCGACACCACACTGAAGACCAACATCTACCATCTTTTCTTCAAGAACTGTGGGGTTTGGCCCCTGAAAAAAAACAGTGCTTATAATGAACATTTTGAAATTGTGGTCTGCAGGCTTAGAGTTTTGTACAAACACACATTAGAAACCAGCTGAAGAAAAAGTGTAAAGTTGAAGTCTACAGCCTGTTTTTGAGGGTCTGTCTTAAAAATTTTGTTAGCAATATAGGGCAAAATAAACTGTGCAGCAAATCACTATAACGGCCAGGGACGTTCCCATAGATATTGTTAACCCTAAGTGTAAAATAACACACATAGGATAAACACTGTATAGCTGCACACTAGAGAGCAGTTAATTTTAAGATAAAATGTGTTACAAGCCACTTCACAGCAGAAAGCAATCTACCACAAACCCTCATTTCTGTAATCATTGTGTGCATACACACATATAGGGTAGATATAACTTGCAATGTTGTTTTAAAGTAAGGCTGCAGAGTGAAAAGTAAAGATTCTGTAACTGGTTTTGTCCCTGCAAATCTAATTGAATCCACTTGCACATAGAAATTATGATAAAGTCTTTGCCCCAACGATCACATCCTTGTTTTTCAGAGCTATATACTGTCCCCTTTCAGCCCTCTTATTAGAAAGACTTTTCAATATTCATTTAAATGCTCATCATTCACTGAACAAATTGCCTCTCTATAGGCTTTTTAAATACTACACATTGCCACAAATGTCTAAATGTCACATATATAACAACCATTTTATAAAACTCTCATTCATCTCAATGTTTATTCTTCTATATAGAAAGTAGCTGCAAGTGTACTATGCTAATTGTGCAACTCAAATCAGTTTTCAACTAAATCACCCTGAACACTGCAATTGAACACACTGAAAGGAATTATTCATACTGACAAAAAAAAAAAATCCCAACTACCATTGCCTTAGTGCGTCACACAATGCTCATTCTCTTATTTCTTTGGATAAAAGAGGAGGCCCTTGAGAACATACATGGAAAACGCCCAGGTCCACAAACACTATGGGGCATAGAGGTGGAGAAAATAGCGTAGAACTAGGAGTGGAACCCAGAAGTCTTTTTACCTTTAGATGCATCTCCAGAGTAAAACTCTACCATACAAAGAGAGAAAACACGGAAAAGATGGGTACTTAAAAAGCTGAGAGGAAAAAACTCTCCTCTGAGCTGAACAAAGAGAAAATAAGAAAAACAACTATACGCTCAAAAGTCTACAGGCCTGTTTTACTGGTTTCCACAATAAACTTTCCTATTCTTTTCTTAGCTATATCTTCAGCTCTGGAATCCATCATTTTGAGATTATTATAACAGAGGCTCTGGGGCCATAAATAGAAAGAAGAAAACTATTGCTGTGGCTCTCTGTATTGACTTCGCACCTGCACGCCCAGGGTTAGCTACCAGTATCGCTCAACACTCCCCAATGTAGAAATATTTTTGCCTGTAATTCATCATGGCCTCAAGTACATCCCTAGCCTGCAACTAATAAATGTAACGAGCACAGAGACAGCATAGAAGAATGTTTAAAGAAAAGCACTTCAGCTATTTACTACGTGCCTATACATATAAAGCACAAGTAATTCAGCATTCCACACTGAAGATGCACATCGCCACCTGAAAAATGTTCTTGTTCTCATACCCAGCCCTGAGCATTCAATTCTAGTTTAGCAGCATGATGCAAAGGGTTAATCTCTGGCCAGAGATGTTCAGTTCCTATCTTAGTGTCTCCAAGGCAAAGCCACTCTCTACTTTTCTATTAAGGCTCTATCCCCACTAAAGGAACGTGAAGAAAATGAGAATGCATCTTGGACAGCAGTTTGTAAAGCACTTTCTGCAACAGAAAAGAACAGTTGCTATAAAATTCACTCCTCACCCAATTCTGGAAGTGGTCAAAGAGAAAAAAATAAATGTGTTGTCTATACTGGCACACAGTGATTTCCTAAATATAACTTGACAGCAGGAAGAAACAAATCTCCTTCTACATTCAACAAAAAGATACAACTAAGATTAAACACCTGGTAGGTTGCATATGTTTTCACATAAGGTTCCCAAGGCTCCAAAGTTTTATTTAAACCTTGATTTTTTTTTCAGTTCTTAAAGCTCTTAGGGGTTTATGTATCAGCACTTCTTGTCCTTATATATTACTTAGCTATTATTTCCATTTTCTTGAACTTGAGTAGTTACTAGTGAGTCTTAACATGAAGATTAAAGCATAAAACAGATATTGGTTGAATTTACAGATTACTAACTGTATTTTAACCTGTCTTGCTGCAGACTCCATTTAGTACACTCATCAGAGTGCAGTAGTGACAGCTTTGTCTCTATTGACCTCATTACAAAGCACTTGAAAGAATTTTAGTATTTAGGATAAAATATGGATTCACAAAGGAAAACTTGAAGAGGTGATACCCAGCAGTTTCAGAATTTGCAAGTGGGAAAGCAATATATCAGGAAGGGCTTGAAAGATCACAAGTGTCTTGTGCCAGGGAATAACTAGTCAAATTTTATTCCCTAGAAAGAATAAGTTTGGCTGAAAACATCATTGCTGGTTCTCACTGAACTTACATGGATTACTAACTGATCACACAAGCTTATATACTGCTTTAGTTTTTAGTATTTATTCAAACAAAAATGATATGCTATGTATTTAATTACACACATACGTGCACGCAGATATTTTAGGTAGCTGAAAACTCTTCATACCTTTTCTGTGCCTGGTTTTGCAACAGAATCCGAGTTGTTTGAGCTGACTTTGATATTGCTCAAAATGGTTCCAGCTGGAATTTTATTTGTGCACAATGAACCTAAAAGAGAAAAGGAGCATACTATGAATGTATATGTATTTATACAAAGTTTAGACCTTCATAGCAACAGCTGCTTCATAACTTGTCTCGCTAATATACGCGTACACCACTTCAGCCCACGTATTGTGAACACAGTGAAAAAAATATAAGAATTAGTAGTCTCACCATACACAAACATCAGTTAGCTAGAGAATGCAGAGTTGACTACAGATGACACATTAGAAAAGCCATTTCGTTGGTAAGGAGCACAGAGAAGTTTTTGTTTCTTCCAATCTGCATTATTTAATCATTCTTGGGAAACTGGCAATACTGAGTATAACAAGAATAATTAAGACACAGTAGCTTCTTTCAAGAACAGTTGAAAAAAGAAATCACCAACAAATGAAAGTTAATCCCAAAAAATTTCTCCTTTAGTTCTAGGAAAAATGCAAGTCTGAATATATTGATGTCTATGGACAAGTGAGGGGAAAGAACAGATGGCTTTCTAGAAACCAGAAGTACCCCTCCAAGTTACTGTCACCATCTTAAAAACGTCAAATTTAACATTCTCATCTCTTTCAATGACTGAAAATAATCTCCATATATTTTTAAAAGGGATTAAGAAAGATTATTTTAGTTGATAAAGTATTTCAACCACAAAGAAAACAGATAATAGATTTCTGAAAACTTACGTTTATCAGTTGACAAAGATTATTGCTTCTATTAGACACTGCTAAACTTTGGCAGCAGCAAATCTTTTACATACCAGAATATAACATCTCCAAAGCACAGGTAACTAACTTCAGCTGCCTGTGACAAAAATCTATGCTTGAATTTATTTTTTTTTAATTTAAAATTAAACAAGGTTTTGCTTTATTTGGTTATTAATGTCTCATTATTAACAAAGCTAGAAATACCTATATTTGTTAAAATGACTGCACAATAAACCAGCTCATGATGTCACTCCACTGTACAAATTACAGTTGAAAACTAATTCTGCAAACTGGTAACAGATCCAGTCTCACTGCAAAATTAAGAGAGAAACATAATGACAGCAGAACAGTTTGTATGACAAAATCCTTTCATCAAATAAATCTTTTTCTGGAACACAGAAAACGCACAATGGTTCTGGAATAGTTTGAAGCAATTAGAGGTTAAATGTTTACACAGACGAGGCACAGAGATGTAGTAAGCAGCAATGTAACCACACTCATGTAGCTGGTAAAGGTGCTAAACACAGGGCTACTTACTCCACAGAAGTAAAAGATACCCTTGAAAAACTTCTACCTCGACCAATTTTTGTTAGAAAAAAAACAAACCAAATCAGCGCTGGTTATTCTATCACCAAGTTACAGTTGATTTCCTTTCCTCCTTTGTCCAGGCTTCCAAAAGTCACAAGAAAGTTTATGAGGAAAAAAATCCAGTTTTGTTTCTAAGCAGTTCTGCACAAGAGCCAATCAAATCCAAATTTAGCAAATTATCAGAAATCTACTACAAAACATACCCAGTTGTAACAGACAAATCTTCTGCAGGTTTGCGAGGTTTTTTTTTAATGCTACCAGCATTGACCTCACCATGAACGATAATGAAAAAAGTAAAAATGGAAGTCTAAGCCATGAGATACTGAAACGTTTCTAAAAGATGCTAAAAATCATGTGACTTGTGACAATACCTGCTGAAGGGATGCATCTGGAAGTTGCTTTGAGCAACCTCATCCAGTGTAAGATGTCATGCCCATGTAGGGGGGCTAGATGTGATCTTTAAAGGTTCTTTCCAATGCAAACCATTCTGTGATTCTATGTTTCTACTGCTCCACTAGTTGGAATTCTGTAATAAATTGTAATATACATTTACTCTTTATATATATATACACACACGCAGAGCCCTGCTTTCCTGGTGGTAATTTTGTAGGGACTTAGTGTGTGTATATTTGTTTTTAATAATAATATTCTTGCAGTAGTTTGCAATAGAGACAAACTCAGAACCTCAGACCTCTGTGTGCTTGTGTATTGTGGAAACCCGAGAACCTCACCGCCACAACCTTTACACATCTGTGGGTTGAGTTGCCCTCATAGTTTGTGACCGTGACCACTATGTTTCCTCAATTGAATTCAGAGGTCTGTGGCAAGAGTCATCACCTTGCTCTGCAAGCTGCCTGTTTTCTGTCAGAGAAAGAGAAGGCTCCATCTGGTCATTAAGACTCTCCATTTCTTTCCTCATTTGTGCAATAGCAGCCCGAAGGTTGGCATTCTGCTCCTGCAGCTTTTTTATTTCCACGGTAGAAATATCTTTGCTCAGATAACTTCTATCAGCATGCTTACATACCTGCAAAATAGAAGTACAACACAATAACAACACTTCATTAATGAGCAACATATTCTCTCCATATCACAAAACAGAGATCCTAATACTATGAATCCATGAAGAGACTTGGGATAAAAGAAGCTCAGGAAGAAAAGAAAGATTTGATTATACTGGGGATTTGCCAGGAAAAAAAGTGCTATGACAATAAAATGAGACAGGGAAGGAGGCACAGATGGGGAAGAGGATGGCCAGAGGCAGCTCTACCTAATCACCGTTGTTCTTCAAACTGTGCTCACTCTCTCTTCCATGCATGGGCACCCCAACTCTTTAAGGGCCTTACAGGCTCAAGAGCAGTCCCCTTTCTGACCTGCCAAACTCTTGAAAGAGTCATTGGGGATCGTTTGTTAACAAGAACACAAAAAGGCTGGACATCATTTGCTGAACTGGAAAAGGGGAAGGAGTCTGTGGATTACATCTGGACAATGGACAATATATAGAAAACCTCTAAGCACTGCAGTTCTAAAATAGGTGCAACTCACAGAATCATAGAATAGCTTGGGTTGGAAGGGACCTTAAAGATCATCTAGTTCCAACTTCCCTACCATGGGCTGGGACACCTTCCACTAGACCAGGCTGCCCAAGGCCCACCCAACCTGGCCTTGGACACCTCCAGAGATAGAAATCCCAGTACAAACTTCAGGAAAAAAAAAATAAATTAGTAGGACCAATGAGCTATAAAGACTGGGATATCAGGATATCAGGACCTTGACATTATTTACTTCTGCTGTTTCTTCATTTGAAGTGTAACTGCAAGCATTTTTAAAGAAGTTACATTAGACCAATGGTGACGTGTTATAACTGGTTTCACCCAAACAAAGAATGCAGAACTTGGATTCCGCCCCTGTAAAATCCTCTCTAGCTGATAGAAACACTTGAAATCAGACATTTCAGAAATGCAGATACTGTTTGGTACATGAGTATCAGAAAGTTCTGCAATTGTGGAATATTCACTCCTACAGCCACTAAGTGAATCCCAATTTACAGACTGTCCAGACCAGATGTTTCCAAAAAGGAAAAGATTATCTAATGTATTTGCAATATTTGTATCAAACATTGCTAATTTATGTTTTTCAGCCCCAGAAAAGTTCTTTATATTCAACCCTAACCTTGAATTGTTGCAATGCAACAGTTCTGCCTTCTGAGAGGAAAAGGCAATTCATGAGGCCCTGCACACAGGACATGCATCACCAAAATACTTCAGTCTCAACATTTATGCCTTTCACAGCCTCAAATACTCTACTCCTTGTCTGTTTTCTCCATTATTCCCCACTTCCTTCAGCCCCCTTATTTCCCCAGTCATAAATCTCTTCTGTGAGTGTGATCTGAAACACTAATGGCCTTCTTCACATTTCCCTGTTGTAAAGACAACAGCTGCCCTACAGCCTCTTTCTCCTGCGGCTCTTTCTGCTCTAAGACTGCAGGGTATGCAGAAGATGAGGATAATCTCTATTCTGCTTTTACAATCTCTCCAAGGCTGTTATGGTGAGGAGAAGAGACTGCTTACCCTACAGATCAGAAGTGCAAAACAGAGATGAAGTACATTAACAATAAAGTGTGACAGTGAAAACTGCCTTGCCAAGACCAGTAACAATCATTTACAGCGGCCGACAGCAGCGAATGTGAACAGTAAAAGAAGCCCTCCCTGGCCCGATTCTCCAGGTAAGTGAGCAATCAGTTTGCAAACCAGTACAGTTTGAAATTACATTGGAAAAACAACTTGCTGCGTAGTAAGTTTTTGTAATAAATGAAAAGTACACCACTAGCAAACAATGTTTTCAGGAAGCACCCTTCTGAACACAACACTTCCTGCACACAGAAACCACAAGGATTGCTTAACGCTGCTGTTTCTCACCAGTAAGCTCTGATAATCCACTCCCAACTGCTCACTCTTGAGTACTCGGAGCTGCCCAGTAGGGCGCAGTGCAGCACACTCTTCTACGAAAGACAATGTTGTTCTCTCAAGGCACTGTCCTTCAGCACGGCCTCAAACCAGCATTGCATTTGCAATTTTGAATGCCTTTTTTAATAGATATATTTTAATAAGCAGCAACGAAAGGAAAAATAGTTTGTAATATCAAAATAAGAGACATAATTTTAAACCGATGGCAAAGCACTATTTCGAAGGATTGCCTAAAAATTTTAACTTTACAACTTTAAAACCTACCCTGAATTCCAGCTAACAGAGTCTCAGGAACATTCCAGAAATTAATTCTTCCCATTCTGATGTGCCATAATGGTGCAGTACATTGTCCTGTTTTGGAGCAACTCTCTACATCCAGCTTGCTCCTTTTGACAGCGAGTAATGGATCAGAACCATAATGAAACACGTGACATCTAATCTATGTGTATTCCAGGCTAGGTATATCTGTATTTTCAAGTAAACATATAAAACAGATGAACTGCTTACAAGAAGTCCAGTGAAAACAAGCCCCATAAAGTTGTCATCTCAGAATGAAGTCAAGACATTCAGTGTTGTCTGACCTGTTTCTCCCCTTCAGGTAAAACACTCTGATTAAAGGATGCTCGTGTTGTTTGCTCTCTCTCCACAGGTAAAGCAGAAAGAACAGTCTTAATTTCATGCAACCCATAGGCTGTTTTCTGCAGATCAGCTTCAGCCTGGGAGGGAAGGGAGGGAAAGCAGAGGATATCAGTATCTCAAGGACAAAGAGTGAAGAGATTTAAAAAAAGAAAATAAAAAGATACTTTAAATCATGTGGCATAGACTTGAACCATCTCTCTTTTGACTCTGTCAAAAACTGCCTTCATAGAAGAACAATTTGGCTTCATTGTTCTATCTGCTGTGTGCGACAACGCAGATTCCTCTCAGATGTGTTCCCCTGCCGCAACTATCGAGGCCTATGAATTATTTGGGGACAATAAAACACCAGAGAGTAAAGGCCTACTTTCTAAACTATGTAAAAAAGTGTTTCCTCTGGACCCATGAGTATACTAGGCAACTGGTCACTGAGAACCATTGTTAGCCCACTGTGTAATAGTCTCTAAACAATAAACACTCATTTCATTTTTCAAAAACAGAAGATTGTAGTCTTCACAAAATAGAAATTTTTTTTCCCCCCACAAAAATACTGAGTTTTCCAGGATGAAGAGTGTTCCCTTGATACAATTCAAGATGTACTGTTACTTGAAACTCCTCTTGACCTGGTGCTGCTCCGAGATGGATCTTTCTTCTTCTGCTACAAAGCCAAGAAAAAAGCAGTGACATCTCTCAAGCTGACTTGACTTCATTACAAGGGACAAAAGGCCAGTATCAGAGACTGTCCATGAAAATTAATCTGGTCTCTGATCAAATACATGTGATGAACTGCCGTGCAAAAAGCAGAATTGCCATCTTACATATTTTTGAAAAAAAGACCAAAGTCACACCTTCTCTGAGAAACACAACAGTGGGAAAAATCTCCATAGCTCTTTATGCAACAGATGGTTCCTAAACAGTGTTAGTTTGAAATTCTCACCTGCTCTCTTGCTGAAGACAGGTCCTGTGTTAGATTCTCTGATTTCTGATACTGGTTACTTTCAGCATTCTCACAGAGCTGCTGCCAGTCCAGTTCTGCTTGCATTTTACTCTGTTCCAGAATCCGTTCTCGCTCAGCTGCCAGAGACAGTTGCTGTTTATACCTGTGATACATAGAGCAAAGTTTTGATTTCATCAGGATAAATACTGAGGATGTTTTGTGTTTTATTTATTCATTTAGAATCAGCTTTGGAGGTCACTTCAGCTCAAGTGGCACTGCATTTCATGGGAAAGGGAGCCTACATGACATTATCTAGTAACCTGTCCAATCTTGAAAACCTCCAGTGATGAGTACTTTACCATGTCCCTGGGGCAGTTATTCCAGCAATTGATTGTTCTCACTGTAAAAAAAAAACAAACCTTTTTTTTTTACACTGAGATGAAACCTCTGCCAGTACAACCTGTACCCATGGTCCCTTGTCTTCTCCATGTGGCACTTTGTGGAAAAAGAAAAGAGAGCCTCAGTCCTCTTTGCAGCCATCCTTGATGTCCTAGAAAACTGTAATGAGGTCCCTCAAGCCTTCTACAGGAAGAAAAGACCCAGCTGCTTCAGTCTTCCTTCACAGGGCAGGTTCTCCTGTGCTTTGATCATCTTTGTGGCCCTTTCCAGACCATCTATCTTTTTCTAATTGTGGGGACTGGAACTGGACACAGCACCCCAGGTGCGGTATCTGTTTACCTATGAATTACTGCGAGCTTTTTACATAAATAAGTTGGGCACAAAATTGTTAGGTATGATGTTCTGAGTTTCTTTCATCACACCTACTGCACCAAGATAAAACACGTCACTCACTTTCTAATAAGAACATCCTTCTCTCTTAAACAAGCACTGTGACTCCATTCTCTTCTGCATAGCTCAATTTCCAGACTTTTATGCCTCATCTGCAGTTCTCTAATCTGCTGCTTCAAATTTTTGAATTGTTTGACTTGTACTTCTTTCACTGAAGCTGGCATTGCATCCTTTTCGTGAGCAGCATGAGCTGGTTCCTCCTGCCTAAAAGATGTAGAGAGACAGAACAAAGTGAGGATCCAAGCAAGACAAGCATGTTACATTTTAGTGCTGTTGATTGACTTTCTTATAAATTTGGTTTGAGCAAATTCAAAGAATCATTGTTGGAAGTCACGGAAACAGAAATCAAGATCTGCTTGTCAGCAGAATATGTTGCAGGGAGGTCAAAAATACTTCCTCGAATATTCAGATTTAACTCACAGATTAATCTCCTGAGCATGCATTCACACAAAAATAGAGACTATGTTTAAAATAAGGCAGAAGTGAGTTGTTAGGAGACCACCGAATAGTGCCTACAGAAAACAAAACTCTAAATGTAAATAAAAGAGGAGACATGCAAGCAATTGTTGTGTAATGCTCTTACCCTCTGACATTGACCTGCACACAGATTTTCAAAATATATCCAAAATCTGGGATACAAAGGACTATAGCAAAGAGAAGGCACAGAAATTGAACTATGAGTAAGGTTTGGATTGGCAGGTGTTTGGTGCCAGATGTAACGGCTTAAAAATCTCTTTTACCACTTCCATTTATATTAGATATTGGTTTGGTTGACAGGCCAAAAAATAACCATTTTAGTTCTAACTATTAAGCACATTCATATGTAAGTAATTAAAATAATTTTAATATCAAACACATTTTTATACAGAAACAAGGAAGGTTCTAGTATTCTTCAAAGTTTGTAACATAGCCAGAGGTGGTATAACAGCCTCCCTCAAGGTATCAATTGACGGTCAAGTTTCACTGTTAGTAAGATTATCTTTTTATGATGAAATTATAACAATTACAAAAGGCAGAAGGGGGGGAACCTTATGATGGCGAGTATGATAAACAGTGTGCATTTACCCATGTTAGCTAAGGCTTCCTCCGCTTTCTAGATGCTGCCCTTTCCTGCAGTTTCAAGGTTAACAAATTTAGCATGTGCTGTCTACATAGGATAGTCCTACACAATCTCAGATTACCAAACACATTCTTAGCAGTTCCTTACAAGGGGCAGCTGCCAGACAAACAAAGCAATAGCTACTACACAAGTAGTGCATAATTTTCTAAACTGTCATTACAAATCCCACCAATTTAAGATAAAAATGGGAAAAAAAATGCTTATTCAGCTACAGCAATTTAAAACCAGAACATTCTTAATTAAAAAAGAGGATTGCTAGATGGCACTGCAGCAACACAACATTGTTTCTCCAGTCTTACACCTGTTTTTGACAGGCAAGTTCTTCAACCTCCTGGATTTTTCTCTCCATGCATTTGGTTAGATGAAGTTGATCTATAATAGCTACACAGACAGACCAGCAAACTAGAACTGGACAGTCGCAAACAGCTACCTGTATATCCATATTCTGCTAGATTTTGCTTTTAAATGTACACTTCATCTGAATTAATCTGAATCCTATAGCCAACACATGCATATACATAAAGTCTAACAGAAGCAGCATCTCAGTGTAGTCTAGACAGGCACTTATACACCTCCTTGTTCATCCCACAGCTCTCCAGGGCGAGGCAGATCAGAGGAATAATTACTGTTCTGCTCAGTGATCAGTATCCAGCTCAACCTGGCAAAGAGACAGCACTGGGTGTAAAAGACTCAAACTCCTCCTTCCATTCCCACAGGGTATGCTCCATATAGAATTCCTGAATTGGGTTTAAATGAGCTTGCATACGCTCCAGAACCATGGTAACATCAATCAGTGACATTTAAGGAATTGCGGACCCATGTCAGATAATAACTCTAATAACTAAAAAAATAATTTAAACCTTACCCAGCCACCTCTACATCACAAATGCAGTTTGACCCAGAACACTTTACAGTAGTTACCATTTTAAACAGAGAATAATCACAAAGATACTGGTATATCTGAAGACAGTAGTTATAATAAACAAGAACTAACGTCCTTGAGGCAAAAAAAAAAAAAAAATCCAAACAAGAAATGAGCATTTACCTCCTTGCACAAGGTTTAGAAGTCTATCCAGAACAATAAAAATTAGTGAGAACAGTCAAACTAAACAAGTGCATTGCTTTAGCTACCTTCATCTTTTAATTGGTTGTATTAGACTGGATATACCCCAGACTTCTTTCCTTCCCAGAGCCCCACCAGAGAAGGTGGGGCAAAATGTATTTAAGAGCACATAAACCCAGCTCCTCTCATAAGATTAGCACACAACGGCTTAAAATAGTTGGAAAGCTGAACCGTTTGTGTTGAATCCGCACCTCAATGTAGAAACTAATACCTAGTAACCTTAGATAATATTATTCACAATTATCATTTGTCCCCTCACATATACAGAAGACAAGTGCATCTTGCTATAACACACAGGATGCATCACAATCCCATTTCCCAGAGGCATTTCAGCACCTATGGAAAAAGCTTTTCCTTCTGACAAATCCTTTCCTGCTCCTCACCTTATAATCACACCATCTCCACCCAGTCATATGTTTTCCCCAACACGCACCCTTGTAAATTATGTAGGGGTATGTTGTGTGCGAGTGCCTTCACTTTCACTTAGTGCTATCTTTTCTCTAACACATTGCCAGAAATCAGACAAATCACTGTGGGAAGCAAGAAACAGGAGACGTAAAGATAGCCCAAGTCACTTGTTGGCCCTCTGTTCATGTTCTAAGTGTTCCTCTGTCAGAATAGACAAGCCCATCTCTCTGCTCAAAGTGCTCTCTGCTGTATGAATGATGTTACTGCTTTATTCTCATCCAAACATGTCTTAGAAAAGCTACATTTCTTTTTTCCTGCATGCTATTCCAAGGAGGTCACGTCTCACCCACAAAATTGTTCCAGCTCTAATTTATGTTCTTCGATGTGTTGTCGATAGCGATAATGAAGTTGGCTTCTTTTTCCCTCACCAGTCTTTGTTCTGCTTTACCTGGTTGGACTCCAAGGTCACTAATCCCTGCCTGTCTAGCACTTTAGATGCTATCAGATGAATGACTGTGACACCATAGTGCTCTAACTCTTTATGTCACCCTTCTAAAATTCTTAGAAAATAGACAAAATCATCTTTTGATTTGTTAAATTTATGTCTTGGAGTTGCATTTTGATATCTCACAACATTTTATTTTAACATGGGAACTGGCTAGCATGTAGCTCTTTTCCTTCCCTTGTTTTCCATTGAAGGAGATGATTTAGTTCTTTCTCCATTTGTAACACTACTATAAATCTGAAACAGGAGCCGATGGAAGACAGTTAAGACCACTAATTAATATAAATCAAGTACATCATCACTCCCAATCTACTGCATAGCTGATAATTAATTACCGTTACATGTAAATTGCAAAGTTTCCTAGACCACCAGGCATTGGCCACTCCTAGAAACAGAATTTCCTTTTATTTATAGTCCTGCATGAGACTTCCCAAATCAGTGTTGCAATGCCACAAATTTTGCGGTGGGAAAACTTTCTCCTTTCTTTATAGGGACTGAAAAGAGAGGCATAAAAAGATTCAGGCACCGTAAACTACAACATGCATATTGCTCTTTCTTGAAGACACTGATGACAAGTCCAGTCAGAGTCCAGCCTTCTCTTATTTCAGCAATATTAACTGCTGTGTCCCATTTGTCTTCTCCTCCCACAATTGCCTACGGGACTAGAGCTACTGTTCAGTCCACATTTAAAATGACCTTGAAGTTACTTACCAGACAAGCCAACAGGTACAAGGAAAGAGCAGTATTTCAGCAACACATTGATTGTCTTTAAAACTAAAAAGAAAATAAACCACAGGAGGATGTGCTTTTACTGATAAAACCCTTTACCTGCTTCACTTCCATCTCCTCTTATTGTTTATCCTCTGTATTTGCCTCATATCCAATTATAATGTTTTGGTTTTACTTCTTCAGAGTTTATTTCTAAGCACCATGATTGCTTTTTAAAAAAAATAAATAAAAAAGATGATAATTTCTGCTCAGATTTTCCCAAATCTCTGGAGTCAATAAAGCTTCTCTCACTGTACAGTATTCTTCTGTGTCAATGGTTACGGATAATCCCATCTGGATAAGCACAGGGATGCAGAGAACAAATCAGACAAGCATGCCTTTCAAATAGTGGCTCTTTAATCTCTTTAAATGAAAGAGAGATTTCCAGATCAGCAGACGTGATGCAATAACCCTACGCTAAAGAGTGCCACAATTTAGACGACCTTTTTCTTCGTAAACAAATTCAACAACTCTAATTCTCCAGGATAAAAAACGAGTCTCTGATTACTGTGCAAGACAAGTATAAAAAAATTCAAGCTCTCTCTTACCAGGTACGTTGAGTAACAAACATGGCAAGAGGACACAATGCACCGGTGGCCTCAGTTCTGCTGGCCTGCATTTTATATTTATCCCTAATGCAATTACAATAAAAATATGTTTTCTATTCATATTCCTCTTCTTGTTGGCAATCTTCAAAACACGCTGCCATGTAGAAAATAGTGTAAGCAGTATCCCCTTCATTTAGGTAAGAGGAAATAGATTTGATTCTATGATTCTGTATTTTTTGTAAAAGTCACTGTTGAAGATATTTGTGAACCAAACTGCCTCCCTGCCTATAACAGGCAATGCTAAGGAAAAATTGTTCATTTTATATCTTCCTTTCAGCTACTGTTGTTCCAAATACACCTGATGGCCACCACAGTTAAAAAGTCCAACTAAATCTAACTGCCTTCCTTGCTCCACTCCAATCACAAACACATAAAAGATAAAAAAAGCCTATGAGATACTTTCTGGACACAAGCACTGAAAGAAACTATGCTCAGTCTATAACCATTAAGGTATCAAAATACTTTTCTAAGTGCCTTTTAAAAATCTGACATATGTTTCATTAGCTAAAATTAGCAATACATTATTAGCCTAGCCTTTGTGTGATAAATCAGAAACAAGACCACAGCTCCAGCCCACTACTTACTTGAAATCATCAAATTGAAGTCACAATTTTTCTTGGAAAGAGGTAGTTAAAAAAAAATGATACTTCTTTTACAATGTTTCTCAGCAATTACCTTAGAATTAAAAGGCACCACACAGTTTCCTATAAAAACAACCTTCCTTCCTATCTCCATATATCTCATTGGTAAATTGAAAGCAGCACCCTGAGGTGACTTTTGGTTATATATCATAGGAATAATTCATTTAATATAAAAACATGAATGAGTGAGCCCTCCTGTAATTTTAAAATACTGCTTTGCATCACTGGGAGCTGTGTTTCTTAGAAATGCAATTTAACAGGGGAGAAGGGAGCATTTTGTCTTTCATAGCAGCGATAATTATAATTGCAAGCCAGTTGCAATAGGGATCATAATGGAAATAACAGTGTAATTTTAGGTTGATATTGCACCAGTTGCTGGGAAGTCTTACCATCAAAAGAAGAACAGTAAACCTATATATGATGACATAAAAGATGACTTAGCAAACAGCGCACATACAAGTAAGAGCTCACCCATACAACCTAAACAGCAAAGACACCCACTACAACTGAACCACTTACTTCAAGCATATCCCAAAAGAGACGATTGATAGATTTTTCCCTTCCCTACACAACGGCCTAATAGCACTCACTAGGTTAATCAGCCTCATTGCCAACAGGAAATGACACCTTGGCTGTAAATCACACACATCTGAACCTGGTTAGCACATCGGATCTTGTGGAGATGTCACAACTGTTCCTACTTAAATGCTAATTCAACAATGGGAAGTTTGATGCCACGTTTGAGCTAGCTACTTTCCATCCAAATAAGACAAGGTGACAGTGAAAAACATTTCAGAGCAACACTTGAGAACATTCAGGCTTCCATACAACTCTCATTTGTCAAAGAGGTATAAAGCTGTAAAGTTTTGCTCAAAGTATAAAGAACTTGTACCGGCTTCTCTCTTCCTTGCTAACTTTGTGATATATCCTTATTATTCCTGCCTATGGCAGGGGGGTTGGAACTGGATGATCTTTCAGGTCTCTACCAGCCCAAACCATTCTATGATTGTAGCAAGAATCAGATGTGCATAACAGACCAGCAGAGCTAATAAACTGCGATTGTTTCTCTTGCTCCCAAAAATATAGAAGAGAGCATGAGAAAGAAAATGACACACAACCAGTTTCAGCCTAGTGTCTCCAGAAACAACTCTTTTCCTTGATAAAGCAGTAACAGAGGGAATCAACACCACCTGGGTAGCAGCACATCTCTTTCACTGCGTGCTGAACGTCACCATGACAGGAACCACCAGAGGCCACAGCTATGCTGTTAAGTAGTTGTGATGTGGTGTTGCGTTAAAAACAAGGAAATCATATCAACACAGTTCCAAGAAAAAAAATGACGACAGCCTGTGGTACAAGTTAGCATCTCTTGTGTGCTGCCACTTTCTTTACTGCCAGTGGCTGATTTGTCATTTAATTTGGAAGCAAGGTTAGACATGTAAAACAGCACATACACATCCTGCATTATACAATCTGATCAGAACAGATAAAACATAGCAAAAGCTGGGGGCTAAGGTAATAATACACATGAGAAACTGGGGATGTTAGGTGCTGAACAGGGACACACCTCTAGCAAAGTATGCTGCATGCTGTGCCGTAGGGTATGCAATAGCTTGATATCAGGCTCTGTCATCTTGCAGGACCAGAGGAGCAGGAGGCATAAGGGACTGCACACGTAGAAGACAACGTACAATGGGAAGAAACAACTGCATCAGGGACTGAGAAATGGGTGCTGTGTTCTAGAGCACACAGGAAAGTAAAGAGGGCAACATGCCATGAGGCCCTGGAGCAAATGTCCTCAGGGATGGCAGGAAGGGACAACCACACAGAATCATAGAATCACCAGGTTTGAAAAGATCCACCGGATCATCGAGTCCAACCATTCCCATCAAACACTAACCCATGTCCCTCAGCGTCTCATCCACCCATCCCTTAAACCCCTCCAGGGAAGGTGACTCAACCCCCTCCCTGGGCAGCCTCTGCCAGTGCCCAATGACCCTTTCCATGAAATTTTTTTTCCTCATGTTCAGCCTGAACCTCCCCTGGTGGAGCTTGAGGTCATTCCCTCTCGTCCTGTCCCCTGACACTTGGGAGAAGAGCCCAGCTCCCTCCTCTCCACAACCTCCTTTCAGGTAGTTGGAGAGAGCAATGAGGTCTCCCCTCAGCCTCCTCTTCTCCAGGCTAAACACCCCCAGCTCTCTCAGCCGCTCCTCATAAGGCCTGTTCTCCAGCCCCCTCACCAGCTTCGTTGCTCTTCTCTGGACTCTGGACCGGTTTGGGTTGGAAGGGACCCTAAAGATCATCCAGTACCCCCAGCCATGGGCAGGGACACTTCCCACTGGATCAGACTGTTCCAAGCCCCATCCAAGCTGGCCTTGAGCACCCACAGGGATGGGGCGGCCACAGCTTCCCTGAGCAGCCGGGGCCAGCGCCTCCCCAGCCTCACGGTGAAGAATTTCTTCCTCATGTCTGATTTAAATCTTACCCCTTCCAAGGTAAAGCCATTCCCGCACGTGGATCCCCAGCCACATGCACGGGGGAAGGCCCGGCCAGGGATGGAGCACCCTGCACGCCTCCAGAGAGGCCAGGAGGAGGCTGCGGGGCCCCGCGGAGGGCGCCGCGGGGAGGCAGGAGAGCGGGGCGCAGGCGGCCCCGGGGAGAGCGGGGGCGCCGGGGGGTCGATAGAATCTCTGACCGGCCCCGGCCCCGCGGCGGCCCCGGCTCCATGGGAACCACCAGGCGGGCCAATCAGCGCTGGCCCGGCCCCGTCTGGCCCCCTCCGCTCCAGCGTTGGTCCCTCCCAGCTGCCGAGCTGGCTCGTTCTGGCACAGCTGCTGGGATGGGAGGAAACGGAGCCAAGCTCCCATTCCCTGTGAGCCCATCCAGTCCCTCCCCCTGCCATGGGCGGGGACACCTCCCACTGGATCAGGGGCTCCAAGCCTCTCCAGCCTGGCCTTGAACACCTCGAGGGATGGGGCAGCCACAGCTTCCCTGGGCAACCTGGGCCAGGGCCTCACCCCTCTCATAGTGAAGAAATTCCTCCTCATGGCCAGTCTAAATCTGCCCCTCTCCAGTTTATACCCATTAAAAATCCTTCTAAAACGCGTTCAGGCCAACTGCAGCATGAGGTTACGTGGCACAGACCAAGAAGTTCTGCTACCAAGGTTTTTAATTATTAAAAAATGTACTTATCGACTGAAGCAGAGCACTGCCTACACGGGAGCGACGAGAGAGAGCTCACGCAGGAGCTGGATGCAAGGCGTGACTTTCCCTTAGTCACTCAAGATGACTCGCTTGTCTGGAAGGCGTGAGGCAAACTTCCTGTAACGCTCTCTCACTTTTTCGTCTTTCTTGTTTATTTAAATGGCTTTGCCAGCTGACAGTCCTTTCAGAACCTTAAAGTTGTGTGAATTACATCTGAAGTACACTAATTTGAAGAAAATAGATTATCAGTAGTTCTTTCATATCTTTCCCGAGGTCATCAGAAGAGAATTGTATTTCCTAACCCCACCTCATCTAAAGAAATTAGGGGTTTATTTCCATCAGTAACTCTTACTGAAAAGTAGAATTGGAACTAATAATCTGACTTCTGAAATAAATCAGCTGCAGGACTTCACATTTTCCTCTGTTGACCATCCTGAGATTGCTAGATTGTTTCCATTAAAAACAGAGTAATGCAGTAAATCTAATTACTGTTGCCATTTACAGCAGTAGAGGTAGTCAGAGAATACTGGAAATCTTTGCCTAAATAGGCTTCCAAAAAGGCAGAAGCAACTGGAGTATTTGACTTCTGAAATAAATCAAATTTCTCTTAGCTACATGAAGTGTATCTATATAGAATTTTAGAAAACAACAATTACTAAAGGTTTTTCACAGAAGCGCAGAATTGTTTAGGTTGTAAAAGACCTTTGAGACCATCAAGTCCAACTGTAAACCTCACACTGGTTTGGTTAATTTGTTTATATGAATCACCTCTGCTTTAAAACACCACAGTGAAATACGGCCTCAAATGATTTTCCAGATCTTCTGAGCACAGAAAAATTATAGTGCAAGTCCCAGCCTGGTTTATCCCCTGCAGTGGCCTCTAAAAGCACTCAGTATAATCAATACATAGTAGGCGAATGTCTAAATCCATACAGCATTTGGACTGGTGTTGTGCTCCTTTCCTTTATGTCTTAGCCTGGAGTTGCCTAACCTATCAATCACTTTTATCTTTTGCAACCCTTCCTCCCCACCACTTCAACCTAGCCGTCATCTTCTCCAAGGCACCTTCTGACAGCCCCCAGTCACGTAGTTAAAAGCGTGTTAGTTCCCCAAATGAGTAACTGGTGGCTTATAGTGATTCATAGTGTGTGAAATGGGTAAATTTTAATCTTAGCAGCGAATCAAAAAGATTGCAGTTTACACAGCATGGATTTGGGGATCAATGTAGAAAACTGTCTATACCTAAAATAAATAGAGGAAATGTCCTGGCTTCACAGATGGAAATGAAAGGAAACCTTTTCCCCTGTTAGCAAAAATGAACAGGCATCTAAGAAAAGAGAGATTTTCTGTTCTCATCAAACACTAGTGAGTTCAGTCAGATTTACGCTTAAAGGAAGATTTCAGCCACCTTTTGAACCACGTCCAGAGTAACAACCTCTGAGCACGAGTCTTTGGCCCCATCACCACACTGTGAACCAGCAACACTACACGTCGTTTCCGTCGCTTCACAAAAGAAGAAAGAAAATAGACCCACCCTCTGAAAATGCTGCATTTCAGAGATGAAAAGCAGGGGATTTCCTGGCTACAAATACACTACTAGTCTCAGTAGCACTTTTAAGTTTCCAGTCCAAAGGCTATGTCTGACTAATTATGGCCCAGCTCTATGACAAGACTTATGATTACACAAACTATTTATCCTGCCAGCCTCATCCTTGTTTCTATGGAGAAGCAGTCTCAGAGACCGGCCACTTGAGAGCCATGGCACGCTCCAGCGATGCCTGCCTGGACAGCCGGGTAACAGATTTATGAGAAACATCATGCAGATACTCGGTAGGTGAATATGGACAACAGTCTGCTTGATTTGACATAAAAATTAAAACGTGGTTCAGGAAAGTCTTTCAAGCGCAGCTTTCTTTCAAATAACTTAACACCACAGAACCCTGAGGAATGTATTTGTTATGCAGTATATAAACAAAATATAGAAATTCAGAGCTACCATTTAAAAGATGATATTGTAAGTAAAAGTGGCCAACTTTATAGCTTGCAAAGGACTCCACAGAAATTTTTGATCCCCTCTGAAAGGTGGATGCTGTTGTTTAGGAACTAAATGACACATTTAAATTCCAGTATCATCAAAGCTTGAAGAATTTGATTTCCATATCTCTCTTTTCCATGTCTACCTATATGATAACTGTGGGTTCATATTTTTGAAGCCTGTATCTTTGTAGGTACAGTTAATGTTCCTCAACTGAATCTTCAGAGTCATATAACAAGACCTTATTTTCATACTTGCGTTAGAAACAGAATTACTGAAACCTCAACTCTGAATATTACTGGCCCTTCTGCAATAAAGATCTTACAAGGGCTCTTTGTACTACATGATTTGCTACGTGTACCTTTTGATTCAAAGGCAGGGTTGCACACATGGCACAGTGCAACGTCAGCCGTTTAGGAAACCATTTGAAAAGTTTTATGTTACTCTTAACGTTCTTAAAATTACTGCAGTCAAAATCCATCATTAATACAACAGATTCCATTCAAGTGCAAATAAAAAAACCACAACATTAAAAACAAAAATCTAGAAAAGCTTAATAAGAATAAATGTTTACAGCTACTTTTAAGGTAATATTTGGGACTTTCTTACAAACTGCAGGAACAGCAAAGAGTACAGCTGGCATTCAGAACAGGAAGCAGCAACCACCAAAAACCGTTACGATACACAGAAGCCTTTCTACAGCTCAGGAGGTGGTAGGGAAGCCCTAAGTTCCACAGCAATGAAACTTTGTCCTAATGTCACCTACCCTCCGTAACAACAATACTCCAGTTGCTTCTGCCTTTTTTGGAAGCCTGTTCAGGCAAAGATTTCCAGCATTCTCTGACTGTCCTTACTGCTGTAAATGGCAAACAGTTATTAAACTTACTACATCACTCTGTTTTTAATGGAAACGATCTAGAAATCTCAGAATGTTCAACAGAGGAAAATGTAAAATCCTGCAGCTGGTGAGGAATAACCAGTTAGAAAGCTGGGGTCCTCCCAGATAATAGACTGACCGTAAGCCAAAAATGTGCCCTTCTATTCAGTATCCAGAATATCATTAGCTTTCCTAGCCACAAAGTCAAACAGAATATGTAAACAGAGAACACACCAGGATCCTTATTTATTTGGAAACTGGCAAGGAATTATGGAGTGAAGGACTTTTTAGTGGAGGGTTAGTGGATTCTAGTATCTATTAAGTATAATACAATGATATTATTATTTCTTATTAAGCATTCCCTTTCGCAAGAAACTGAACAGACTTTCTCAGTCTACTCTGGACAAAGAATTTGCCTATTTTAATGATTCCTTTTGAGTTTAACAACACTCTGCAAATATCTGTAGTAAGTGGCATATTTATAGATGAATACTCAGATGCAGAATGTTTTTTTCAATTTAATCAGAACCGTAAAGAAGAATTTTTCAAAGCTTTTTTTTAATTAGATGGTGTTGCTGTGTTTTGAGTTCTCTTCGCTACACTTTAATATTCCCTCTACTCATTAGCGTAGTGTGGCATATTTAATGCTTAAACACAGGCAATGTAATTCCACCTAACAGATACGGGGGTTGTGCCTTCGTCTCAGTTCCAAGTGTTTATGAGGTTATCCAGAATCTGTGCAGGCTTCTACAAGCACAGCAGCCCTGTGTTCTGTTCACTTACACTACTGCCTTGTTGAATACTGAATCAAATCCAGTGATCTGGGTGCTGATGTTGGGGGAGTGTCATTTCCCTGGCACATCATCCCCTATGAACACATCTCTTTCAGAAAATGCGTTCTTCAAAAATGGTAGGAACTGTCAACTACAGAAGTGAGACCGCAGACCACAGGTCAGTTCTCTCAGCAGCTGGTCTATGCCCAGGGTCTTCTACTTCTGAAAAACAAACCAACTGCAGTGACACTCTTCTGCCTCTAGAAGAAACACTACTAACCTTTTAAACAATGTTGAGTGTTTTACAACTGAAGGCTAATCAGCGAGCACGTGTTGCACTCAGCTGCCTAAGCTGCAGAGATGGAGGCTTTGGTAGGGGTGATGTTGACAGATGCGAAGGACATACCAGTCCTTGTTTTTGTCTTTTTAACATTTTGTTAACACTTCTTTCCTTCTTTAACTTCCTATATCATTTGAGTAGCGATAACATATACTGATGGTTGAGGTATTTGAGAATCATAGAATCGTTTAGGTTAGAAAAGGCCTGTAACATCATCAAGACCAACTGTAAACCTACAACTGCCAAGTTCACCACTAAAGCACGTCCCTAAGCACCACATCTACACATCTTTTAAATCCCTCCGGGGATGCCAGCTTCACTTTC
Organism: Phaenicophaeus curvirostris; assembly: GCF_032191515.1. NCBI lineage: Eukaryota > Metazoa > Chordata > Aves > Cuculiformes > Cuculidae > Phaenicophaeus > Phaenicophaeus curvirostris. The sequence goes on along the minus strand of NC_091410.1, from coordinate 7,675,954 downwards.
ACTATTGTGCCTCTCCATTCCTAGGCACCTCTGTCCCTCCTGAAAATATCTTCACAAAGTACATACCTCTAGGGTTTGAATTAAAAATTCTACTGCTGGCTATACATTTCTGTGATGATTCAAGTAAAGTGGAGTAACAAAGCAAGATTTTGCAAGACGGAAGTATCATCCTTACGAAATTACAGTCAGAGGGTGGGTGAGGTCATGACAAATAAAACAGTCTCCTCCTCGAAAAGTGTAGGAGTTTTTCCAGTACTCTGGGACTGGCAATAGAGATCATACTTCCTTTTCCTGGAGAACCAAGATTACCTGTAAAGACATGTAAAAATTTCTTCAGCTGCAAAACTCCACCAGTTTTTGCTGGGCCTCAGGTACTGCATTGCTTACTTCAGAAACTCCGTAAGAATCAGTGGGTTCTGCTCTTCTGCAAGTATCTTCATGTAGCTTGTAAGCCAATAGCCTAAACTCAAGTTATGGTCAAATACTGGTTTTACTTATCTTTAAGATTAGCAGTGCACTGGCTGTTACCCAAAAGAAACAACTCAACCTCACTTACCTTTGCACGTAATCATAATGAATCCTTGAGCAGGTACAAATGGGTACTACAGCAAAACTGCATCAAAAGCCAAAGCAAATGTAGTGTGCCGGGGAAAAAAACATTCCTACAGTGTCAAAAGTGTTTCAGAGTCTCCCTCTGTAATACCTGATTTCAGTGAGCAGCTTCTAAAATATCGGAAGCTACTAATCTATGCAACACCATAGCTCTCACAAGACAATACTATATCCTGCCTATCCTCATCTATTTAGAACCCTACCCCTGTGTATTTCCACAGAGGTGGTAGGATTCACAGATTTAGTTGGAAAAGACCTTAAAGATCATCAAGTCCAACTGTAAACCTAACCCTGCCAATTCCACCACTAAACCATGTCCTCAAGCGTCACATCTATGCTTCTCCAAAATGTCTCCAGGTATGGTGACTCCACCACTGCCCTGGGCAGTCTGTTCCAGTCCTGGACAGCCCTTTCTGTGAAGTAACATGTCCTAGTATCCAGTGTAAACCTCCCCTGGCACAACCTGAGGCTATTTCCTCTCATCCTATCATTTGTTCATTGGAAGAAGAGACTGCACGCTTCTTTCTGGGAGCTGTAGAGAGCAATGAGGTCTCCTCTCAGCCTCCTATTCTCCAGCCTAAACAGCCCTAGAACCCCTGGGCTCCAGACCCTTCCCCAGCTCTGTTCCCCTTCTCTGGATGTGCTCCAGATGTCTTTCTTATAGTGAAGGGACCAAAACTGAACACAGAATTTGAGATGTGGCCTCAACAGTGCCGAGTACAGAGAGACAATCCTTTCCCTATACACTGGATTGTATGCTGTAAGCAGACAAAGTGGAGCGCTTGCTCCTGAATTTCCTAAAGCCCCAAGTCGCCTAAGGAGTGCTGCTTTCTATACTGCACTTTAGAAGCCCATGGATGATAAATAACAGCAATATCAACGCGCATTCAGTGTTATAATCCAACATTTATATGAATAGCAGTAGAGTCACAGTGGATCAATGCAGAAAGCTCACTCCATCTGGATGTACAAGGAAATTTAGCAGGTGCATTTGCAGGGGGTGCTCCCTTGGTAGAGGATGAGGAGGGAAGCCTGTAAATTACATGAAGAACGCAAAAGATCACAATCAAAATGACTAAAAAGAAGGAAGAAAAAAAAGAAGCTCACAAAGCCTTTCTTATGTAAGGAGTCAAGGAAGAAACTGTTATCACTCCCTGGAAAACAGAAACAGCAGCACAGAACAAACCTCGGTGACAGCAGCCAACCTGTGCATTTAAATCCATCGCCCCGCTTGTGCTCCTCTGGGCAGCTGGGGCATCATCCACGCGGGCAGCAACCCATTCCATTCCACCCGGGCTCTTTGCTGGGCAGCATCCTATCTTATCTCACCCCGCCTGGGCTTAGTGCAGGGCAGAATCCCACTCCATCCCGCCCTGGCTCTGTGCGGGGAAGCATCCATGCGGGAAGCATCCCACCTCATCCCATCCCATCCTGCCTGGGTTCTGTGCGGGGCAGAATCCACACAGGCAGCATCCTATCCTACCTCACCCCACCTGGGCTTAGTGCAGGGCAGAATCCCACTCCATCCCACCCTGGCTCTGTGCGGGGCAGCATGCACACGGGAAGCATCCCACCCCACCCCATCCCATCCTGCCTGGGCTCTGTGTGGGGCAGCATGCACACCAGCAGCATCCTATCCTATCTCACCCTGTGTGAGCTTTGTGCAGGGCAGCATCCCATCCCATCCCATTCTCTCCCTTTCTATCCATCCCATCCCATCCTCTCCTCTTCTATCCGTCCCATTCCACCCATCCCGTCCCGTCCCATCCCATCCCATTCTCTCCCCTTCTATCCATCCCACCCTACCCTGCCCTGGTTCTGTGCGGGACAGCATCCCATCCCATCCTCTCCTCTTCTATCCATCCCATTCCACCCATCCCATCCCATCCCATCCCATCCCATCCCATCCCATCCCATCCCATCCCATCCCATCCCATCCCATCCCATCCCATTCTCTCCCCTTCTATCCATCCCACCCTACCCTGCCCTGGTTCTGTGCGGGACAGCATCCCATCCCATCTTCTCTTCTTCTATCCATCCCATTCCACCCATCCCATCCCATCCTCTCCTCTTCTATCCATCCCATTCCACCCATCCCATCCCACCCTCTCCTCTTCTACCCATCCCATCCCATCCTCTCCTCTCCTATCCATCCCATTCCACCCATCCCATCCCATTCTCTCCCCTTCTATCCATCCCATTCCACCCATCCCATCCCATTCTCTCCTCTTCTATCCATCCCATTCCACCCTCTCCTCTTCTACCCATCCCATCCTCTCCTCTTCTATCCATCCCATTCCACCCATCCCATCCCATTCTCTCCTCTTCTATCCATCCCATTCCACCCTCTCCTCTTCTACCCATCCCATCCTCTCCTCTTCTATCCATCCCATTCCACCCATCCCATCCCATCCCATCCCATCCCATCCCATCCCATCCCATCCCATCCCATCCCATTCTCTCCCCTTCTATCCATCCCACCCTACCCTGCCCTGGTTCTGTGCGGGACAGCATCCCATCCCATCCTCTCCTCTTCTATCCATCCCATTCCACCCATCCCATCCCACCCTCTCCTCTTCTACCCATCCCATCCCATCCCATCCCATCCCATCCCATCCCATCCCATCCCATCCCATCCCATCCCATCCCATCCCATCCCATCCCATCCCATCCCATCCCATTCTCTCCCCTTCTATCCATCCCACCCCACCCCGCCCTGGTTCTGTGCGGGGCAGCATCCCGTCCCGCCCCCCCGGTCTCGGCGGGAGCAGCGGGGCCGCTCCGCGGGGCGCGGCGGGAAGCGGTCACGTGGCGGCGGAGCCCCGCGGGCGCGGCGGGGGCGGGGCGGGGCGCGGGGCGGGTCCTGCGCGGGCGGCTCGGGGAGCGCGGGCAGCATCCTCACGCCGAGGCGCGGGACGGGACTCAGGTACCGAGGCGCGGCCGGCGGGCGCGGGGCGGCGGAGCGCTCTGTTGGGCGCGACCGTCGAGGTCAGCGCGGGGGGGGCGGGTGAAGCGGACCGAGCGAGCTCCGGGGGGCCTCCGCGGGTGCGGAGCCGCGGGCGGTGGGCGAGACGCGGTCCCCCACCGCGGGGCGCGTTCTCTCCCGAGCGGCCCCGGCGCTGTCCGGGCGCGGAGCGGTGCTGGCGGCCGAGCCCCGCTGTCCGCACCCCGCACTCCCCCCCCCGCCGGTGCCGCCGGTCCCCGAGCGCGTGGCGGCCGCTCGGGCTTTGTTCCTGCCCTCGCCGCGCCGGTACCGAGCGTCTCGCCCCTTTCGATGCGGAGCCCCGGAGGGCGAATCCCGCGGCCCCCCCGGTGCCGGCCGCGCGGTTCTCCCCACCTTTGTTCTCCCGGCCGCGCTCCTCCGCATCCCTCGGGAAGGAGCCCTTGTTTTCGCTCCGGCTCCACGTGAACAGGTCTCCGTCTTGCCGTGTGGAGAGAAGAAACGGGCGAGGTGGGATCGCGGCCACCCAACTGCCTCCCCGCGAGGTTCCCGGGGGGCGGCGGGTCCGCGCTTTTGGGACGAATCCGTGGGAAAACGGTTCGGTTTGGGATGCGGCGGAGCGGAGGCTCGGGTGGTTTTGCGATGTTTATTTCGAAGGGAGCGGCGGCTGGTTAAGGCGTGGCGGTGCGAAAATGTAAATCCTTCTGTAGAATACACCTGTTGGGGGCCGGCTGGAAACAGGACTCTAGGGAAATCGGAAAAAAAAATAATAATATTAAACCGACGATTTAAATTATGACCGAATTGACGTCTCTGGACGTAGGACACCATGTTACGCAGCTGCACTGTCCCAAGTGATTGTGTAAAAGGACACCTCGCAGCAGGATGAGCTGTTCCCACCGCGGCTACGTGCGCCAACCGTCTTGGGGTACAGGGCACGTGCGCCCCAGCGCTTTGTGTCAGGGGAGTTCATGGTGTCCCACAAAAATAAGTGCAGATGTCCAGCTGATGACAGGACAGGATCCCTAATTAGCATTTGTCTAGCTCTGTTAGTTTTCGGGTTTGTGCTAGACAAAATAAGGACAATTTTCTACTATAAATTGCCCAGAATTTCTGTTTTTCTAACGCTCTGACACATTGCAAAGCTACTGTAGCTCTAGGGCTGAAATAAATTTTCATGATACATGAAGAATGACTTGTAAGTGTCCGTCTGAAGTTGGGATTCTGCTAGTTCTATTTTTGAATGCACACGGAAAGCAGCCGGATAATTCAAACAAAACTGAAGGCACATTTGTCACTTTTTCTGTGCAGAGAAACGGCGCGTGCTGTCTGGTCTTAAGGTGCCGCTGTGATGCTGACATTATTGCCCTTGTGGTAATGGAGGTGGTATAGGAAAGCCATAAGCTTCAGAAAAATAACTCCACTTCTCCAGAAAAACAGGCATTTGCTGCACAGACAATAACTAGGGAGGCTGGCAATGCTGTCGCCATAGAACTAGTGTATTTGTTTTGAAGGCGGTACCTGTTTGGATCAAACTGTTAAGTTACTGTTGTGTTTCTAATTAAAGAGAATACTTATGCAAGTATTTATCTTGAGATTAAAAAAGCTATTCCTTGTTAAGAAGAATGTCACATTTATACTTCCTCAAATGAGAAGTTAGTATGCAAATCTGTGGCTTATTCTTTTCCTTATGGCCCAGTGTAAGATAAGGGTACTTGTTGGAACCATGCTCATTAAGGGAAAATTAAAACAGGAAACCAAAACAATAATATAATCTGCTCCTCCCAGATAATATAAAGAACAGGGTTGCAATGTTTTCATTATAAAAATAAATTTAAAAAAAAAATCAATAAGCACAACTTCCCTTGTAGAGCACTTTACCCAAATAACAGAATCTACACTGGTTAGAATTATTTGCTACACATAAAATGGCAGCGTGGATTCACTGTGTCACTGCAGGCTGCTGGGAACTTGTGATGGAGATTCCTAAGTGTGCTGTAGCAGGGAACACTAAAATGGTTTGAGGCTAAGTAGGGGCTGGAGATTGATTAATAGTAAGTGTTGGTACGGAACATCACGGACAGCTAAGAGAGCACAGTATTACTGAGTGGTTTATCCTAGGAATTTTGCAAGAGAGATGGGAGAATGGTGAAAACTGGCAAACCCTTAAGAAAGGGAGATGCATCGGAAGCGGAAAACTGTCTGTGATAAAACAGAGGAGGCCAAATGGGAGAGTGAATGTCACTGCCGGGCCTTGCGGGCAGGACAGGAGGGCAGGGCAGGCGTTGCTAAATAGGGTAATGATTTTTTAGGGAACAGGAGTTCGCAGCAGCCTTTGGAAATGAATGTGTAATACAACTGGCTGATGTTTAAGCAGATAAGCCACAAGAAATAAGCTACTGTGTCATATCCACGGCCCATCAAAACAGTTTGTACAAAGTGCCTAAGGATGAGTTGTAGTAAATAAAATGCAAATTAAAGAACTATGCGTTAGTGCTTTAGAGCATCAGGAAAGAGTTAAAGTCATGCTGCACAGGCAGATGTCAGTGATGTGAATGGAAACGGTAGTTGTTTGATACGTAGAGGGCTATAGCCAGGGTTTGGAGGATATAAAATAAAATTATTTTTGCAGGGATCATTTCCTGCAAAATTTCAGTAGAGTTGGTTAGTTTTGGGCTTCTTCACTCAAACCCGAGGATAGCATACATCTTCTGTTTAGTCTGCTTAGATCTTAATAGTCTTGGGCAAATACAGGAGGTTTATGACTCCTGTTAGTGCAGTATGGGTCAATGTATGCTCTCCAGTACATCCATACTCCCAGCACCTTCTGAAGAGAGAATCATGATTCTCTTCGTTTTACAGATAAGAAACTGAAGGAAGATCTCTACCCTGCTCAGCCTAGACTGTCCTCCTCATTTTGTAATTGCAGTTCCCCACCTAGTGGGATTCCAGACTGAATTCCAGTCTAAACTGGGTTCCCTACGTGAAAGTTCATGTTTTCTTTTTGATAACCGTTATTTATTTCTATCCTAGGAATTCAAGGCTGAGTAGATTTCTGCCATAGTTAAACCAAATTAATTCTGAGGAAGTTCTCAAGCTGTATATAGATCAGCCTGCATACCCACAAATGTCCTTCCTTCCCATGCTGCTGGCCATATTACTTGGCCTCCCTTCCTTCCCACACTGATATGGTTCAAGTAAGGGTATTGGCTGAAGACCAGTATTAGATACTTGCCGTTTCTCTCTGCTCATTTTTATACGACAAATGCTCTCCTTTTATATACACCGCACCATTACTTTGGACGCACCACCCACCATGCTAACTACAATCACAGAATCATAGAATAGTTTGGGTTGGAAGGGACCTTAAAGCCCATCTGGTTCCAACGCCCCTGCCATGGGCAGGGACACCTCCCACTGGATCAGGCTTCCCAAGGCCCATCCAACCTGGCCTCGAACACCTCCAGGGATGGGGCAGCCACAACTTCCCTGGGGAATCTGTGCCAGGGCCTCACCCTTCTCATAGTGAAGAAATTCCTCCTTATGTCTAGTCTAACTCTGCCCCTCTCCAGTTTATACCCATTGCCCCTGCCCTATCACTACAAGGCTTTGTGAACAGCCCCTTCCCAGCTTTCTTGTAGCCCCTGTCAGGTCGCTGTAAGATCTCCTCAGAGCCTTCTCTTCTCCGGGCTGAACAAACCGAGCTCCCTCAGCCTGTCCTCGTATGGGAAGTGCTCCACCTCATATTTCCTCCTGAGGGATCCGTCCCGTGTTACTTTCTGTGGTAATAGGAAGATAGGCTCAGGAGCATGAAACTCCACAGATTTACCTACATTGCTCACTTTGTTTTACACGTTTGCAAAGCAAGAACCTATTTATGATAAGAGGCATCTGGAATCAATACTGACAATGCTGCCATGTCTGTGGTGGGGATGCTGAACCCGTGCTGCCGCCGGTTGTAATCCTTTCCCTCTAAACAGGGCTGAGCCAGCAGGAGCAGAAAGCAAAGCCAGCGGTCCTGGCAGGCTTGGGCAGTGTCCCTGAACTGGATGAAGCCAAATAATCTGGGACCCGACCACTGTTGAGGTGAATGCTCCTTTGCACGTTGCACGTGGGAGCATCCCTGCTGCTCCGTGGGGTGGGTGCTGGCTGGCCCAGCGAGGTGCCCTGCATGAAGGTACCTTTGTCTGTGTTTGCAGATACCGGACTCGCGCTGGGTCTTTTCATTTTGCTGTGCTGGCAGCGGCTGCTGATGGAGTCAGGCAGACGTGCAGGACTGATGTTCACAGGCAGTTTGAATGGATGACGTTGGAAGAACTGGTGTGTGGGTTTATGGTGATTTTCAGCCAGATGAGGTGCCAGACGTGACACAAAGAATCATAGAAACACAGGAAGGTTTGAGTTGGAAAGGATCTCAAAGCCCATCTGGTTCCAACCCCTCTGCCACGCGCAGGGACACCTCCCACTGCATCAGGTTGCTCCAAGGCCCATCTAACCTGGCCTTGAACCCCTCCAGGGGTGGGGCAGCCACCACTTCCCTGGGTCACCACAATTCTCCAAGGCAGAGAACTCGTTTCTATGTGGCAGTTTATACAATGTATTTCTGTGGATTTAACCCCTTCCCTATGGCTTGAGTTTACAGACTATATGACTTCAAGAACACCTGTTCCGGTGCCTCACCGCTCTCACAGGGAAGAAACTCTTAACCGAACGGCTGCCGCTGTTTGCCCGCAGCCGCGTTTCGAAGCCACCGCCTCCCCTCACGGAGCCGCAGCGCGCCGGCCTCAAACCCCGCGTCTCCCTCCGCCCCGCGCCGGCGGAGGGGGGGGGTTGCTGCGCGGAGGGAGCCCTCCGCGGCGTGACGTCAGCGCCCCCGCCCGCCCAGCCCCGGTCACGTCCTGCACGTCTCAGTGCGGCGCGCGCGCGCCCTGCAGGGGCGGCCCCGGCGCCTTCGCGCGTCAGCGGGGCCTGAGGGGCCGGGGGGCCGGGGGGGTGGAGGCTGGATTTGGGGTTCAGGGGCAGCCCCGGAGCATCCTCCGCTCCCCCGAGGGATAACGGAGGGGCTGGCGCGGGCTGTTGGCCAGCCAGACCCGCCCCGGTGCTCCGTTGCCACGGGTGGTTCATTCAAAAGGAGAAAAATTACACGACCTTTCCCTGATACTTTGTGAGAAAGGCTCGTTCAGTGGTGAAGTATTGAAAAGGGCGAAGTCTAAGAGGCAAAGACAATAATATTCGGCTGTTCAGCGCTGAATCGGACGTGAAGGAAGAGATTATTTGTTATAAGTTGCTATCCTGTTATATATCAGCATCAGATGCTCTTCTCGATAAGACATGTTGTACAAAAGCAGTTGTAGATATACTAGTTTTAGACCAAGAACTGTGTAAATCCCTGAAGAATGTATTTTTTAAGTTATTCAGCCGTGTCCAGAGACTCCCTTCAGTTCTCTCCTGACCTAAACCAGCTACATCTTACAAGACATATCGATAAATATTAAGCATATCGATAAATTCTTGCAGCTCTAAGGGAGTGTTTATCCTTTCGGGTTATTCTTCCATACCTGGAGACTGTCTGCATATGATCTCTTGGTCTAAGACAGATTTATAGAATCATAGAATCACTAGGTTGGAAAAGACCCACTGGATCATCAAGTCCAACCATTATATGACAAGATAATTAAACATACAAACCACCTGCAACAAAACTTATTAATTAATTCTCATACTTAAATCATTGACTCCAAATGAAGCATTCAGACCACTTGAAGCAGTGGGAATGAATTCCCCCTGCCCCCTGACTCCTTCGGTTTTCCATCCGATTTCTCTCTTTATACACTTGAGCCAAGATACTTGAATTGGTATTTTCTCTGTAATTAAATCTTTCCATGTAATTAAATATTTCTCTGTAATTAAATATTACAGAGCTGCCAGTGAAGGATTATACTTGGTGCACCTGCTCTGCGCTGTCTGGGTTTAAAACCAAATATTAACACTTTTTTTTTGGAGAATGTACTTTGTATCGTACCAGAGTTACTGAGAAAAACAATTCTGAAGGGTAGACAGACCCCAGTGTCCAGAGGACTGGCAGGAGGCCGTATAAGGAACGGCTGAGAGAGCTGGGGGTGTTTAGCCTGGAGAAGAGGAGGCTGAGGGGAGACCTCATTGCTCTCTCCAACTCCCTGAGAGGAGGTTGTGGAGAGGAGGGAGCTGGGCTCTTCTCCCAAGTGACAGGGGACAGGACAAGAGGGAATGGCCTCAAGCTCCACCAGGGGAGGTTTAGGCTGAACATTAGGAAAAAAATATTTCACAGAATGGGTGATTGGGCACTGGCAGAGGCTGCCCAGGGAGGGGGTTGAGTCACCTTCCCTGGAGGTGTTTAAGGGACGGGTGGATGAGGCGCTGAGGGACATGGTTTAGTGTTTGATAGGGATGGTTGGACTCGATGATCCAGTGGGTCTTTTCCAACCTGGTGATTCTATGATTTTGTGATTCTAAGGCTTTGATTTAGCGCCCCAGAGCCTGGTGCAGAACTCACCCCG